>NC_140778.1:136781975-137359475 GCF_044657685.1 Stegodyphus dumicola
CCCCCCCTCTTCTTGCTGGCAATATTACCTGTCGTAGCTTTCTATATCGAGAAAACATGGCTTTCACAGCGTTTTTACTCCCTTCTACGAAGTAAAAAGGAAGTATTGTAATCGCGAAAAGTTTCAGGCAGCATATTTGAACAAAAATATCCTTTTTCACCGCTATCGAATGCAATTTAACGATGTTTTTGCGTGATATCTGTACGTAAGGACAGAATAAAATACTCTTTTCCTCCAAAAAAACTATAAAACACTTTAAAATGAATTCTGAAGAGAATTTTTCGTGGCGTCTGTACGAACGTATGTACGTACGTACGTATCAAAAACGAGTTGCCTCAGAACGTTGAAATTTTGTATATAGGACTGCTATAACATGTAGATGTGCACCTCGTATTTTGGTTGCAATCGGCCGCGCCAAACATATTTAAATATATTTATATATATATCTACTCTGTACATTTATATATATATCTATCTCAGTTTCTTTACTCTTATATGTTTGTAAATTGTACATTTTTTTGCTTTAAAAATGATTGAATTATGCTGTTCTTATCTTCCGCTTAAGGTTTTTACGCCTTTAGTAAATCTGTATGCAATATTTTTAGAATTATCAACAATTTTAAAGTTGTTTAAGTGCCGCTAAGCCTAATAATTTTTTTGATGGCGGCCATTGCTTGTTTACATTTGAAACAGCAGACTAGTGGATTTGTTGCCAATCTAGAGAAACTTAGCTTCGCAACAATAAAGATAACGCCTTCATTTATTATTGCGAATTAAATCATGCTTAATCGTTTTCGGAATTTTTTCGAGGAAATAAATGTTTAAGATTTACTTCGTAATTTTTAATACAGATATTTTGAATTTTTTTTGTATTTTTGCCTTGTCGTGAAGTGTGAACTGAAATTGTTGAATGAGAAATACTGAATCGTCTGTGAAAAACTGTTTATTTTTTCTTTTGTTTGCTTAATTTCTTTTATACATCGTTCTAGATTTATTATAGTATTTGAATAGAATATGTGGCAACGATTAGATAATTCTTTAAGTGATATAAATTTTGTGCATTCTGATTTATAATATGAACGAAATATAATACTGTTAAGTGAACCTAGCGCCAGAGTGTCGCTATGGTAAACAAATAGAGTGAATTTTAAAGATAGCATTTATTCTATTGTGGTTTATGCGTTGTCGGCGAAATAGATTTAATTCAATCCAATAAGTTTAAATGAAATGCAAGAAAAAACGCGTATAATTTAATATTCCGTACAAGGAAGTCATGTGGTGTACACATCAGATTTTTTATAACTAGATACGAATAATTTTCTGCGGAAAGAGTACAAACTTAGCCTTCCATCTGTTGCTCCTTTAAAGGCACCATTTTGCATAGAAACAAAGCTGTCTATTAGCAGACGATAATTTGTACTTCCATGTAATAGTTGCAGTTCAAATAACATTCTAAGCAGATTTTTAGGGGCAAAGGGGCAATTTGCCTAGAAGAGCCATTAATTTCATTTTGGCATTTTTGTTGGTTCACTATAAACAGCGTTTCTCTTTCCAAACTGTTGCCACCAAATGTTAGAGCCCTGCATTATATTTAAAGAAATTAAATAGTGAAGAATCTATACGAATGTTTGCAGGCTTCTCGCACTGTGAAAAATCACCGGTACCTAGGGACATCGAATTTTGAATAACGTAGCCCTCCACTAGAATATTTGTATCTCGAAGCCCAAATTTGAAATTTGTTTTATTATCTCTTTCATGTTTTGTAAAGCATTTATGAGTTTTTGATTAAGAAACTAAACGATTTTAAAGCGAGCAATGGCAACATTTTTTATCTCCAGCGCGAGAGATTGTGTATCCAAAATTCTAAAGATATGCTCTTTTTAAATTAATTTGTGATACTGCTCTTGAATTGAATTTAATTGCTTAAATACGAAATGCATGATATTTCATAAATAAAGGTAACACGCAAAACGTTAAAAAAACGCCCCTTAGGCGTAATATAAAATCTAAAAGCTTTCAATTTTTTTTAATAGCAAAGCAAAGTCATCCAAGAAATGGACGAACGGTGTCTGTATTTGCTGCACTATGTACGATTTTTTGCAGCAATATTTTATGTCTGCTGGAAATTTTGCAAGATAAATAGATACTCCACACCATACCTTTATATATGGAAAGAACTTTAAAAATATTGCTTTTACATCTTCATTTACTGATAAGTTAACGCGGATAAAAATAAGTTGCTTCATATGCATAGCATACTGTGTAGAATAACATTTTTACTCCCAAAGGGCAATTTCTTCGAAAAGGCTATTCATTTCCTTTCGAAATTTTGCGTCGGTTCGCTATAAACGGTGTTTCGTTTTTAAAATTCTTACCACTGAATATTACAGCACTGCATTATATTTAAAGAAATTAAATACTGAAGAATCTGCATGAATGTATGTATGTTTCTGTCATTGTGGGAAAAAAAAGTTGACTTAGAGACATCAAATTTTGAATAGCCTATTCCTCCACTCGAATATGGGTTTGTCTCAAGCTCAAATTTGGAATTTTTTTTAATATCTGTTTCATATTTTTTGAAACTTAAACGAATTTGTGATTAACAAACTCAACGATTTCAAAGCGAGCAACGGCAACACTGTACGAGGGGGGGGGACATTTTTATCTCCAGCGTGCGAGACTGTGTGTGTATCGGAAATTCTAAAGATACGCTCATTTAAAATTATTTTCCAATATTGCTGTTGAGCTTAATTTTATGGTTTGAGTACGTATAACATGATATTTAATAAATAAAGGTAACCCACAAAAGGTTAAAAAAAACTCCCCTTTGGGCGAAATATAAAATCGGAAAGCTTTCATGTTTTTTTTTTTTTTTTTTCTTATTTTAATTTCTCCGCAGTGTGTGTCATAAAAGAATCTGCAATTATTTGCTGAAGTGCATTATGCATGTAATTAGGTAAGTATTTACATGAAGCTACTTTTATTTCTATGTTTTTGCAAGTGCAACCTTAACACATCATCCTTCAAACACTTTTAATTAAATAATTGACTTTTTACGAAGATATTCCACTCTCATCAGTGCCTTTAAAAGCGATGCCCAAACTTCACAGGGGCCCACCAGCGGCTGAGCGGTAAAATCGCTGAACACTGATAGTTCGGTCCGAGGTTCGAATCCCGCGAACGGGCTGGCTGCATGGGCGTTTTCGTGGTTTTCCCCATGTGTAACGTGTATACGAACCAGTTCCCCTTAGAAAGTCCTCCACGAAGGCATCCCTCCCATTAGGCAGATAGCCCTAGTGTGCTTTGCCATAATTAAATACACATACAAACACCAAACTTGCCAGGAATTTGATTGTGAATACGCGTCTTCACAGAATCTCTCTTCGGTAATTTTCTTCTTGAAACGTAATTTCCTGATTTTAAACATGGATGCGATTTAATACAGAATAGCGGTAATATACACATTGAAGCGACTTGTACTTCTGACATTTTATGTTCGGAGAGTTATTCCAATCCCCCTTTTTTTTTTTTTCTTTTTTTTTTTTTTTTGTAGGAGTATCTCTCAGGGTAGAAGAGCTCATGTATTTTACCACAAAGTTTCCACTCATCTACTTATCTCCGTACCATTTCTAACAAGATTTGTAACTGGTTTTGCTTTGCTGAAACAAAAAAGAAAAAATAAATACGTAAAAAATTCTGAAGCTTTCGGATTCTATATTAGGCTAAATAGGGCATTTTTTTAGCGTTTCGTGTGTTACCTTTATTTATTAAATATTATGTTCTCCTCACTTGAACCATAAAAATTCAATTCAACAACAATATCGCAAAATAATTTTTAAATGAACATATCTTTAGAATTTCCCATACACAGTCTAGCGCGCTGGAGACAAAACTGTTTTTAAACCAAAAGGCCTTTTTCCCTAAAGGACTTTTTTTTTTTTTTTGTTATTTTATGTTGAATCACTATAAACGGCGAATCACTTTTCAAACTGTTGCCAGCAATCGGATTGTGATAAAACAATAGTACATAGAGCCATCGAATTTTGAACGAGGTAATCCTCCTACGAATACAACATTAAAATTTGGAATTTGTTTTATTATCGATTTCATATTTTTTAAAACTTTAACGAATTTTTTAGTAACAAACTCAACGATTTAAAAGCGAGCACTGGCAACACTCTACGGGAAAAAAAAGAAAACCTTTTCATCTCCAGCGCGCGGAACTGTGTATCGGAAATTCTAAAGATAGGCTTATTTTAAAATTATTTTGCGACATTGCTATCGAACTGAACTTTATGGTTTAAGTGCAAAGAACATGATATTTAAAAATAAATAAAGGTAACACACAAAACATTAAAAAACGCCTCTTTGGACGTAAATTTAAAATCTGAAACCTTTCAGGTTTTTTTTTTTTCGTACACTATTGCTATTGCTCGCTTTGAAATCTTTGATTTTGTTAATCAAAACTTCGTTAAAGTGTTACAAAATATGAAATCAATAATAAAACAAATTCCAAATTAGGTCTTCCAGATGCCCATATTCGGTGCAGGATTACGTTATTCAAAATTCGATAGGCCTAGGTACCTTTATTTTATCACAGTGCGATACACATACGTACATTTATGCAGATTCTTCATTGTTTAATTTCTTTAAATATAATACAGGGCTCTAATATTTCGTGGTAACAATTTAAAAAGTGATTTGCAGTTTACAATAGTAAAACGACGCAAAAATGCCAAAACGAAATTAATATCCCTTCTGCGCGAACGCCCTTTGTTAAAAAAAAAAAAAAAAAAAAAAAAAAAAAAAAAAAAAAAAAGACTTTTGTCTGGAATTTTTTAAACTGTTACTATGTTTTTGAGGTATAAATTGTGTCTGGTACTTCACAGTTTTGTTTTTACGTGTGTTTTTCGAAAATTATTAAATTATTCGTAACTAGTTATTAAAAAACGTTGTGAAAACCATGTTTTTTCGATACCTAAAGCTACGATAGATAAAGTTGTCAATAACAAAGAGAAAAAAAAACATAGAAATTTAGCTTCAAGTGGAAAACTTGATCCAAATATGTCTCGAAAAAAAAGAAAGAAAAAAAACGGAATGTTTCGAATGTTGCACATGTAAGATCATTTATGTTAAAAGAAAATCCGCCAAAGACAGTTACAAAGTCATTATATTGCTCAATCTCAAAGTGATTAATGCAGTATTAATTTAGAATTCGAACACCAAAAATCAGCGTTTATATTTGCAAATTTTCACAGGACTAGTTTCCATGGCTTTACCTAACCATCAGCCTCAGTTGGCAGAGCGCAAATGAATAAGATAAGATATAGTGATTAGATAGATAAGAATCGCTGGACAAGACTTAAGCTACTGACTCCATCTATTGGTTATCATTGAAACATTTATTCAGACAAAAAACGTTGTAGCCATCTTTTGAAACATTTATCCGGACAAAGGTCGTTGTCACAAAAGTGACTGCAATAAAAAGAAATCCATTTATTATCGTCACGATAATAAATGGATGGTCACGATAAGCATTAAGAAGAGCTGGGCAGTTTCTTTGAGAATAAGTTAGTCTTCGTTAAGTTTAGGCTCCTGTTAAAATATTTAATTTCATTCCATCAGTCCGAGTAAAGAATACCGTCAGGTTCCTAAGTACAGCCTAAAATATATTAATAGCGTCAGACTCCGAAATACTCAGTATTTAAATATATTGGTGGCAACAGTAGGATATGAAATCCACGGAAAAAAAGCGCAGATGTTAGTCCAGGTTAAACAGGACCTTCAAGCTCCGAAACACTACTTCAGTACTTAAATATATTGGCGGCAGCAGTAGGATGTGAAATCCACGGAAAAAGAGCGCAGATGTTAGTCCAGGTTAAACAGGACCTTCAAGCTCAGAAATACTGCTTCAGTATATAAATATATTGGTGGCAGCAGTAGGATATGAAATCCACGGAAAAAGAGCGCAGATGTTAGTCCAGGTTAAACAGGACCTTCAAGCTCAGAAATACTGCTTCAGTATATAAATATATTGGTGGCAGCCGTAGGATATGAAATCCACGGAAAAAAAGAGCAGATGTCAGTCCAGGTTAATCAGGAGCTTCAAGTTCAGAAATACTGCTTCAGTATATAAATATATTGGTGACAGCAGTAGGATATGAAATCCACGGAAAAAAAGCGCAGATGTTAGTCCAGGTTAAAAAGGATCTTCAAGCTCCGAAACACTACTTCAATACTTAAATATATTGGCGGCAGCAGTAGGATATGAAATCCACGGAAAAAGAGCGCAGGTGTCAATCCAGGTTAAAGAGGACCTTCAAGCTCCGAAATACTGCTTCAGTATTTAAATATATTGGCGGCAGCAGTAGGATATAAAATCCACGGAAAAAGAGCGCAGATGTCAGTCCAGGTTAATCAGGACCTTCAAGCTCAGAAATACTGCTTCAGTATATAAATATATTGGTGGCAGCAGTAGGATATGAAATCCACGGAAAAAAAGAGCAGATGTCAGTCCAGGTTAATCAGGAGCTTCAAGTTCAGAAATACTGCTTCAGTATATAAATATATTGGTGACAGCAGTAGGATATGAAATCCACGGAAAAAAAGCGCAGATGTTAGTCCAGGTTAAAAACGATCTTCAAGCTCCGAAACACTACTTCAATACTTAAATATATTGGCGGCAGCAGTAGGATATGAAATCCACGGAAAAAGAGCGCAGGTGTCAGTCCAGGTTAAAGAGGAACTTCAAGCTCCGAAATACTGCTTCAGTATTTAAATATATTGGCGGCAGCAGTAGGATATAAAATCCACGGAAAAAGATGTCAGTCCAGGTTAATCAGGACCTTCAAGCTCAGAAATACTGCTTCAGTATATAAATATATTGGTGACAGCAGTAGGATATGAAATCCACGGAAAAAAAGCGCAGATGTTAGTCCAGGTTAAAAAGGATCTTCAAGCTCCGAAACACTACTTCAATACTTAAATATATTGGCGGCAGCAGTAGGATATGAAATCCACGGAAAAAGAGCGCAGGTGTCAGTCCAGGTTAAAGAGGACCTTCAAGCTCCGAAATACTGCTTCAGTATTTAAATATATTGGCGGCAGCAGTAGGATATAAAATCCACGGAAAAAGAGCGCAGATGTCAGTCCAGGTTAATCAGGAGCTTCAAGTTCAGAAATACTGCTTCAGTATATAAATATATTGGTGACAGCAGTAGGATATGAAATCCACGGAAAAAAAGCGCAGATGTTAGTCCAGGTTAAAAAGGATCTTCAAGCTCCGAAACACTACTTCAATACTTAAATATATTGGCGGCAGCAGTAGGATATGAAATCCACGGAAAAAGAGCGCAGGTATCAGTCCAGGATAAAGAGGACCTTCAAGCTCCGAAATACTGCTTCAGTATTTAAATATATTGGCGGCAGCAGTAGGATATAAAATCCACGGAAAAAGAGCGCAGATGTCAGTCCAGGTTAATCAGGAGCTTCAAGTTCAGAAATACTGCTTCAGTATATAAATATATTGGTGACAGCAGTAGGATATGAATTCCACGAAAAAAAAGCGCAGATGTTAGTCCAGGTTAAAAAGGATCTTCAAGCTCCGAAACACTACTTCAATACTTAAATATATTGGCGGCAGCAGTAGGATATGAAATCCACGGAAAAAGAGCGCAGGTGTCAGTCCAGGTTAAAGAGGAACTTCAAGCTCCGAAATACTGCTTCAGTATTTAAATATATTGGCGGCAGCAGTAGGATATAAAATCCACGGAAAAAGAGCGCAGATGTCAGTCCAGGTTAATCAGGACCTTCAAGCTCAGAAATACTGCTTCAGTATATAAATATATTGGTGGCAGCAGTAGGATATGAAATCCACGGAAAAAAAGAGCAGATGTCAGTCCAGGTTAATCAGGAGCTTCAAGTTCAGAAATACTGCTTCAGTATATAAATATATTGGTGACAGCAGTAGGATATGAAATCCACGGAAAAAAAGCGCAGATGTTAGTCCAGGTTAAAAAGGATCTTCAAGCTCCGAAACACTACTTCAATACTTAAATATATTGGCGGCAGCAGTAGGATATGAAATCCACGGAAAAAGAGCGCAGGTGTCAGTCCAGGTTAAAGAGGACCTTCAAGCTCCGAAATACTGCTTCAGTATTTAAATATCTTGGCGGCAGCAGTAGGATATAAAATCCACGGAAAAAGAGCGCAGATGTCAGTCCAGGTTAATTAGAGGCTTCAAGTTCAGAAATACTGCTTCAGTATATAAATATATTGGTGGCAGCAGTAGGATATGAAATCCACGGAAAAAAAGCGCAGATGTTAGTCCAGGTTAAAAAGGATCTTCAAGCTCCGAAACACTACTTCAATACTTAAATATACTGGCGGCAGCAGTAGGATATGAAATCCACGGAAAAAGAGCGCAGGTGTCAGTCCAGGTTAAAGAGGACCTTCAAGCTCCGAAATACTGCTTCAGTATTTAAATATATTGGCGGCAGCAGTAGGATATGAAATCCACGGAAAAAAAGAGCAGATGTCAGTCCAGGTTAATCAGGAGCTTCAAGTTCAGAAATACTGCTTCAGTATATAAATATATTGGTGACAGCAGTAGGATATGAAATCCACGGAAAAAAAGCGCAGATGTTAGTCCAGGTTAAAAAGGATCTTCAAGCTCCGAAACACTACTTCAATACTTAAATATATTGGCGGCAGCAGTAGGATATGAAATCCACGGAAAAAGAGCGCAGGTGTCAGTCCAGGTTAAAGAGGAACTTCAAGCTCCGAAATACTGCTTCAGTATTTAAATATATTGGCGGCAGCAGTAGGATATAAAATCCACGGAAAAAGAGCGCAGATGTCAGTCCAGGTTAATCAGGACCTTCAAGCTCAGAAATACTGCTTCAGTATATAAATATATTGGTGGCAGCAGTAGGATATGAAATCCACGGAAAAAAAGAGCAGATGTCAGTCCAGGTTAATCAGGAGCTTCAAGTTCAGAAATACTGCTTCAGTATATAAATATATTGGTGACAGCAGTAGGATATGAAATCCACGGAAAAAAAGCGCAGATGTTAGTCCAGGTTAAAAAGGATCTTCAAGCTCCGAAACACTACTTCAATACTTAAATATATTGGCGGCAGCAGTAGGATATGAAATCCACGGAAAAAGAGCGCAGGTGTCAGTCCAGGTTAAAGAGGACCTTCAAGCTCCGAAATACTGCTTCAGTATTTAAATATCTTGGCGGCAGCAGTAGGATATAAAATCCACGGAAAAAGAGCGCAGATGTCAGTCCAGGTTAATTAGGAGCTTCAAGTTCAGAAATACTGCTTCAGTATATAAATATATTGGTGGCAGCAGTAGGATATGAAATCCACGGAAAAAAAGCGCAGATGTTAGTCCAGGTTAAAAAGGATCTTCAAGCTCCGAAACACTACTTCAATACTTAAATATATTGGCGGCAGCAGTAGGATATGAAATCCACGGAAAAAGAGCGCAGGTGTCAGTCCAGGTTAAAGAGGACCTTCAAGCTCCGAAATACTGCTTCAGTATTTAAATATATTGGCGGCAGCAGTAGGATATAAAATCCACGGAAAAAAAGAGCAGATGTCAGTCCAGGTTAATCAGGAGCTTCAAGTTCAGAAATACTGCTTCAGTATATAAATATATTGGTGACAGCAGTAGGATATGAAATCCACGGAAAAAAAGCGCAGATGTTAGTCCAGGTTAAAAAGGATCTTCAAGCTCCGAAACACTACTTCAATACTTAAATATATTGGCGGCAGCAGTAGGATATGAAATCCACGGAAAAAGAGCGCAGGTGTCAGTCCAGGTTAAAGAGGACCTTCAAGCTCCGAAATACTGCTTCAGTATTTAAATATATTGGCGGCAGCAGTAGGATATAAAATCCACGGAAAAAGAGCGCAGATGTCAGTCCAGGTTAATCAGGAGCTTCAAGTTCAGAAATACTGCTTCAGTATATAAATATATTGGTGACAGCAGTAGGATATGAAATCCACGGAAAAAAAGCGCAGATGTTAGTCCAGGTTAAAAAGGATCTTCAAGCTCCGAAACACTACTTCAATACTTAAATATATTGGCGGCAGCAGTAGGATATGTAATCCACGGAAAAAGAGCGCAGGTATCAGTCCAGGTTAAAGAGGACCTTCAAGCTCCGAAATACTGCTTCAGTATTTAAATATATTGGCGGCAGCAGTAGGATATGAAATCCACGGAAAAAGAGCGCAGGTGTCAGTCCAGGTTAAAGAGGACCTTCAAGCTCCGAAATACTGCTTCAGTATTTAAATATATTGGCGGCAGCAGTAGGATATAAAATCCACGGAAAAAGAGCGCAGATGTCAGTCCAGGTTAATCAGGAGCTTCAAGTTCAGAAATACTGCTTCAGTATATAAATATATTGGTGGCAGCAGTAGGATATGAAATCCACGGAAAAAAAGCGCAGATGTTAGTCCAGGTTAAAAAGGATCTTCAAGCTCCGAAACACTACTTCAATACTTAAATATATTGGCGGCAGCAGTAGGATATGAAATCCACGGAAAAAGAGCGCAGGTGTCAGTCCAGGTTAAAGAGGACCTTCAAGCTTCGAAATACTGCTTCAGTATTTAAATATATTGGCGGCAGCAGTAGGATATAAAATCCACGGAAAAAGAGCGCAGATGTCAGTCCAGGTTAATCAGGAGCTTCAAGTTCAGAAATACTGCTTCAGTATATAAATATATTGGTGGCAGCAGTAGGATATGAAATCCACGGAAAAAAAGAGCAGATGTCAGTCCAGGTTAAACAGGAGCTTCAAGTTCAGAAATACTGCTTCAGTATATAAATATATTGGTGGCAGCAGTAGGATATGAAATCCACTGAAAAAGAGCGCAGGTGTTAGTCCAGATTAAAGAGGACCTTCAAGCTCCGAAACACTACTTCAAAATAGTAAATACTAGGCTCCTAAATGCAGCTTAAAATTATTAGTAGCAATGGTATGATATGAATTCCACGAAGCAGTTTTAGTTTGGCACTAAAAAAAGAACTCTTGTATTTTACTCTAAAAAGATTGAGGGCGTCAGTCCGGGTAAAGAAAGGAACGTCAGGTTCTGAATTCCGCTCATCTCATATTCTGCGGGATATATCTTCAGCATCGTTAACTTTTGTGCTACCGACAGTGTCCGTAAACGTTTTAGTGAAGAATAGAAGATTGGCAAGTTCCGAAATCACCTCAAGTTTTGAGGGACAGTATTTGTCCGAAGATCTACAGCATCGCATTTAAGTGTGGAACAAGTTGCATTGTAAAATTACCAGGGAAGAAAGAAAGATCCATTATTGGCTCTCTCATTATGTTAAAACCTTATACTGAGATATCTATAGGGAATAATTATGTTTATTTCATAAATGGTATAAATCAAATTTATAATGAATTGGCTTTTCCTTTTGTTGACACTAGTTCAAAAATGTATCATTATTTTGATGTCATTAGTGCAGTAATTCAAGATCAAGTTTCGGGTCTCCCCAAAGAGATTTACAGAAACTGATAACAAATATTCGCTTTTCAGCCTGGATAAATATCTAATACAATATTAGGTTTTAAAATGTTTGTAGATGAAACTGTAGGCGGCTAGTGTAATTCTGATTCAAAATCCGGTTACGACCACGTGCAGTGCTGATGACGTCCACGTGTTTCTGAGACTCCTTTGCCAATGCTTTATTTTTCCCCTTTCTAGTAATTTCTTTCTCCTGATGAGGAGGGACCTTTAGTTGCCGTCGAAATCGATTCAGTGTTTTAACATATGTACGCTAAATACAAGGTTGTTATTGCGATTTTAATTGTCACATTGGCGTGTTTCTCTTCTATTCTACACTTCTTGTATTAGTGTATTCTCAATGTCTAAAACCTATGTGAGCATAAAACGCACCGAGGCAAATTTTAAACACAAATCAGAAAATAGTGCGAAATTTATATGGATTGAACTTAAATTTCGAACTGTGAAAGAATGAATCGAGCAAGTTTAATACAGAAAAAGAGATATTAATAAATATATACCAAATTTATAACACTGAGGAGCTAAAACTTTGAGAACTAATTTTTTAAAAACTACTCGTGGGATTCTTTGACACCTTGGCGTAATTTGAGTAGTAAAATCAAAATATGAAAAAAAAAAAAAAAAAAAAAAAAAAATAGCTACATCATTTCAGTAAAATTTCGACTCCGTGTCATAATACTCGTACCTATGTTAAAATAATGTTATATATAAATCTAATATACTCCAAGTCGCACTTTCGAAACATGAAAAATGCAACATAAATTTCTACAATCTGCCCAGTAGAACGGGAGCTACAGATGTCTTTTTTTTTCTTTTTTTTCAGACCGAAGAGCGTTAGCCCAGAAGGGCTATTAAATTCTTTTGGGCATTTTGCATCGAAAACTTTAAATGTCTGTTAACTTTACAAATCGTTGCCACCAAATATGTGTTATGTTTAAAAAAATCAAGTATGTTTCTCGCATTGAGATAAAACAACGGTATCTACAGACATCGAATTTTGAATAACATACGTCTCCACCCGAATATGGGCATCTGGAAGCCCAAATTTATTATCTATTTCATATTTTGAAAAACTTTAACGAATATATGATTAACAAACTCAACGATTTCAAAGCCAGCAATGGCAACACTAAATTTAAAAAATATCTCCAGCACTTAAGACTGTGTATGGGAGATTCTAAAGACGTTGTTACGGTTTTTGTATTTACTTTGCTATTTTTAACAGATGCTGCGCGCAGCAAGTTTTATGAGAAAGCTACGCCAAAAAATTAAATATACAGGAGCACGAACATTTAACATTTAATAATAAATATATATCTCGTAATTGAATACCAGAATACCAGAATACCAGAATGTTCTCGTGCATGATTAAAAAGCTTATAAAAGCGGAATCAGAACATCTCAATTCAGTTGTTTACTAAGTTTTTGTTGTGAATTGTAGCAAATTCGCGGTGAGATCGGATTAGCTTTCTCTGTGTTTTTAAAAGAGTTATATTCAAACGTTTCAGTAGTTTAAAATATAACTGCTGTGAGATACTATGATAGTGTACGAATATCTCTGAGGAAATTTCAGCATTTTGTTTTATTTCTTGAGATAAGAATAAATTGTTTAACTTTTTATCGACTTTTATCGAACCGGTACGCACTCAACAATACGCTTTTTTAAAATTATTTTGTGATACTGCTATTTAATTGAATTTTATGATCGTTTAAGTTCGAAGAATATGATATTTAATAAATAAAGGTAAAACGCAAAAAAGGTATAAAATAAAATAAAAAAAACCGCCCTTTTCTGCAAATTATATAATGTCTGAAAATTTTCAGATTTTTTTGCTTTTTTTTTTTTTTTGCTTTTTTTTTTTTTTTTTTATATATATATTATTATTATTATACTTTTTCTGTCCTTTTTATCTGAATAAATGTACGGCACTGTAAATTTTTATTAACTAAATGAAAAATGGATAAACACCTTGCAGTCTATAGAAAGAAACAAGTAACAAAAAAATATTTTAAAAAGTTAAATGAAATGTAAAAATTAATATAAATGAAAGGAAAAGTATTGTCAAAGCTTTGCTGTAAAGGCCAAATTTACTAGTTTCTAAAATACCTAAACGTAGTAGCACATTTTCGCTTGGATTTCCTCGCTTCTTTCTGTTTAACATAAGTTTGATGAACTAGTACCCTCCGACCCCCGCCTTTTACTAAAACTAGACTCAGAAAAAAAAAAAAAAAAAAAAAAAACTGTAAGCAAAGTATTATATTTATTTGTGCTTGCTGGAGAGGGTAGAAGAAAAGTGCAGTTGGCAGTATCATCCTTATTTGTGCTAATATTATTTACTTACTTATTTGTGCTATATTTGTGCTAATATTACTTACTTACTTATTTGTGCTATATTAACTAATTATATTTTTCGTCTGTATACTGTTAAATTGTCCAAAGTTATTTTCCTTCTATCGTCTCGTACTTATTGGAGAAACTGATGTCCAGTTAATTCAAAATCTGCTTAAACAGGGTTTAATTTCTAAAATTAGAATTGCTGGAGGGCTATGGAAGACTTCAAGAAACTGGAACAAGAATAAATAAATAAGTAAAAATTTAAAAATTTAAAAAATCTGAAAGGTTTCAGATTTTAAATTACGTCTAAAGAGGCGTTTTTTTAACGTTTTGTGTGTTACCTTTGTTTATTAAATTTCATGTTCTACGTACTGAAACCTAAAATTCAATTCAACAGCAATATCGCAAAATAATTTTTAAATGAGCATAATTTTAGAATTTCCGATACAGAGTATCACGCGCTGGAGATAAAAAGGGTATTATTTTTTCGTACAAGTGTTACCATTGCTCGCTTTGAAAGCGGTTGGTTTGTTAATCAAAAGTTCATTGAAGTGTTACAAAATATGAAATCGATAATAAAACAACTCTTAAATTCATATTTGGGCTCTCTTAAACTCTTAAATTCATATTCATATTTGCCCATATTCGCAAGAGAGTTACGTTATTCAAAACTGGATGGCTCTAGGTAACACAATGCAAAAAACATACATACATTTATGTAGATGTTTAATTTCTTGAAATATAATACAGGGTGATAATCTGAAAAGTGAATCAACGCTTATCGTGAATCGACGGAAAATACCGAAACGAAATTAATACTCCTTCTGGCCAAATAACCCCTTTGGACTAATAGTTAATTATTAAAAAATTAAATTATTAAGAATTACATAATTAATTATTAAAGTAATTAAATAATTAATGAAGGAATAATTAAATGATTGAAAATTACAAAATGTAAAGAGATAAATAAAAATTTAAGAGGGTAAGTAGTTAAATAATAATAAATTTTTGGCAATTGCCTCTTACCAAGTGAGAAGACATAGACATAGACATCGAGGATGAAATTAAAATTTCGCACAAAAACCGAGAAATAGCTCAACAGGTCTCCGTTTGAATATTAGCCCCAAATATAATGAACTAGTTAATGGGGTGATAGAAACAAAGACCATTGCTTTTGCGAGCACACCAATAAGAAACATTAAAATGGTTAAAGGGTCATTAATGAGACTTAGAGATAATGCTTTAAACAGCAAACTTCCTTTAATTCAAAAATAAAAATCGATTTTTTATGTACTTTGTATGTATATTTGTTACGAATGAAAACATTTCATGTATCCTTCGAATGCGTGTTAACTATAGTTGTGTGTTTGTTTCGAACGAGGTATTTGTAATGCCATTTGAACTTGCTATCTCGACTGCTTTAGTGCTGTCATCTATGCAAAACAACGTGAACTAAACTTCTTAGATATAATTTACGGTATTTTAAAACTCTGATTAATCCCCCTTTGAACTGGAAAAAAAAAAAAAAAAAAAAAAATTCAAGGTGAAAACTTTAAATTACAGTTTAACAATATTTTCTGTTTATTTTATATATCATTTATCAACATTTCTGTAATATTTTCTTCTCCCATTTCATTTTATTTTTTGGATCAGCTCGTTTTGAATCTGAGATATTATAGTTGCATATCTTTCCTAAGCGCTAAATCTTAACTAGTAAAGCTATCATAAATGCTAACATGAATTTATTTCAGGATTTAAATTGAATACAGCGAGGGTGAAACATGGACCTTATAAGAAATAGACTAACCCAAACGGGTTTTCTCCCTTGTCTGAGGCTTTGCCGGCTGTCACCTTCATCACATCCGGAGGAGTAGGGACGACCAGAAATTTACATTGATTGCCTATTGCAGCTTGTATAATTAACAAGAAAAAGCTGGCTGTAGCGCCTCATTTCACAAATTAGATTTTCTACATGTTTTTATTCTTGAAATTGAGATTAATTTTTACAAATGTAGCATATTTATCGAGCATAATTAACATTCCAAATAATTATAAAGCTATTGCATGCTTTCAGGACTGGATGTTTTTTTAGCTTTTCCTATGCGGTAAGGAAATTTGTAACTACTTCTTTTAGAAAATAATATTTTAAATCTAACTAATAGAAAATTTCAAACAAGCAATTTTCTCTTGCAATTTTTATGCTTTTTATTGGTGTAAATAAGTAAAAAATATTAAAAAATTTAAAAACGAATTTTTGAAAGTTTTGGTTAAAATTCTAAATTGTGCTCCTTTTTTAAAATTATAGATGAGTATTATAGCACAATTTCTAGAAGGGAATTTTATTTCAATTATATTTCATAATACATCATAGTGATAAACACTTTTGACTCCTTAATAATTTTTATACATTTAATTCTAATATTAAAATTGTATTTAACCGTAATAATTAATTTTGCTTGTATTTTATATTTATTATTTTTTTTAATTTATTTTTAGTTCCGCATAAGATTTTTTTTTATTTATTGTTAATTTAATTTATTAGCCCATGCATGAATACATGTATGTTTCTCGCACTGTGACAAAAACGACAGTATCTAGAGCCATCGAATTTTGAATAGTATAATCCTCCACCCGAACATAGGCATCTGGACGGCCGAATTTCGAATCTCTTTTAATCTATTTCCCATTTTGTAAAATTTTAACGAATTTTTGATTAACAAATTCAGCGAGTTCAGAGCGAGCACTGTACGGATATGCTGTTTTCAAATGTATGTGGTTTATGGGCGAAGAACATGATATTCAATAAATATAGGTAACACACAAAACTTTAAAAAAAGAATGCTTCTAGATTTTATTTTATCTTCTTTTTCCCTTCATTACGCTCAGAAAATTTTATGCTCCGAATTTTATGAATTATTAAAATAACTAATCCACTTTAATGTTAATAATTTAATGATCATATAATCAAATAAATATGATCGTTTTCTAATGTTATAGTTTGGAAAATCACTGCCTGAAAATGCTCCTTAAATTAAAAAAAAAAAAAAAAAGATCAGATCTTGTTTAATTTTATCTTATTTATTTCAAAGCATCGCGTACCATCAATCTCATTTAGTTTTACTTTATTTTTAAGCAAAATTAAGCTCGTAAACTTTGTGCTTAGAGTTTTCAGTGTTTTACCAAAGTAAAGATGTTTGTACAAGAATTAGGCCTGAAAAAAATGCGCGAAATGCAGTAAAAAGTGCTTTAATGAGATATATTAAATCCTATTTGGAAAAAACTGTGGCTTTCATAATCTCATCACTATACAACGTATCACATTTAATAATTAAAAAGAGTTACGTGATACAAACGCCGTAGGTTTCAGTGTTAAAGTAAACCAGATTGTCTCTACTGTTTCTTGCTGACATGTCGGTGACGCGCGCCCCGCCCACTGGGTTAGTCTATCTCTTATAAGGTCCATGGGGTGAAACTGGTGACGTCGCGCTTCGCGATATATACCAGTGATCATCTTGACATGATAGTTTTATATACATTAATGATAACTCAGAGAGGTATTAGACTATTATTTAAAGCTTTTAAATTGAAATTATAAAATGATTTTGATTTTTAGAAGTCAAAATTAAAAGTGAAGTGCTACATTGATGTAAAATTTTCATGTTGAAGTAACCGATACTCATTAAGTAGTTAAAGTCCTATTACTTGTCTGCATTGTGCTGCCATCTATTCGCCAGAGTGAGAAGTTTTCCCTCTTTACCCTGAAGTTAAATCACTTTCAGCAAAACTCTTTTCCCCTCCTCTTTCCTGAAGTATTTGAAATCATTTTTGCCTGCATTATGCTGCCATTTTCCTCCTTACCCTCAAGTCACTTTAAATACTAAAGCACATTTAGCTTAGAAAGGAAACAGGAACTTAGCGTAGAAAGAGTTAAGCACATTCGGCTAATACGTCCCGCCTACTAAGCGCATATTAATATATTTTAACCTCCTTCATTTGTCCTATTACGATGATTTTGGAAATGGGAAAACAAATTTTGACTTCCTCCGACTGAAAACATTATTAAGAACATTTTACCTTCATATATGAACTTACTTAGGTAGTTCTATATTACCGAGGAAAAGTGAGAGGACTACCAAAAGGAAAGACGCATCTAGCAGGTGAACGGAACTTGACAAGATGAAGGAAATCCGAATTCATATATGAAGTTAAAATAATGTATATTTCAAATGCCTTTAGTTAAATTAATAGTGGTTCGAATACTAGAATGCTATGAAATAACTGATGAAAATGTAAAAACTTTTCTTGATACTTTGATACTTAAGTAGTATTTACCCGCTCGCATGAATGAATTCCACAATGAGCATGGTTTAAATTAGAATAAATAGTTCTAATGAGTACAATTCAAAATAGCGTTACCTAGATGTAAGCAGGAATTAAAATCAGAATCAATTAGCTGACGTTTAATATATGAGATAAAGTGGGATAACTTGAAATTTCGTCCTATCTTTCTAAATAAAAGTAAAAATATTTTATTAAAAAGAAATGTATAATTTCTGATTAGTACAGATTTCTGATTACTCGTTTTTAAATTTTGCATATAACAAGACAATAATTGTCTCTGGTACATTTCTGCTCATTGTAAACATCGCAAAGTGTACCAGGAGAGTAGCGCCATCTTGCGGTCAGTAGAAATTTCACGGAGACCACCAAAAACACAAAAGAATATTTTCAGACTGGTAGGCCTTGAGTATAAGTTGGTCTTGTTCAAAGCAAGAAGGCTGAGAGACCAGACACGGTGCGGGACAAGGAGGTTAGAATACATTCTAGGATTTCACACCAAGGTATTCTAACCTCCTTGGTGCAGGATTCTCAGCTAGCTGTTCAGGTGCGTGATGACGGAGCACGTGATATAGTATAGCTAATGCCAATAGGGAAAAAATTCAGAGTACCTACAGTTAAAAACCGTTTACTAGACATCTGAAAAGTAAGTAAACAGGAAAACTATCAAAGGCGGAGACTTTAACGCACACCACCACGTGGGGCTGCTCTTACACCTCATACCTAGGAACTGTAATTCTTCGTTTTGCCAATCAGGCCGGAATTACCATTTCAGCCCCAACACGCTACAACAACATAACAGCCAATGTAACTGACTTCTTCCTCCTCAAAGGCTGCACAGCTAGATCTGTTGAAACCCTTAATGGGTTATCTTCAGATCATAACCCAGCCTTAGTTAACCTGGGAACTTCTGTTTGTAGCACACCACACAAGAAGGCCTTCTTTATCAACTGGGCAGGATATGCCAAAGCCTTAAACAACGCCTCCCTCCACATCCCAACAGCACAATTGGGTGATGAGTTAGACACCATGGTTTCGGATTTTACCAGCCAACTTATTACTGCTCTTGATGCAAACAGCACCAACATCAGAGACAGAAAGAAAGCCACCAGCTCAGACCTGAAAAAGCTAATCCAGCAGAGAATTGCCGCCAGACGAGAATGGTAAAGGACCAGATTTCCAGGGGATAAAAACATCTTTAATCAGCTCAATCATCAAGTCAGGGCTCAAACACGCCAACATACGCGACGCGACTGAGCCAATTACCTCTCCTCCCTTTCCACTGACAAAAGCTCAGTTTGGAAGGCAACTGCCAAGTTAAAGAGATGCTACACCAACATTCAGCCCCTAAATGGCCTACAAGGAATTGCCTACACCGAAGCTGAGAAAGCTGAGTCGCTAGCCGATCACTACGCTTCTCAGTTCTGCACTAACAACATATCTCACCCACCAACAGAACACTTGGTCACTTGTACACTAACCCAATACCTCACAACAACCTCCCAATACCTCACAACACTCCTCTTGTCAAACCGTCGGAGGTCTACGGTTATATCCAAAAACTCAAGATCAACAAGAGCCCAGGATTGGGCATGATCTTCAATAAAATGATTAAGAACATGGGTATCCTCATGCTGCTGAAACTTGTAGCCATTATTAACGACATGCTCAGACTGAGGCACTTTCCCAATCCTTGGAAAACAGCAGTGGTTACACCAATCCTCAAGCCTGGCAAGCCTTCTTCCGAGCCCTCATCATATAGACCTATCAGTCTACTCTCCTCTCTGAGTAAAGTAGTTGAGTACGTGATATTATAAAGAATTCTGGACTTCACAGACCGCAACAAGATCATCATACCAGAACAATATGGGTTCCGAAAGAAACACTTCACCTTGCATCAACTGTACAGGATTACAGAGATGATCTCCTCAGGATTTCAGGAGCAAAACGTTACTGGTGCCATATTCCCAGATGTAACCAAAACCTTCGACCGTGTCTAGCTTGAGGACCTCACATACAAAGGTCTGTAGGAAGTGACGAGCTTAGGATCTTTGTTTGGTTTTAAGATTGTGACAATTATTGAGTGTTTCCATTGCTGAGGGAAATAATTATTTCGGATGCAGGCATTAAAAATATTGACTATGTTAGTAATACAACGTCTAGGAAGGGCTTCAAGTGCTTCGTTGCTAATTTGATCATAGCCTTTGGCTTCCCTTGGCTTGAGTTTGTGAATAATTTCTCTTACTTCTCTTGGTGAAGTAAAGGGAATGAAATTTGTTATAGGATAATTGTTAATACTGTCAATGGTAAAATTAACTTCGTCTTCTTGTTGGGAGTTATTCTCAGGTGGGTGAGGTTGAAAGATTTTCTCTAATTCATTAGCCATTATATCAGCAATCTTGTCCTCAGATTTATAGGAGATTCCCATGTGATGAATTGCATGAGTTTGATTTGGTCTGCTATTTCTTAGAGATTTAGCAATTTTCCATACTGCTTGATCTTGAGGATCCTTGTTTGATAAGAGAACGTCCCATTTTTTGTTTCTGAATTCCATAATTTCATGCTTGATTTTCCTGTTTAAAAAGTTGATGTGCTTTTTGGCACGAGGGTCTCCGGACCGCTGCCATTCCTTGCGTTTTCTATTCTTCTCTGCAATAATATCTTTTATATATTTAGGAAGGGAGAGAAATTTTGCAGGGGTAAGTAGCATTATTGATTGCATCCTTCATTTTAGCGGTGAATTTATAAATTTCATCTTCGATATCACCGCAATATAATTATTTCTGCAGTTATAGTCTTTCATAGTATCAGAGAATTGGGTCCAATTTATATTAGTTCTGTGTTTCTTTAACGGGGGGATAAAAGCCATAAAGTCGTCCGTACTTAGAATCAGAAATCAGAATTATTAAGTCCGTTAGAGAGGGGTATGAGGAATATTTTTAAGAAGTACAATGTCCAAAACTTCGCCGTTTCCGTTAGCACCAAAATCTTGTTGGAAAAGTGGGAGTAGGAAAATTGAGGTCGTTGCTAATTAAATAGTTATGTAAAATGTTTCCATTGCTGTTAGATCCTCTAGAATTCCATGCTTACTTACGGCCTGTCTAGGAATATGTCTGTGATACTTCTATGAAAAAAATGGTATGTTACGGGAAGCGGTGAATTGCCGCTGGTTTATTAGAAACTTGGTAATTCACCGGGAATTTAAAATACCCGAAGACTTCTATGATAGCATTCATTTAGTTCAGAATCCCAATATTCCACTCCCGTATTATGATTGTCGATGCAATGTCAATAAGAAATTACCCTTATTGGTGTTAAGGCACCTCCCTTAGTCTCATTGCATATGTATATATCTGTATATATCAGTGGTTGTGTTTTGTGTATTAAAAAAAAATATTTTTACCATTTAACTCACCTATTTTAACCAAGCTGTTTAACCCTCGTTTGTATTTATGTATGAACTTGATTTTATGATATTTATGTATTATGTATGAATTGAGTATGTAAACAGATTGATTGTTTTGGGCGTACTTTACTACGACTACTATGGGTTAGAAAATCGGCATCATGTTACATTGTGGGTAGCGCTGTAGCGCGGGAACCTGAATCGCAAACAACTGTTTTGCCTGAGACGAGGAATTGAACTCCAGTAAGACCCTGACTGACTGCTCTGCAGATTTCGGACGACTACCTGCTTACGCTCCAAATTCTACACATCACTTAGATTGAATGCTTCGGCGTATTCTTATTTTCGCCTTCGGTTGAGAGGCGCAACAGCTACCCTAAAAGTTTTTCACAACCGCGAATGGCCTGAACGCCATACAAGAGTGAACAACTCAAAACTCCAAGGAGTTGATCTGGTATTTGGTATCTTGTTTTCTGATTCTGTTATCTACTTCAGAGAGTTATAAACCAGTCATTTATAAGTCGTTGGGCACTAACGATATTTTTTAAAGTTAACTAAAGGTATAAACTTTTGCACCGCGACCTAAGGACGAAAATATTTTGACAACATGGGGGCAAGTCAGAGGGAAAGGAATTTCCTCTTACTTTCATGAAAAATCATAGAGATGCATTAGGTGCCCGGTGCATCTGCTGACAGCATAAAAAATTTGCTACTTCGGAGCAACTAGCGCAGTACGTGAGAGTCACATGACATGGAGTCGCAATCTTATTTGACGCTAACATCATTTCTTGTAATTGCGAAAACAACTTGCATGTATAATTATGCATGAGAAAACAGTCCTTGAATAAATCGCACAATCAAGATCCTTGAAATCTTGAAATGTATTTAAACATAAAATAATCTTAAACATTTGAATTCATCGCTAAATATGCAAGAGGCGGAAGGTCGCATGATCCTGAGAGCAATAGGCGTTAATTAACAGAGGCGTTTCTTGTTTTTAAGAGAGTGAGTAAATTTCCTGTTCAATAGTTACACAATTATATAAGTTGGCTTTGTCAAATCCAGTCCATCTTGGATACAAAGTCGCAAAATAATTTAAACACTGACACAATACTTGGTAAAGAACACAGCACGAAACACGAACACAAACTGACTTGAATATATACTTGGGTAAATGCGGTTAAATACTTGGTAATACTAATTCTTGGATAATAAAAATGAAAACAATACTTACAATATTTACATCCTCACCACCTGGGGTTGTGGTGTATTGAACGAGGTCGTTTGACTACACTCTCCTGAGTAAGGTCCTATTCAGTTAGGTTTCTGATGGCAGGATAGGGAGAATTTGACATACTCGTAAAAATGTTATGAGCTGTAGTGAGTATTTCCTCTTGAATGGGTCTAATTTTTAAGTCATGGTAAAGTTGGGAGTTTCTAATAAACCACGGAGCATCTGTGATTGACCTGAGTATTTTATTTTGCAAAATATTCATTTTCTGTCTATCCGTCTTAGTGGCAGTGGCCCAGGCTGGGACTGCGTAAAGTAAAATTGTTCGAATAAGAATTCCTTCGAATTCCTTCCAATTAGCGGATATATAGCCATAAAAGCTGCATTTGCTTTATTGGTCGTGTAGCTAACATGTTCATGAAAGGAAAGAGTCTTGTTCACATACACTCTGAGATATTTGTAGGAATTAGCTGATGGAATAGGAATACTGTCAATTTTTGTATCAATATTTATCTGTTGATTTTTCTTGAACCTCCGGTAGAGCACCATGTTGCACTTGGATTAACTTTTATTTTCCAGAGTTTGCACCATGCGTCAAACTGGTTAACCTGAAGTTTACCCATCGCATTTTGGGGATTTCGCGAATTTGTGAGAATGACCGTATCATCGGCATATTTTAGCACCCTATTTGAGAACGGATGAGGTATATCATTAATATAAATTGAAAATAATTTAGGGGAGAGGACGATACCTTGCGGGACGCCTTTGTACATGACTTTCTTACTTGACAACGATTCCCCACATCTTACTTGAAAGGTCCTCCGCTTTAAGAAGGAGATCATTAATTTGAGAAAACTGTTTGGCAGAATAAAATTTGAAAGCTTGTAGATAAGGTCTGCATGCCACACTCGATCGAAGGCTTTCTCGAAATCGAGATAGCATGCAGCAACCCCGTTCTTTTTTTTGGAACCCTTGCGCATTATATTCAAATAAGTTGATAATTTGGTGAGTGGTAGAATGTCCGGAACGAAATCCGAATTGATTCGTCTCAATGAGATCTAATCTTTCCAGATGCTTCGTCAACCGGATGCTCAAAATTCTTTCAAAAACCTTTCCCATTACGGGGAGTAAGCTGATGGGCCTGTAGCTATTGACATCACGCGGGTTTCTTCCTGGCTTTAGAAGGGTAATTACAAGGGAGTGTTTCCACTGCTGCGGAAAATGGGCAAGTCTGATACAAGCATTAAAAATGTTGCAGAGCAGAACAATACAATTTCTTGGGAGCGCTTGCAACGCTTCATTATTTATATCATCGAAGCCCTTCGCTTTTCTTTTCTTTAATCTTTTAATAATCTCCTTTACTTCTGCCGGGAATGTAAATTTAACAAAATCCGAATTTTGCCTACTTTTGATATTGTCAACTGCTTGATAAATCTGATTTTCATGATCTGTATCTTCATCTGTATGCCTCTCATAGACCTTGCTGAGGTTTAAAGCCAAAATTTCAGCGATTTCTGCCTCGGAGTGATGAGTTTGCCCCCTGAAGTCAATCGGGTGTAAATATCTTGTCTTTGTGCTCCTCAGTGATCTCGCAATTTTCCATACCGCGTTGGTGTTTGGATCTATGTCTTCTAGTAACCTATTCTAGCTATTGGACCTGTATTCAATATTTTCCTGCTTTATCTTCCTTGTGAGACAGTTAACAAAGCTTTTATCTCTCGGGCTCCTAGTCTGTTGCCATTGCTTCCTTTTTTGGTTTCGCTGCTTGATTAAATTAATAATACGCATAAGGAGCTTCTGATGATTATTTTCCCTGCTAGTAAAAGAAGCGTTTTTAATGGCGCTTTGAATTTTTGAGTTCAGGTTGTGGACCACGTTTTCCAAGTCTGCACAGTGATTAATGGAGATTCTACAAGGCATGCTGGTAAGCTGGCTTCTGAAGAGCGTCCAGGTGACCAGTTTCTAAGGTTACTGTTAAAGTATCCCTCTGAACCGTAGGCATTTTTGTTTCACAATTTACCATTTTTTAAACACTGTTTCTTAAATGATATGATAGATGCTCTTTAGCTCGTATTTTTGTTTCACAATTTACCATTTTTTAAACACTGTTTCTTAAATGATATGATAGATGCTCTTAAGCTCAAGTTTCCGAATTGCTTTCTCACAAGACAACGCAAAAATCATTATAGATCTTTGACTAGGTACTGACGCTAGAACCCCTATAAAAGGGAGACGGTGAAGATTGCCAATTTTAATGTAAAGACAGGCTTATTTCACTTAGGTTCCGATGTCAGCTGCATATTACCAAAATTTAAAAATAAATCGCGACATTTTAAATACATTATATAATTAATGTTGTATTGCATTGCATTTTTTTATTTTAACTTAATGAATCAAGCCAATTAAATACATTATATAATTAAATTAACATAACATACGAAACATAATATACGGAAAATTAGAGAATTATATATATTTAGAGCAACTAAAGTCAACAGTTGCTATTTATGGTTTAACCACTTAGTTACTGTTTTGTCTGTTCACAACAGGTTTAAAGCTAGCATGCAATTACATAATGCAGGAGGATTACAAGTAGAGCAGTAGCAGTATAGGATCACAAACAAAGCCGACTTCCTTTGTCATATTTTTATTGCCCACTCGTCTTCGGTGAGATGTTACTAAAAACGTTTTGATGGAAATAAACTGCAGTATACTATTAATTAAACATTTTTCGCTGTTTTCTCTTACTGTTATAAGTTTTCAAATGTTTGAAAAATAGGAATCCGTTAGGTCTCTATTTCGCAAAAAAGGAGGGAATCTCAAGCTTTAGGAACGCCTCATTTGTAAGCCCCGCCTAATCTGAGAGGCTCATAATATCAATCAATCAATCAGACAAATTATTGCTGTTTCCAGCTCATGAAGAGTTGCATATAAGCACATGACTTCTGAAGAAAAATTCTGAAGTTTAAACTGAGGTATTGAGGTGATAAAAAAAGAAAGCTCAAAGCATGGCAGGCGTAGAGGGAGGTGCAGCGTTACTGTATAATTTTACTCATGTCGCTCTGCGTCGAAAGTTATTTATAACTGCACTTACTTGAAATGTAGCAACTAATTTGGGACAAAACTTTCGACATAAGTGTAGCAACTAGTTTGGAACGGAGGGAATATAAAATTTTGAGACTGCTAGTGTTGAATTGAATATTTCAATATCATTGATAGCATATTTTAAGAAATAAAGCCATATCCCCTAAAACAAAAAGTATTACGTCTATTAATTACATATATACAGGGGTTGGACAAAAATATGGAAACACCTTTAAAAAAACATGTTCCTTTGCTTTACCTTGCTAATAATAATCTCTCCGTTGGTTTCCTTGCAACGGGTGTAGGAAACCCGTTGGCATCGAAAACAGCTTGCAGTCTTCTCGGAATGGATAAATACAGTTCAATGGCAATGATTTGCAAATTTCGGAGTGCCTATGGTTCAAAACCATGTACCTCCACATCATAATTACTAAAAGTGAGCAGAAATAGGAAAAATTTTGCATAAGTAATTTACTTGATGCTCAGTAGAGGGAGCCACAGGATCGAGAAAGTTTAGGGATAGGAATAGGAAATTAAAAACTTAAACATCATAATTTTTTTACAAGTTTTTAGGTTTTTATAATTTTAAATACAGTTCCTGTATGACCCTTCTTCCTGCAAAACGGTGGCAAGTTCAGATAACGATGTTGGCGGTGGATAACGATAACGAGAACGCACTTTCCGTTCCAATGTAGACCACAAAGGTTCGATAATATTCAGGTCTGGTGACTGTGGTGGCCAGGGGAGATGGAACAACTCATCCTCGTGCTCAGAAAACCAGTCCTGGACAATCTGAGCTGTGTGAACAGGGGCTTTGTCATCTTGGAAGACACCATCACCATCGGGGAACAAAGTTTGTACCATGGGATGAACTTGATCGGCCAAAATGTTCACATAAGTCTTGGCTGTCATGTGCCCTGACACAGTTATCACGGGGCTAGCAGAGAACCACGATATGGCTGCCCAAACCATAACAGAACCCCCGCCATGTTTCACTCTTGGCAACAAGCAGTCTGTATTATAGGCTTGAGATGGCGTTCTCCAGACGTAAACTCGGCCAGAAGTGGGAAACAATGTGAAAGAAGACTCGTCAGACCATATTACTCGCTTCCACTGCTCTATAGTCCAGGCTTTATGACTTAAACACCACATTTTCCTGTTACGAGCATTAGCATCACTGATGAGTGGCTTCTCAATTACAGCACGGCCAGCAATTCCTTGTTTATGAAGCTCCCTTCTAATTGTTTTGATACTCACAGGGTTCGGTAACACAACATTCATTTCAGCAGTAACTTTTGCAGCTGTGGTCTTCTTATTTTTCGTCACAATTGCCCTTAATGATCGTCTGTCCCGATCACTCAGGACACACTTTCGTCCGCGCTGTGATTTAACAGATGATGTTTTTCCGCTTTTCAAATATGCGGAATAACTAAACACTAAACACCTAGGCTACCTTGCTTACGGAAGCACCTACCATACGTGCTCCAACAGTTTGCCCACGTTCGAAGTCTGTTAACTCTGACATAATGCAATGACAACCTCACATAACAGTACTCCGACAACAACTGAACTGTTTAGCACATTTACGAAGTTGTATAGGTGGCGTCAGTAGTCAAAAACGCCAGCGCCACCTACATATTTCATTAAAATCAATCTTTCTTTTCAAACATGCAAATCACAAGGTGTTTCCATATTTTTGTCCATTCACTGTATATACATATGGATGCGACATGAATCTCTGTTACTTCAAGTGCAACCACAAAACATTCAACCAGGTAAACACAAATTCATGCACAGCATATTGATACATCACACTAATTAAAATAAGATATGCGCTTTAAAATTTTGAAGCTAGTACAGACACCATTCAAATATTGAGAAGGATTCCCAAAACGACAGCCTATGAGAGAGGCGATTCTATTATTTTCATGGGGAGTAGGGAAAATTAGAATGGTTATCTGAGGAACGCCAGTGAGCGATGTTTGCTTATATTAGGAAGTTCAGAAATTTGCAAAGGTGGATTGCCTTAGTTTCTGCGGTTACTTTCAGGGAAATATTAGGCAGTTTTTTCGGTTTGCTGATAGATGGCAAATAAATAATTTACCTTTATAAATCCGCGTTTATCTAGTTAAATTTCAGAAGATTTAAGATGAAGAGAATATATTTAACACAACAGAACGCAAGCTTAAGATTTGTAAATCTTTTAAAACACAATACATCGATAATTAAAAATATTATTTATAGTTCATTATTAAAAACTTTTTATAAAATGTAAGCAAATATATAGTCCACTGCCGTTGCATTCCTCAGTAAACCAATCTAACTCCCCTACTCCCCGATGAAAATAATAGAATCGCCTCTCTCATAGGCTGCCGTTTTGGGATGTAGACGCTAGTTAAAATATCGAGATTATCGTTATCGTTAACTTCTCGAGGGAAACACGCTGTCGGTTTTCGTCTATGGCGGTGTGTTTACGTCTATGGCGGTTTTCTGAGCACGAGGATGAGTTGTTCCATCTCCCCTGGCCACCACAGTCACCAGACCTGAATATTATCGAACCTTTGTGGTCTACATTGGAACGGAAAGTGCGTTCTCGTTATCCACCGCCAACATCGTTATCTGAACTTGCCACCGTTTTGCAGGAAGAAGGGTATAATATTCCCATGGCAAACATACAGGAACTGTATTTAAAATTATAAAAACCTAAAAACTTATAAAAAAATTATGATGTTTAAGTTTTTAATTTCCTATTCCTATCCCTAAACTTTCTCGATCCTGTGGCTCCCTCTACTGAGCATCAAGTAAATTACTTATGCAAAATTTTTCCTATTTCTGCTCACTTCTAGTAATTCTGATGTGGAGGTACATGGTTTTGAACCATAGGCACTCCGAATTTTGTTTGCAGGAAGAGAAAAATGCTTGCTTTGAATCTCATCGATAATTCAATCAATCAGACAAATTATTGCTGGGCTGTTTTCAGCTCATGAAGGGTTGCGTGACATGACTTTAAAAATTCTGAAGTTGAAGTTGAGGTATTGAAGTGATTAAAAAGAAAGCCCAAAGAATGGCAGGTGTAGAGGGAGGTGTCAGTCATGACAAGTTGGCGTGTCTACTAACCAGAGCAGGAACGCAGAGTCCGGAGGGCGGTGCTATCCCCTGAAACCCGAGTACACTAGAAATTAAGCAAAGTTAACATCAAATTCATCATGCAATAAAATAGGAGAAAAATTACAAGTCCATTTTTATCATCTGTTCAACCATTCCCAGGGCAAGTAATACTTTGTCCTGCGGCGAATCAATTTTCTTACATTTTTCAACAAATTCAAGGATTTTGACTGCAATCTTCTGAAGGTTAGCTGGAGTACTAGCATCTGAGTGGGAGTCTGATGGCATACTATTTTCTTTCTGTAATGGTTTTTCAGTCAACGGAGACAAATTCATAGACTGCAACTTCGGCGCTGAAATCCTTTTCATCCTGTCAGAGGCAACACGAGTTTTTTGTCTAAATTCGCATAACTTCGAAGTAGCAGTATGATCCTTTTTACAGTTCGCGCAAGTAGGTTTCAATTCTTTGGATTTTCAATTCTTCAATCACAATCGGATGCTTTTTAGGAAAGTCTTTCATGAAATCTTTATCACAGAATTGATCAAACGAATAGCTTTCCTTCTCCATAAGGGCAAGGAAAATCTTCTCCGCTTTCCTTAGCGCTGACTTCATAGGCCTGCCGTTTCGTAATTGTTCTTGCAAACATCCACATTGTCAAGAGCTTCGTATATCTCTTTATTTGCAGGATCATCCAAAGCATGACGAAATTTCTTCGAAACAGCATACGACTGGTCCACAAGGAGCGAACGGTGTTCATTAGGCATAGCGAAAATGCACGAGGCAAGGGACGTACTTCGAGATATTCACTTGGTTAAAACCAGAGAAGACAACAGAGGAGACAGACAGCCTTCACGTATGAAAGCCACGATACTAAATAATGAATAAAAGCAACGCTATGATTGTGATCGCCATGTGTGTCACGTGTAGCCACAGGTTGCCGTCCTTGCTGTCAAAGTAAGCCCGAGCACACTAGAAATTAAGCAAAGTTAACATCAAATTCATCATGCAAATTCCCATTTTTATTGCATGCTGAATTTGATGTTAACTTTGCTTAATTTCTAGTGTGCTCGGGCTTCAGGGGATAGCACCGCTCTCCGGACTCTGCGTTCCTGCTCTGGTTAATAGACACGCCTACTTCTCATGACTGACACCTCCCTCTACGCCTGCCATGCTTTGGACTTTCTTTTTCACCACCTCAATACCTCAGCTTCAACTTCAGAATTTTTAAAGTCATGTGCTTATATACAACTCTTCATGAGCTGGAAACAGCGCGCGCTATCCCAGCAATAATTTGTCTGATTGATTGCCAAAAAGGGTTAGCCCCTTTTTGGCAACAATCATTTAAACAATCATTCAAGAATCAAAGATCATAATAAATGTTAATCTAGGTAGTATGATGGAGATACTAGCGATGGGGTTACAGGATGTCCAACAATCCAGAATCGTCTTTCTGTGATATTTTATTAAGTCTTGAATAAATACTAAGTAAAATGAAGTCTATATACATATATAGATTTAGTAGCTGACTTTTCTAGGCATGGACCTTATAAGAAATAGACTAACCCAAATGGCTTTTCTCCCTCGTCTAAGGCGTTCCCGGCTGTCAACTTGATCACAACCGTAGGAGTAGGGACGACTTGCAGAAATTTAACAGTGGTTGCCTATTGCAGCGTGTATAATTGTCAAGAAAAAGCTGGTTGTAGCGCCTCATTTCACAAATTAGAATTTCTCCTTATTTTTGTTTTTGAAATTGAGATTGTTTTTTTAAAAATTTAGCATATTTATCAAGCATAATTAACGTTCCAAATAATTATAAAGCTATTGCATGCTTTCATTTTTTTTGCTTTTCCTATGCTGAATCAATGCCAATGATTTGCAATTTTCGGAGTGCCTATGGTTCAAAACCATTTACCTCCACATCAGAATTACTAAAAGTGAGCAGAAATAAGAAAAATTTGGCATAAGTGATTTACTTGATGCTCAATAGAGGGAGCCACAGGCTCGAGAGAGTTTAAGGATAGAGATGAGAAAATAAAATATAAGAATCATAATATTTTTTTTTTAGAAAATAGTATTTTAAATCTGAACTAGTGGAAAATTTCAAACAAGCATTTTTTTTATGCTTTTTATTGGTGTAAAAATACTAAAATATTTAAAAACGAATTTTTGAAAGTTTTTTTCTTAATTCTAAATTGTGCTGCTTTTTTAAAATTAAAAATGAATATTATAGCACAATTTCTATAAAGGAATTTTATTTCAATTATATTTCGTAATACATCATAGTGATAAACACTTTTGACTCCTTAATAATTTTTATACATTTAATTCTGATATTAAAATTGTATTTAACCGTAATAATTAACTTTGCTTGTATTTTATAGTGATTATTTTTTAAATTTATTTTTAGTTCTGCATAAGATATTTTTTTAATTTACGGTTAATTTAATTTATTAGCCGAAAGGGGCTGTAGCCTAGTAAGGCTGTTAGTTTCGAAGCAGTATTTTGCACTGTTTTACTTTAAATATCCGTGTCTCCTTGCAAATTGTTGTTACCAAGTATTATTGCCTTGAATAATATATAAAGAAATTAAATAATGAAGAATCTGCATGAATTCATGTATGTTTCTCGCACTGTGACAAAAACGACAGAAAATTTTGAATAATATAATCCTCCACCCGAACATGGGCATCTGGACGGCCGAATTTCGAATTTGTTTGGAATCTATTTCATATTTTGTAAAATTTTAACGAATTTTTTATTAGCAAACTCAATGAGTTGAGATCGAGCACTGTACGGAAAATAACAGTTTTATCTCCAGTGCGGAAATTCTAAAGATATGCTGTTTTCAAATGTATGTAGTTTACTGGCGAAGAACATGATATTCAATAAATATAGGTAACACCCAAAACGCTAAAAAAATTTCCTTTTGAGCGTAATATAAATCTGAGTGCTTCTAGATTTCATTTTATCTTTTTTTTCCCTTGATTACACTCAGAAAATTTTATGCTCCGAATTTTATCAATTACAAAAATAAATATAATATAAGTTAATAATGATATAATCAAATAAATGATTGTTTTGTAATGTTATTATAGTTTTGAAAAATCACTGCCTGAAAATGGTCATTAAATTTTAAAAGAAAAGTTATCAGATCTTGTTTAATTTTACCTTATTTATTTCAAAGCATCACATACTATCCATCTTATTTAATTTTACGTTATTTGTACGCAAAATTAAGTTCATAAATTTTGTGCCTAGAGTTTTTACCGGAAAGATGTTTGTACGCGTGAAAAAATCGCGAAATGCAGTAAAAAGTACTTTAATGAGATATATAAAATCCTATTTGGAAAAAACTGCTGCTTTCATAATCTGACCATTATACAACATATGACATTTAATAATTAAAAAGAGTTATGTGATACAAACGCCTTAGGTTTCAGTGTTAAAGTAAACCAGATAGTCCCTACTCTTTCTTGGGGACATGTCGGTGACGCATGTCCCGCCCATTGGGTTAGTCTATTTCTTATTAGGTCCATGGTTCTAGGTCGTTTAAAATGTAGGTCAATCGAACAATCGTAGCTGCCAATATTGCGAATGATAGCAGAATTATGCTCTGGCATTTTGTGTAGAAATTTTGCACCGAAGTGAGAATCTCCTCATTTAAAGTGTTAAATTTTTAAACGTCTATAACGTGTTGAATACCTGACGAACCAAGGAGCACCCAGAATGATTATAATATTAGCTTTGTATTGAATACGCTGTAGAAGTTCTCTGTTGGTTCTTATCACTTCCATAAATTGAAAAATATATATATTGGGTCATAAAAAGCCTCCTCGCTTTTTTGGTACATTTTTTAACAAATATTTCCTTTATTGAAAATTAATTTTAAACAAGTACATATTGACGATTATTATCTATGATCACTGCCATTTCTCGAGTAGCTTCATAATTCCATGAGTGTAGAACTTCCGTGATTTATCATTGAAAATCTTGGGCGATTCATTTTCAGCGGCTTTTCGGCCGGCCATTTTTTTTTAACCATCAAGAGAGTTTTACAGAGACCAAAGAAAATGGTAGTCAGATGGTGCACAGTTCGGACTATATGGTGTATGTATCAAAATTTCCCAACCAAGTTTTGTAAATTTATTCTAAGTCATCAAAGATGTGTGGCAGTGCATTGTCATGATGGAACACAACTCCCTTTCTTTTGGCCAATTCTGGTTGCTCTTTCTGTATTGCTTCATTCAAATGGTCAAGTTGTGCACAGTATAGGGCCGAATTGTTGGTTTTGCCAGGATGCACCAGGTTTGCTGCTATTTCTTAATGATTCCAAACTGTCATGCAGTTGATGTTTAGTGCATCTGCTATTTCCTGATAGTTTATGTGCCGGTCTTGGTCCACCAGTTGCAAAATTAATCGAATTTTTCTGTGACTGGCTGACCAGAGCGAGGTGCATCCTCCCCCTGACAGCTCTGAAAGAAGGCTAGGAAAGGAGGTTGCAAGATGCACAATGTTTTAGTCGATATATATGGCTCGCACACTCTTTTTCAGATTTTGCATTTCTTTCCTTCTTTCTTCCTCATGAGTATCCTAATGCACTAGTATTAATGAATTGATCTATAAAAGTGAAATGAGTGATGATGTTGGTAATCAGTATCCCAAACATTTATACAAGTAAGGAGCCAAGTTCTCTCTCAATAAACCTATCACACTTCTTGCCTCTGAAAGAAGCTTCAACAACGAAGCAAGTAATACAAATGTTTTTCCGTATATTTGGTCCAAAAAATTTACTACCTTTCAACTCCTTCAAATTGATATAATTTATTTCAGTTGCTTCACCTAAATAAATGATGTTCTGAAAGATCTTTTATGAGAGTGCTTATCTATAGCCAAAAAATGGAAGAATACACCTTCTTTCCATTATAAGGGTCCTACTGTTAAAATCTGTTCAAGCATTTGTAACAGCAACACGCAATTATACCCTCTAGTTCTCAAGGACATTTGCACAATTAAGGTATATTACTCTCAAAACTACTATTATTAAACACTATGCCTTCCTTTCTTTTTAGTCCAAAGGTGCAATTTCCAAAGAAGGACTATTAATTTCGTTTTGGCATTTTGCCTTGATTTGCTATAAACGTTGATTCACTTTTCAAATTGTTGCCACCAAATATTATCGCCCCGTATTATATTTAAATGAAATTAAATAATGAAGAATCTGCATAAATGTATGTATGGGAGCCTTAAAAATACAGTGAAGGTATATCGAAGATATAGCGTTTCAAGAGCGGCATCTAGCAACATATTTCACAAAACCCTCAAAAGAACGGGATCGGAAATTCCTGTCTGACAAGCTTTAAGTATCAGCCAAATTTTGTTTTATTTTTCATCAGCTAAATGCTACTAAAGCGAAACCACGTGAGACTTCGAGGTTTCCAGAGACCACATTTCGAGGTTTCTGACAGCACATGGAGATGGATTTCAATATATTCACCGGAAGTTTCGTAAGAAAATTTCTGTAAATATATAAAAAATTAAACTTTAGCAATTCCCGGCCGTATGCACCATAAATTCACGGAAGTCGTGCTGCTACAGATGTTAGAGCGGCGCGATAAGCTTGGAGGATTGAGACGCTACGTTTAGGTAAAGCTGGCGATGAGATGCCGACGGCAATCTTTGGCGCCTTCTGGTAAGCGGGCAAGGTACTAGTTGCGCTAAAGCAAGGCCAACTTACACTCAAGTCCTGCCCGTGTGAAAATATTCTTTTGTGTTTTCGGTTGCCTCCGTGAAATTTCTACTGACCGCAGGAGGGCGCTACAATTCCGCTACGCTTTGCGACTTTAAGAATGAGCAGAATGTACCCGAGACAAATAATTGTCTTGATATGTGCAAAATTTAAAAACGATTAATCTGTAGTAGTCAGAAATTATACATTTCTTTTTATTAAAAATATTTTTATTTAGAAAGGAAGCATGAAATTTCAAGTTATCCCGTTTTTCTTTTTTCATATATAACCGTCGGATGCTTGATTATCATCTAATTTAAGTGTCATTTAGAGCACATGTTTTACTTTAAAATTATTTATAGAGTATGAAGTTAGCAGGTATCTTCAGAATATAACCTATTTCAGCGCAAATTTTTCATCGTATTAATATCAGTTGTGCTGTGCAACAAAATAATTTGGAGCCACTATTAAATATGTAATTAAGAAATGATGAAACTAAATTTGTTAATACATAAGAGAAAGAGTATTTCTAAAAGAAATTTGGCTTTAGGTACTGAAAATTTTTCTCTTTTTTAATTAATAAAAAATACATTTTTAGGAAATATTAAAAAATAAAATTTTAAATAATGCAAATTTAGAGCTCTGAAGAGAAAACGTAACACTATTGATATTCGAAATAATACCAAGCATTTCAATATCACCTACAGCATATAATAATAACATGTATGATATTAATCACAATGAATCCTCCCTCTGTCCCAAATTAGTTGCTACATTTGAAATCTACATCCTGAAATAAAAATATCATAATATTTTTTTTTTATCATTTTGGAGATAATCTGTGTTTTCTGCATAAATGATACTTTAACTTTTCATATATATATATATATATATATATATATATGCCGTTCCACCGATCAGAAAAGAGATATATATATATATTAATTTAATGCAATTAAAATTTAAGAATGCATCCAAGTATATATTTTAAAAGAAATGCAAATTGCGTTAGCTTTTTTACGAAATTTATTACTTTTTAGCTCCCATATTCCTTATCTTTGATCTACAAACATTTGAATGCTGTCTGTACTAACTTCAAAATTTTAAAACGCATAACTCATTTGAATTAGTGTGATGCTGTACATAAATTTCTGTCTACATGGTTGAGTATTTTGTGGTTGGACTTGAAGTAATAGAGATTCATGTCGAATCCATAGATATATGTAATTAATAGATGTAATACTTTTTGTTTTAGGAAATATGGTTTTATTTTTTTGAAATATGCTGTTAATGATATTGAAATTAGCACTCTCAAAATTGTTTTTTCCCTTCGTCCCAAACTAGTTGCTACACTTCGGTTGAAAATTTTCTCTCAAATGGTGCTACATTTCAAGTAGGTGGAGTCATAAATAACTTTCGATGTAGTTTAGTACATGGAGATCAGTAAAATTATAAGGTGTAGTACAAGGATTGTAATGCTTGCATACTAAGTTTTCATTTTCAGTTTTTACTTTCCACAAATGTAGCACTTATTTTATTACAATTTTATCCACGCAAATTTAGAGGTTTCGCACGCTCTTAAGCCGCGCCCCATTTTGTAAGGACTATACCGTCCGTATTTCAGAAAGATCGTGTTTATGTGATTATAGCCTCGAGGGCTGTCTGCCTAAGGTGAGGGATGCCATTGTGGAAGAAATTCTAAGGCGAACTGGCTCGTGTAGACAAGACAGATAATTGAATTTACATTTAATTAGCCTGAAGATTTTAAGCGATTACTTATGGAAGAGTCCTTATGAAATGGGGCGTGGCTTAAGGGTGTGCCAAAGCTGGATTTTTGATGCTACTTTGGTACTGATTTAAGGAGGTAATGCTTGGTAAGTAAAGTTGATGTTGATTGATTATGTAGCACCCTGAAATTTCTGGAAAATGTGCAAACAAAATCATAAAATCTTCAGTATCAAAAATCAGTACTCAAATGTAGCAATCAATTTGCGACAGAGGGAGTATATGATTCATTGTGATTAATGTCATAGACGTTATTATTATATGCGTAGGTGATATTGAAATACTTGGTATTCATCACTAACAGTCTTAAAATTTTATATAAGATTCATTGTGATAAATGTCATGTGTGTCATTATTATATACTGTCGGTGATATTGAAAGGCTTGGTATTATTTCGAATATCAATAGTGTTACGTTTTCTCTTCAGAGCTCTAAATCTGCATTATTTAAAATTTTATTTTTTTAATATTTCCTAAAAATGTATTTTTTATTAATTAAAAAAGAGAAAAATTTTCAGTACCTAAAGCCAAATTTCTTTTAGAAATACTCTTTCTCTTATGTATTAACAAATTTAGTTTCATCATTTCTTAATTACATATTTAAGAGTGGCTCCAAATTATTTTCTTGCACAGCACAACTGATATTAATACGATAAAAAATTTGCGCTGAAATAGTTTGTTCTGAAGCTACCTGCTAACTTCATACTCTATAAATAATTTTAAAGTAAAACATGTGCTCTAAATTACCCTTAAATTAGAATAGGTAACTCTAATAAGTACAATTAAAAATAGCGTATATCTAGATGCAAGAAGGAATTAAAATCAGAATCAAGTAACTGACGGTTATATATGAAAAAAGAAAAATGGGATAACTTGAAATTTCATGCTTCCTTTCTAAATAAAAATATTTTCAATATAAAATGTATATTTTCCGACTACTATAGATTAATCGTTTTTAAATTTTGCATATAACAAGACAAATATTTGTCTCGGGTACCATTCTGTTCATTGTTAACTCGCAAAGTGTAGCAGAATTGTAGCGCCCTCTTGCGGTCAGTAAAAATTTCACGGAGGCAACCGAAAACGCAAAAGAATATTTTCACACTGGCAGGCCTTGAGTATAAGTTGGCCTTGGCTAAAGATTAAATGGAGTTTCAGAAGGGTCCGTGACACTTAGCCGATACACAGAATTTGCCGTCAGGGCATTTAGCTACGGAAGAGTAACTGTCAAGACATTTAATCAACAGGACACTAAGCCGACAGTGACGTACACAATAATTATCTAAATTTACAATCAATTACAAAATTTCCGACTTCTCCATGAGTTCAATATTTAAGTTATGTTTTTCACCTATCAGTAAAATTAACTTATTATCGTGCTGTTTGAGGTATATTGGCTAAATTTAAAAAGCGCTGAAATTTCTCGTAAGGAATATGAATTAAATTTCGAAAGAAAAAAGAATTTTTTTTTAGCTAAAAAGGGCGGTCACTTAATTAAATTTTAATATGGGATCCTTTAACATCATTAATAATTTTTCCTGTTTACTTAATAATATTAATTTTCCAATCTCGCTTTTCCAAATGCTTTCAAATTTCTAATATCTTTACTTTACATTACTATTTTGCTCATCACATCGTATTACATCGACATACATTCCTTCCCTTAAAAAATCGTTTGGCTCCTCCCACTAATGAAATTTCCTTTCCCTGTCATGAAAAATGCAATAAAAATTATTGTTATTCTTGAATTATACTTTTTTATAGAAACATATGGCGGTGAGGGTTAGTTTAGCTAATATATTTTATTTTGTTATAAAAAACAATTTAGAAAAGTGAATTTTTAAGACCAGCAGAGGTATAAATTATTTGTGACCTTTATAATTCCACTTCAGAATTTTTTAAAGTCATGTGCTTATTAGCAACTGTTCATGAACTGAAAACAGCGCGCTATCCCAGCAATAATTTGTTTTGATTTGCCATCATCCTTGAGATAAAAATTCTCACTTAAAATACTTAGGTTAATGTTTATAGCCCTAAACTAGTGCTTAGCGGAGCGTGTCAGATCCTGAAAAGCATAGACCTTATAAGAAGACTCAGGCAAAGAATCTGTACAGATTCTTTGACTCAGGTGTTAGAAATACTTGTCAGCAGGCACCCGGGTTATGAAAACCACATCCTGTGTAGAACTCGTACGAAAAGGGCATATATTTTTCTATGCTAACGTGACAAAGTTCGTAATTGAGAATAAAAAGTCTCGTGAAGTTGCAATTATAGAGCCTTCAGATACATCAGGCGTTGAGCTAGTTCGATAAATGTCCGGCGGTGTAAATGCAGATGCTGCGTGCTAGCGTCAGAATGGCGAGAGCTCGTCTGAGGTAAAGGTGTTGTATTCTGGAGGTACTTTGGTGTAGTGGAGCTACTGGTCGTCTTTACCAATGGTAAATCTGAAAAGGAAGTGCATCTACTTGCAAGACAGGCATTAGCCAAGGGGCGGGGTTAAAGTAATAACATAATGTACAATACTAATTCAGAAGTCAAACAACAAAAATCAGCGTTATACCTACAAAATTTTCACAGGACTAGTTTCGATGATTTTACCGAACCATCATCTTCAGCTGCAAAACCGAAAATGAACAAGATAGGAAATAATGATTAGATAAGATAAGAAAGCCTGAACAAGAATAAGCAAGTGGCGCCATCTGTTGGCGAAACCAGAACTAAAACATAATTTCTCTAAAAGCCGAAGGCAAATTTGGATTGGAATTAGGATCGTTAACTAGAACAGAAAGATTTTTATGAATGTGAAATGCCTCTAGAAAATCCAGTTCTCCAATGGAAGATGTTTTTTGAATAATTTTGGCAGCAGAAAAATTGAAAGTGTGATTTTCGGACCAGCAATGTTGAGCAACAGAAGACTTCTGCGTTTCCTTTTTTCTAACATATGCCTCATGTTCTTTGACGCGAAATTTTAAGGCTCTCTTAGTTTGGCCAATGTAAATTAAACCACACTGGCAAGGAATCCTATAAATACCCCAGGAATTCATATCCGGAATGGGGTCCTTGAGTATAGAAGTTGGAATTTTATTGATGGGAGAATAAACAACCCGAAAGTTAAATTTCTGCAAAATCTGTGCAACGTTATAGCTAACTGATGGAAAGGAGGGAATGACAACAGAATTTTTATAATCTCCTAAAATAAGAGTGTGGCTTTTAGTGTGTTGAGATGAGAATTTTTTAACTGCTTGATTAATAATGTTGGGTGAAAAGCCCCTGTCAATAGCTATTGCTTTTAAATAATTTAGTTCTTCATCAAGGGCTAGTTTGGAGGAGCAAACTTGAAGAGCACGGAAAACATAGGAATAAAATGAAGCTAACTTTTGTTTAGTCGGATGACATGATTTAAAGTGTGGTGGAAGGCAAACCGATGAAGGTTTACGGTAAATTGTAGTACTGAAGTTGGATGTGTTACGTGTGACCAGAATGTCGAGAAACGGAAGAGAATTGCAAGTCTCAAGTTCAAAAGTGAACTGAATAGCAGGATCAATAGAATTCATTGTTGAAAGAACTTTATTTAAATCATCTTTATTACCTTCAAACAGGGTAAAAGTATCGTCTACGTAGCGGAACCATGCCGGGAAGTTTAAAGTTTCAAACAATTTTGATTCATAATAATGCATGTAGATATCAGCCAGGATGGGACTGAGGGGGCTTCCCATGGCTAATCCCTCAGTTTGCTTATAATATTTATTTTGGAAAACAAAATGTGTTTGTTTCAAACAGAGTTGAGTGAGAGAAATTAGCTCCTCAATTTCGATGCAAGAGAAATGAAATTCGCGAAGTCTGGTTTCTAGACATCTTAATGCACCCTCCACTGGGACATTGGTGAATAATGATTTTACATCAAAAGAAACCATGAGTAAATTACTAGGAGAAATGTTTTTAATCTTTTTTACAAACTCTATTTAATTTTTTATGGTGTAAATGTTATTGTCTAATAGAGTGGAAAATCTAGAAACTAAATATTTAGCTAAAGGATACGAGGCAGTACCTAAATTTGATACAATAGGGCGGAAAGGAATACCACTTTTATGAATTTTGGGAAGAGCATATTATCTGGCACAATTCGCAACAGATGGGATAAGCGAATGTTTTAAGTTGCTTGAAATGATTTGCGAAGATTTGATCGCAGTTTTTATTTTGGATAAGTCCGAAGGTGAAGGATCTTTAGGGATCGGATTATATGGTCCTTCGTTTAAGAGTTTAGTGACACCATCGATGTAAGTGTTCTTATCCATGACGACTATCTGGCCACCTTTGTCGGCCTTTGAAATGATAATATCCGGGTTAGAATGAATTTCGCGCATTGTAGCTATTATTGAATGTACAATATTATTGAATGGTGTAAGTTTATTTTGAAGTAAAGAAAAAGGATCATGGAAGGTATTAAGAGTTACTTCTATGGAATTAAATTAAGATAGATATTAAGCTGGATGAGATACAGCAAAACTGAGTTGATTTACATAATTGCAAAACTTATGTGGCAGAGCTTTCTGTCAGATGACGACATAAATATTTCAGAGCCTGACAGTAGTTCTGAAATTAAATCCTAGATGGCGACACCTATGTCGCGATAAAAAGCAGAGTATGACTACTTGCGAATATGTCATTATTAGATGATCAATTGAGATTATAAGATGATTTACCAAGGGGAATAAAGAAAACAATGACAGTTTACGCATTTAGGTCTTAGATCTTCGCTTATTTAATAGGTATACGACCCTGAAGTCTTTACCTATCTATAACTGTCCTTAGTAGGAATCCTAAAAGTGAAAAAAAAAATTCCAAATATTGGAACAAACCTGTACACTTGAAGTGTTGAATGACATCCAATGTGGCAGTATGTAACAGTGGCATAACTTGGGCAAAATAGCGATTTAACATCTGAAGCATAACTTTCACATCGTAAAAGAAATTTAACACATCTGTAGCATAAAAACTTTGGCATAACTTTCTCCTCGTAGGTACTACGGCTGAGTGTTCTCCTTCCTCCGTGACTTGGAGCAACAGAATAGCGTGGGCATAATAGTTGAGGCATATAACAGTAATGGGCAGAGCATAGTTTCACTGACCAAACGTTGAAATGTTAGACACATAATACAAATCAAAGTCCTGCCTCCGGGAGCGCAAAGTCCATATCGCTTTGCAATAATTAAGTAAAGATAAATCAGAGTAAACAATGAAAAGTAGAAAAAACATTAAATTCACTATGTCCATCGATCACCATAACTCGTTATGGTGTATCGTTCTTGGTCTTTTGCAGTGTTGAATGACTGTATAGTCATAATCTTCTATGCTACGTACAGCTTCATTTTCGTGATTATCACATTTGATGTAGAAATTATGTGAGACAATTAAGATCTCGCTATCTACTGGTTTGATTTTCATTCCACGATGTATTGCAGTGTTTCTTACAAACCACGGTGAGTCTGTGATAGTTGTAAGAAATTTATTTTGCAATCTTTGCAAAATCTGGCGATTTGATCTGGCTGTAGCGGCCCATGCTGGTGCTGTGTACAATAAAATCGGTCTTATTGCTTGAAGATAGAGAATTCTCTTAGTACTTAGTTGTAATTTTGAATGTCTCCCTATTAAGGCAGGTGTATACATAATATGCGGCCTGAATGCCAATGCCAATGATTTTGAAATTTCGCAGTGCCTATGGTTCAAAACCATTTACCTCCACATCAGAATTACTAAGAGTGAGCAGAAATAGGAAAAATTTTGCATAAGTAATTGACTTGATGCTCAGTAGAGGGAGCCACAGGCTCGAGAAAGTTTAGGGTTAGGAATACGAGAATAAAAACTTAAACATCATAATCTTTTTTTTAGAAGTTTTTAGGTTTTAATGCTTTTTTTTTTATATTTTTAAATTTTATACTTTTTTTTGGTATTTTTAAAAATTTTTTAACACAATACAAACACTAAAGCAAAAAGCGGATAGGAAAGAGTTTACGATTAATAGGCTCATTGGCATGTGGCTTGTGTAGGATAGTGCAAATAATAAAAAGGGAACGCGTTGAAAATATTCTTAGGCAGATTTAAAATCTGCGGGAGATGTGATTCTAAGCGAACAGATTGATAACTTTGCGTGAAGATCTTGATTGCCGGTGCTGTTGATGGAATAAGCAATTATATGGCAGCTTGCTGAAGAGACGTCTTTCCTTCATGGCGCGGGGGCTGGAACTGTTGTTGAGTCTAGTCTAGTCTGTACGGCTATTGCCGAAATGTCGCGCAGCTGCGCAACTTATCCGGCTCTTGAAAAATTGAGCCCGAAGGGCGCATGACGTTGTTTTTTCATGACAATGTTTTAGGAGGTCAAAGGTGGTTATAGGGGGCGACCATGAGTCGCAAGGCCAAAGAGTGGCGCGCGCATCAAGAAATTCGCAAAGCAGGAGCCGTGAGGATCTGTATGATATGTTTGTGTTGTATCATCAAAGAAGACACAGACAAAGTCCAACAATTTCAATCATGACATCTGAAATTAAAACACTTCATAATAAATTAAACATACTCATACATTATTACAACAATACTACGGTAACGTGAAAAGAAACATAATAAATGATACAAATTACAATTGAGAAATAAAAATATATACACTATATACAAGAGCTGTGCATACCCTTCACGAAAATTTTACGTGGGGAAATTTAAGTCCCTGGCGAGGTGGGCCGCGAGTGGTCTTAACGAAGCATCTTCTTCAAGAATAACATAGTCCAAAACATTAAGATCAGTCATGTGATTACATTCTTGAGCCTTATTAAAGAATTTGACATTTGCATTATGCAGATACGATTCGATGGATTCCAGTTTCAGGTCACGGTGCAGGGTGTGATTTGAGACATAATAATGTGCATTAGTAATCATTCTAAGAACTTTATTTTGACTAATTTGCAGCTTGTTAAACTCCTTTTTCTGAACTGTAGCCCATGCTGGAGAAGCATACGCAAAAATGGGACGAATAATGGAGTTGTAAATATGCTTCTTCCTCTTGATATCTAATCTGGAGGTCGCAGACAGGAGTGGTGTAAGACTTTGTATGACCCCGATAGTCTTGCCTCTAACACATTTTATATGCTCTTTCCAGAGGAAATTGGAACTATATTTTAATCCCAGGTACGTAGCATTTTTTACAACTGGTACGACAGTATCAAAGAGCAACAGCTGTGCAGTTAAGGGGTGGTTCATCTTATTCTTTTTAAAAATCAGAAGTTTGGATTTATCAGCGTTAATTGCGATTTTTCATTTGGCACACCAAAGTTCAAGCTTAGGCATAAATTGTTGAAGTTTCTTAACTGCAAAATTTGGTGATCCAGAATTGACAGCAAAAGCTGTGTCATCTGCGTAGCAACCCATGAAGAAATTTTGATCTAAGTGTTCTGCAGGTAGGTCTGCCACGTAGAATAAATAGAGCACAGGCCCTAAAATAGATCCCTATGGGACCCCGGCCTGCATTTGCTTCTTATTTGAAGTGCTTTCACCAATATGTATACTGAATGTTCTGTTCGAAAGAAACGAGTGAATAATTTTGATTAACTCATTGCTGAACTGCAAGCTGATTAATTTATAAATTAACCCCTCATGCCAGACGCGGTCGAACGCCTTCGCCACGTCCAGCATGAGTAAGGCAACATATCTTTTGTTGTGCAGCGCACTACCTATGAATTCATTCAGTCTAACCAGCTGCTTCGTCGTGGATAGGGCTTTTCTAAAGCCAAACTGTTCGAGTGGTAACTTATCCAGGTGTGGCTGTATTCGGCTGAGGACGATTCTCTCGAGTATTTTTCCCATACTGGGCAGCAGGCTAATGGGCCTGTACCCTTCCGGTTTTGTCAGATTTTTTCCCGGCTTGGGGAGCACAATCATCTTTGCAGACTTCCATATACTCGGAAAATAACTATTGTACAGGCAAGCATTCAGAATACCTGTAAGACGATTGATCATATTTATAGGCAGCCATTTCAGTGCCACATTGTTTACATTATCCTGCCCGGGGGCCTTTCTATTCCTGAGCTTTTTAATAATATTTATGATTTCTTGTGGTGAAGTAAGCTCTAAGTGATTTTGCTCTAAGTGATGTTGTTTTTATGAAGCCATTCTGACACTGTGAAGTTCACAAGAGTTGTAAACTCCTGATTGCATGGGTAGGTGTTTGTGGTGAACTGCTTTCAAAGTGCTCAGAGAGCGTATCACACTTTTCAATATTTGTGAGCGCAATGCCATGCTCGTGGTAAATCGGCCTATTTACGGTGGGTTTATTTTTTAGACGTCTAACAAAAGACTAGAATGAGCTACTAGGCTCATTAAAGCTCTCAATTTTCTCATCCCAGAGATCCTTGCGGTGAGTGTTTATCTGTTTTTTAATTTCCCTACTAAGTCTATTCATCTCTTTCTTGGTATTAGGATTGCAGGTGAGATGATACCTTTTTCTAAGTTTATTTCTGTCTCTGATGAGACTTTTTATCCTATTCGGTAACTTATTTGTGATTTGTCTTCTGGGAATTTTTTTCGTGGCCGCGTGGTAGGCACTTTGTATGTCCATTGTAAGATGTTTGGCCGAAAGCTCAATGTCCTCAGGAGTGCGTAATTTACAACTGGTGTTACATTCAGAGAGAATTTCATTAAAGACCTTCCAGTTTGTCGTATTAATGTGCTCATCCATGACATCTTTGGTTGTACCTAGGGTCGCAATGACCGGGCAGTGATCTGAATCCAAATCTTGAATCACTTCTAGATTGAAAGAGAGGGAGATGGTCGAGATGAAAATATCAAGAATGTCACCTGTATTTGGGTTATTCGGCAAGTAGGTGTACTCACTTGGTACATGAAAATATATTGGGTAATTCTTAATGAATTCAGAAAGCTTGATTCCATTTTTATTTGTCCTCCTACAATTCCACTCCTGATTTTTGGCATTTAAGTCCCCTGCAAGAATGACCTGCTTATTGATGTCTAGTATTTTCGCGAGATAATTAATATCAAGAATATTCTTAGGAGGGTTATACATAGAAGTGAAGTATACGTTACCATATTGCGGCAGAAAAACAGACACAGTCACTATCTCATGCCCATTAAAGCGCTCTTCGCTGATCAGGCAGGATTGCAGAGAGTTGCGTACAAAAATCGCGACCCCCCACCTCGGTGACTTAGACGGTCGCATCTATAACATACATAATTGGGAATCTTCATAGGAGTACTTGGCGTAGCGAAGGTCTCGGTAATGAGTGCCACGTCAATATTATGACACGTGAGAAAGTTAGAAAGTTCCGTGAGCTTATAATGTATGCTACAGGCATTCCAAGTCATAATAGAGATGGGAACTTGTGTTGGTCTAGCTTGACCCATTATCTGCAGTAGAAGAGGCATTTATCTCTTGATTATTTTCCTTTATTTCTTTGACTTGTTGCGAAATTTGAAATCCCGCATTTTTTATTACGGAAACGAGTTCCGCAAAGTCAGTGAAAACCTGTTTAGCTTCACTTAATATATCTGAGTATAGGCCTGTGGAGAGCGCCTGTGAATACGATTTGTTTTCAATCACGCTACTGGGGAAACTGCTTGGTTTGTCAGATTTTCTTTTGGGGAATTTCTCACATCCCCTGAAACTGGAAGTGTAGGAACCCCCGCAATTTGCACAGACTGGAGGCTTGTCACTGTTGTTCTTGTCTGGGCATTCTTTAACGAAATGCTCTTTGCCACATCTGACACATTTGGGTGCATAATTGCAACCCGCTTGTGTATGATTAAACCCCTGGCAACGAAAACATTGCAGGGGTCCTTGTCTACCTAAATACTCTTTAATTTTAATTTTCATATGACATAGAAGTCTCTCATTGTAGATTTCCTTTGATTTATCATTTTTTGGAAGCGAAATTAAAAACAGAGGGAGTTTGGTAACATCTCCGTTACGACGTCTGGTAATTTGTTTTACATCTTTAATTTGATAATCAAGTTGCTCAAGTTCGGATTTGATATCCTCAATCTGAGTGTTTTCCGTAAGTCCTCTAAGGACAACTTTTAAGTATCGGTCTTCCGGTAGGATATACGAATGGTGTTCAACTTGTTTTTCTTTAAGAATTTGGACTACAGTCCGGTAATCGTCTGGTGTTTCTGTGATAACCTTGATGCTCCCCGTAGGAATATGCTCCCCGTGAAATTTGATTTTTCTTTGAAGGAAGATAGCTCTAATTTCACTCCATTTCAATATATTTTCCTTTAGCGTAATTCTTGAACTCCTATTATTTTGTTTCTGTTTATTTGAATTTGTGTCAGTGGCGTTTTCGTTGTCCGGCGAAGTGGTGTCCATGTTCTCATTATTTTGTGTGGGAGTATTTTTGCTGACTGCTACCGAGGTAGCTGGTGTATCTGAAATACTATCATGACTTTGTTGCTTTTGTGTAGTATTTTTAGTGGGACTACCAAGCTTAATTTTCTTAAAATTTTGTCTTTGTGTTCTTATTCTGACTGTTTGATCACCTTTAGTCTTTGGTAGGTAATCATCTGAACTCGTGGGTTGATCCAATGATATTTCATTTAATGTGTCAAAATTATTGTGTAATTTAATAGGACTTCTGTCTCTATCATTTTCTGCATTTTTACCATGTGACGATTTGTCCTGAGTTTTATTTATATCCTGTTGCGTTAACAGCAACTAGCATTTCGATCATACTTTGTAAGAAATTATACATCTTACTTTCAGTATCGGTGAATGTGCCTTTCTGATGGCGGATGGTTTCAAGTTCATTAATTATCCTCACGGCATCCAAAATCGTGTCCTTAATCGCAGTACAGAATCAAGAAATCCTGCGCCCAAATCAGCAGTCCAGAGTCCCGCGCCCCGGAACCGGACCCACTCGAAGGTGTTCCGGCAGACGAATGAGTGGGCGAAAGTCTACTAGGCCCCTATCTCACACCTGACAGCGTGAGCCTGGGGGTAACTAAGTAGACACAACGACCAAAATCCGATATTTTATTACGCGCACGCAATTAATTAAAATCTGATGTTTTAATTTAAAATGCTAAAAATAAAAGCGCCGAAATTCAGTATCAGTATAGCGTGGTATCACTCGTACCAGCAATTAAGCTAATTCGCAAGAAAAGCAAAAATAATATAAAAATTCTTAAAATAATTCAAAATAATAAAATAATAAAAGCATCCAGGCTTTTAAAACATAATACCAACCGGATAGCAATTAGCACGTGGTCGCACTCCGCAACACACGCAGAATCAGACAGGGCGTACACGTGGTAACAGGACCGCAAGCAGGCACAATCTCGACGACGAACCTTCTCCTATGGTGTCCACCCCTCGAATGATGATGTTGTTGAGACCTTCCCAGTGGAGCGGAGTTTGAGACACCAGGGTGCCTGTGCCAGAGGCATTACCCCTTAGAGATCATATTAGACGTTTCGATTCACAATACAGTTAGCCAAAATAAAGAATATCGAACTGTTTTTTTTTAAAAATTTTTTTTTACTTTTTTAATTTTTATTATTAATTTTTATATAATATTTTATTATTTTTTATTTATTTATTTTTTATTTTTTTTTTCGTCTTTTTAAATTAAGTTTAGGTTTTTTGATAGAAAAGGAAGTAAATAAGATTAAATTGAGCCTGAACTCATTTTTTCATTTTTCAGAATAAACAAGGCCAGAAAGCAGTCGAGCTGGTGAATTGTCCTGGAAAGGAATGTGTTAATACATGGACAGAGAAGTGTGAAGATTTTGGTGCCGAACAATAGATAAGCAGTAAGACAACATTGAAGCTGTTGGTAAGTATAAAATCAGTACAAGTACACCATATAGAGAAAACAGTATATTATAAATAAGAGAGATATAAACTAGCACACAGTTACATAATCCAAATATTTAGTAAGGCCAGCGGCCTGTCTTTGTTATTCAGATCATTAAAATCATATGTTGCAATCTTAATGGCAGGCTTAGTTAGGGTACTTTGTTTCATGTGGAATTTTTTTGCTATTTTATAATAAAAGGACCTTAGCATACATACACCAAGTTCCTCATGAATACGGTTGTTCCTGATGTACCAGGGAGCATTAACAATCTGCCGAAGCATGATATTTTGAGCAATTTGTAGTTTTCCACGATATCGATTGCAAGCATAAGCCCAGACAGGGCATGCATAACAGAGTAATGGACGCATAATGGTTTTATAAATGAGCAGTTTGTTATCGACAGATAAAACACTGTTTCGAGCAATTAAGGGGTAGAGTCTAGCTTTACGAGCTCGAAACTTTTGGATACTAGCTGTAATGTGTGGGTTCCATGAGAGTGTCTTACTGAGGATCACCCCTAGATAAGGGACCTGCTTGGCCCAGGGGATGGAATTTCCATAGAATTTCAGGTAGGTTAGACATGAATTTTTGCTTTCTGGTGAACATTATTGCTTGAGTTTTGTTGATATTGATTTGAATTTTCCATTTGATCAGCCAAGCCTCTAGTGAATGTATGTATTTTTGTAATCGTTGTATAACTGAACCAGCAAATGCACTTTGTGATAGGATAGCAGTATCATCAGCATACATGGCTAATGTTAAGTTGTGTGATGTTGAGATGTCGTTCACGTAGATATTGAAGTATGTGGGTCCTAAAAGGGACCCTTGTGGGACCCCAGCCCTGATGGGGTGAGGTGTAGAGTTTGTGCCAGATACGTGAACGACAAAGTTTCTACCTGCTAGGTAGGACTTAGTGATGTTTATGATGTAGCCAGGGAAACCCAGGCTGTGTAATTTGTAGGTGAGTGCCTCAAGCCAAACTCTGTCGAAGTCTTTTGCTATGTCAATAAAGACTCCTCCAGTGACTCTTCGGTTCTGAAATCCCTCCGAGATGAGTTCCACGACTCTGTATAGCTGGTTGGTGGTGCCAAGGTCTTTTCGGAATCCAAACTGGTAGGGAATGATGATGTTGTTGCTTTCCAGATAGTTGTTAATTCTATTGAGGAGTACAGCTTCAAAGACCTTGCTTAGCGAAGAGAGCAGACTAATCGGTCTATAGGATTCAGGACTGGATGAAGGTTTAGCAGGTTTTAGTATGGGAATTATCTTGGCAGTTTTCCAGAAGGCAGGGTAGTGTTGTAACAGAAGCATTTTATTGAAAATTTTGCAGAGGAGAAAGATGATCTTGGTAGGTAGTTTCTTAATCATTTCATTCGTGATTCCATCTAGGCCAGGACTTTTCTTCTTCTTGATTTTATTGAAATAGCTAGTCACCTCCGAAGGCATGACAGGAGGGATGTTGTTAGCGTATGGGTTTGTTGGGAGCGTGGAGTGAAAGTAGTTGACAAGTATATCTGTTTGGGGGTCTTGAATGTTGTTAGTGCAAAACTGAGATTCCAGGAGCTGTGCAAGTAATTCTGCTTTCTCAGTTTCTGTGTAGAAGATCCTTTGTGGGCCTTTAAGGGGCGGAATGTTATTGTGGCATTTGGTGTACCTTCTAATAGCTTTCCACAGAGAATTGTCATCTGCAGAGAGCGAATTGAGGTAGCTGGTCCAGTTGTTTTGTGCTTGTTGTTGTGTGAGAGACTTGACTTTGTTGCAAAGTCTATTGAAGATCTGCTTATCCTCTCGACATCTAGTTCTTTGAAACTGTCGTCTAGCAGCGTTGCGTTCCTTGGTAAGCTTGGCAAGCTCTCTAGATCTGTGAATCTTTTTCTTGATGATTTCCTGCTGTGCATTTTTATAGGCCTCATTTATTTTGGTGGTAAATTCCTGAATTAAACTATCAATGTGGTCCCCAGTGTGTATTGTTGGTAGTGTGTATGGGATGTTGTTTAGAGCTTTGGCGTAATCTCGCCAGAGAGTTCTGAAGGCTCTGGTGTCTGTTGTGCTATAACTACTAATGTCCAGAATCATACGAACCGGATTGTGGTCAGATGATAATTCATCCAGCACGGAAATATCCAGTGGGATACTGGTATTTCCGAGCAGGAAGAAGTCTAAGATTCCAGTAGACTTAGTAGTGTACCGTGTTGGGGTTTTAGGAGCTGCTATGTGTAACTGGGCAGAGGTAGCCAAATTAAAGATTACACGTCCATTGTCATTTGAGTTATAGCAGTTCCATGCTCTGTGTCGTGCATTTAGATCTCCACCTATGATGATATGTTTGCCCAGAGTGAGTAGAATTTGTAAGTCAGCCAGGACTGCTTGAGCATTACGTCCTGGTGGTATGTAGGTGGAGACAAAAGTTTATGTTGTTGAAGTGTTTGTAGTGAGAGAGATAGCTGAGGCCTCAACGACCGTGTCTTGCCCTTTTGGATGGAGGGTAGATGCCGAACTCTCGGCAAATCACGGCTCAAGGATCATGGATCAAGGAAGTGCAATTTACGGAGTTCATAGGCAATTACGCCTTTAACTCCCCATTTTCAAAGGAAATTAAATCATCCGAAAGAGGGGATTGTCAAATAGGGTAAAATTTTGATAAGCCGAATGACTTGGAGTAAGTGCCTTCACACTGAGTCAAAAAAAGGCAAAAAACTCAGAAGATCTTAATTTTGCGCCGAAAAAAGGGCCAGAATAATTTAGATAGGTTCAGCCATAAAAATTTTGACTAGAAAAATAAAAGGTGAAGTTTCCTTGAACCTTGATAATCATGTTTAGCATACGTCAGATGAAGAATACGCAGGGAAATTCCGATGCGCGTTCTTCGAGGTGGGAGGGAGGGGGGAACCTGTTTACAGGTCGAAAAAGTAGTTCTGCCAGTGATCAGCTGGGAGGGAGAAGTTTCATTTTTGACCGCTATTCAATGCGGTATTTAAAGGCCAAAAAGGACGCTGTTAAGCGCCTAAGAAAGTTCCTTTTTAAAGGAAGAAAAAAGCTATAATTTAAAAATCTTTTACAGTTCTATTTCATTTGATAAGTTAAAGTATTTTAAATCAGTCCTGTTTGACTATGATTGTCCTGTTTGACTATGTTTCTTATTAAAGAAACGTTAAAGGAGGTTCCTCGAGTTAATGCCGTGCGCATTAAAGAACTTTAGAGGTGGGGGGGGGTTAAGGAACGAGAGGTAGTTATTCACGTGGCTATCAGTGTGCTCATATCTAGCCTGTTTAAATGGCAGAGCTGAATATTCCCTGTTAAGAACCGCTCTGGGTCTTTTCCGGGAAGAAGCAACAGCAGGATCGTATACGGGTAGCATATGAAGCACAGGATTTGCAACACGTTCAATATTTTTGAAAAAATTTTCCGAAAGTCGCTGTATATAGCGATTAATGGGCATAATTTTGGGGTCATTATGAATCTCTTCGTTCCGTACGAACCAAGGAGCTTTTAAAATTTGCCGAAGCATTTTAGATTGAAAAATTTGGACATGATTTCTGTTAGTCAGTGCAGATCGGCCCCATACGGGACACGCATACGTAAGAACCGGCCTAATCATTGATTTGTAGAGCCTAACGGCTCTCGGTCTCTTCTGTGAGCTACGAATAGAAGGGTCGTATGCTGGCATCTGTTGAAGTGCTCGATTATCAATCTGTTCAATTTTAAGGAATAAATTTTGACTAAGTTTTTTGATAAGATAATCAACAGGTTTAATGTTAAGCTCCGAATGAATCACATCTGTACGGACGTACCAGGCTGCATTAAGGGCCATACGTAAGGTCTTACCTTGAAAAGATTGAAGTTTCTTCACATGAGGTTTTGCAGCAGTACCCCAGATTGTACATGCATACATAAAGACAGGTCTTATAATTGATGTATAGAGAAGGATTTTGTTTTTAATTGACAGATTGCTCTTTCGAGCTAAAAATGGGTAAAGTTGGGCTCTAGCACCTTTAGCTTTGTTGAGAACATTTTCAATGTGAAGGCGCCAGAGTAATTTTGAATCAAGTACAACTCCTAGGTACTTGTAAGAGTTTGACCAGGGAACATAGTCGTCAAAGAACTTTATATTAATGGAAGGGTACGGAGGGGGCTACGTTTGAAGATCATAGCAGCACATTTAGCAACATTAATTTTTATTTTCCAAGTGATGAGCCAGTGCTCAAGGCTGGAGAGATATCTCTGAATGATTTGGACCAAGTTTTCAAGGCCTTTGGTCTGGGCTAGGATGGCCGTATCATCTGCATAATGTGCAAGAGTGATACTAGGTGATTTTGGTATGTCATTTATGAAAATGTTGAACAAAATTGGGCCTAAAAGTGACCCTTGGGGACGCCACTTAGTATAGGACGAGGTGCCGAAATGAAAGAATTAACTCGTACAGAAAAGATCTATTACTGAGGTACGAGTTAATTATGTGAATTAAATGGGCCGATACGTCAAGTCGTATGAGCTTGATAATGATTCCTATATGCCAAGTCCTTTCAAATGCTTTGGCTATGTCAAGAAATAAAGCGCCAGTAAACATTTTGTTACGAAACCCTTCGTGAATGAACTCCACTGTCCTCAGCAGCTGGTGCGTAGTGCAGTGTTTTGCTCGAAATCCAAATTGTTCATCAGTTAGAACGTTGTGATTTCGGAGAAAACCATTCAGGCGTTTAAGTAACACAAATTCGTATATCTTTGATAACGAAGATAGGAGGCTGATAGGTCTATAATTTTGAGGATTTGAAAGGCTTTGGCCTGGTTTTGGAATAAGCACAATGAGTGCTTGTTTCCAACTTTGAGGGAAATAGCAATGCCAATGCCAATGATTTTAAAATTACGGAGTTCCTATGGTTCAAAACCATTTACCTCCTCATCAGAGTTACTAAAAGCGAGCAGAAATGAGAAAAAATTTTGCATAAGTGAATTACCTGATGCACACTAGAGGGAGCCACTGGCTCAAGAAAGTTTAGGGATAGAGATGAGATAATAAAAACTTAAGAATCAAAATATTTAATAAAAATTTTTTAGGTTTTATAATTTTTTTTGTATTTTATATTTTATACTTTTTTTGGTTTTTATAAATTTTTTAATACACAATACAACACTAAAGCAGAAAGCGGAGAGGAAAGATTTTAAGATTAATAGGCTCATTGGCATGTGGCTTGTGTAGGATAGTGCAAATAATAAATATGAACGCGTTGAAAATATTCATAGGCAGATTTTAAAAAATCTGCGGGAGATGTGACTCTATGCAAACAGATGGATAACTTTGCTTGAAGATCTTGGTTGCAGGTAGAGATGGTAATAAGCAATTATATGGCAGCTCGCTGAAGAGACTTCCTTCCTTCATGGCGCGGGAGCTGGAACTGATGTTGAGAGGGCGTGTCTTGCCCTTTTAGATGGAGGGTAGATGCCGAACTCTCGGCCAATCACGGCTCTTGGTCTCTTCTGTGAGCTGCGAATAGTAGGATCATAGGCTGGCATCTGCTGAAGTGCTCGGTTATCAATCTGTTCAATTTTGAGGAATAAATTTTGACTATGTTTTTTGATAAGGTAATCAACTGGTTTAATATTAAGGTCCGAATGAATCACATCTGTACGGACGTACCAAGCTGCGTTTAGGGCCATACGTAAGGTTTTACTTTGAAAAGATTGAAGTTTTTTCACATGAGTTTTTGTAGCAGTACCCCAGATTGTACATGCATACATAAAGACAGGTCTTATTATGGAAGTATAGAGAAGGATTTTGTTTTTAATTGACAGATTGCTCTTTCGAGCTAAAAATGGGTAAAGTTGGGCTCTGGCACCTTTTGCTTTGTTGAGAACATTTTCAATGTGAAGGCGCCAGGTTAATTTTGAATCAAGTACAACTCCTAGGTACTTGTAAGAGTTTGACCAGGGAACATAGTCGTCAAAGAATTTAATATTAATGGAAGGGTACGGGAGGGGGCTACGTTTGAATATCATAGCAGCACATTTAGCAACATTAATTTTTATTTTCCAAGTGATGAGCCAGTGCTCAAGGCTAGAGAGATAACTCTGAATGTTTTGGACTAAGTTTTCCAGGCGTTTGTGTTGAGCTAGGATGGCCGTATCATCTGCATAAAGTGCAAGAGTGATACTTGGTGATTTTGGTATGTCATTTATGAAAATGTTGAACAAAATTGGGCCTAAAAGTGACCCTTGGGGGACGCCGCTTAGTATAGGACGGGGTGTCGAAATGATAGAATTAACTCGTACAGAAAAAGATCTATTAGTGAGGTACGAATTAATTATATGAATTAAATGGGCCGAAACGTCAAGTCGTATGAGCTTGATAATAATTCCTATATGCCAAGTCCTATCAAATGCTTTGGCTATGTCAAGAAATAAAGCGCCAGTAAGCATTTTGTTACGAAACCCTTCGTGAATGAACTCCACTGTCCTCAGCAGCTGGTGCGTGGTGCAGTGTTTTGCTCGAAATCCAAATTGTTCATCAATCAGAACGTTGTGATTTCGGAGAAAATCATTCAGGCGTTTAAGTAACACAAACTCGTATATCTTGGATAACGAGGATAGGAGGCTGATAGGTCTATAATTTTGAGGGTTAGAAAGGCTTTGGCCTGGTTTTGGAATGGGCACAATAAGTGCTTGTTTCCAGCTTTGAGGAAAATAGCAATGCTGTATCATAAAATTTATAAGCATTACTAAGAAAAATAGATAGTGGGTGGGTAAATTTTTAATCATACGATTAGAAATAGAGTCCATACCAGGGGCTTTTTTGGGTTTGAGCTTGGTAATGTATTCACTTACCTCGCTCATGGATGTATATTGTATTTCTCTCGCAAAAGGCGAGGAGAGGAAACGTTCAACTTCCTGTGGGAAAGAACTTGCGCTGTTCGCAAAAATTCCTTCATTATGTGGTGTAAATTGAGTTTGAAGAGAATCCGCAATTAATTCGGATTTCTCAGCGTCTGTGTGAGCCACCACTGCGTCCGTAGCTAAGGACGGAATGTTAGATTTGTGTTTGCGTAGGCGGGCTGATGCGCGCCAAAGACTGTTATCATTGGTCGTTAGGGACTGAATGTAATTCGTGTATTGTGATTGGAAGAAATGGTCACATGATGCCTTGATCTCATTTTGGAGAGCACGGAGTTGAATTTTTAAACCAGGATTTCTATTTCTTTGCCAAAGTCTCCGTACTTTATTCTTTTCTTTAATTTTGAGTTTAATTTCTTGAGGTAATTTACGAAAATTGGGTCTGAGGGTGGGTTTTGATACTTCCTTATAAGTATCTGTTAAAATGGTCGTTAAGTGATCAACTGCCGAGTCTATATCTTGGCTGGATTTAATTTCAAGGGAGGGCAAACTTTTATTTTTAAGTTTGAAACTAAAATTGTCCCAGTTTGTAGAGACGAGTGCCGGAGAATTTTGATTAAAGATAGTACAATTAAGGTCTATGATTACGGGGTTGTGATCTGAGGATAAACAGTTTTCCACAGTCACGTGATATCCAAAAGGGATGTTTCGAAAGAGTGCCAAATCAATGAATGAAGGGGCACCCCGTGAACCATATCTAGTAGGGGAATCCGGCGCAATAACTTTAATTTGGGCGCACTGAGCCCATTTTAGAAGGCCACGACCAGCAGGGTTTGATCTATGGCAACGCCAATGCTGGTGGTGACAATTTAAATCACCAGCTATGATTAGATTGTTGGAAAAGGTGAGCAATTTGTTAAAATCAACCACAGGTAAATTTCCACCTGGTGGAAGATAGGCAGAGATCATTACAAGGGAGGGCGAATTTTGAATGAAAATTTCGATGATTGTTGCCTCGAGTTTACTCATACTCGGAGTGTCAATTCTTTTGTGTGGTATTGAATTTTTAATATAGACACATGTGCCACCATGATAAACATCACGAGTATTAGAAGCTTGTCTGTCATTTTTATATAATGCATAATTTGCAAGCTTGGGAGCTCTCCCTGGCTGGAGTTTGGTCTCTTGGACAAAAATAATGTCAAAATCTTTCTCTTCCACATAGTCTCGAAACTCATGGAATTTGGATAGAATGCCATTTGCATTCCAGGTGCATAGTTTTAAGTTTTTCAATCCTTTCAAAGTATTGAATTTTACTGACTGGGGATATCAGAGAATTGGAGAGTAATATAACTCTCAAAGATATAGTAAGCCGCGTCAGCACCAGATGGAGCCACTCTGAGCTGCGGTAAGGCGTTTTTGAATGCCAAAAGAAGTCTGCTCTGGTCAATACCAGGTTGGTTTGAGATTTGAATAATTGCCAATAGGATTTCGGTGCAATTTAGCGTCGAATTAGCTCCTAAGGGGACCGATAAATTTGGAAGAATTTGGGGTGCAGCTTGTTGCATACCCGTAAGGGCAGCAGAGTATGATACTCCAGGGCGAGTATTATTTGCACTGGGAGTGTGTGCAGCCGGCAGAACTGGAAATGTATTATGTTGTAGGTTAAATTTGTTAGTGTTGTCAACGGTCTGACTGGGTTTGGTGCTTGGCCTTGGAGGTTGTCTGTTTTTGGAGCCTGGGAACTTCGGGCAGGAACGCCAGTTAGCAGCATGGTTTCCCGAACAATTTGCACATTTGTTCGGTTCTTCAAATGGTTTAGTACATTCTTTGGCTTGATGCGGCCCAGCGCATCTGACGCATCGTCTTGGTAATGTGCAGACTTCAGATGAATGAAAGAATCCCTGACAACGCCAGCATTGGGAGGGACCTTTCTGACCTTTGAAGTGTTCCATGGATACCTCAGTTCCAAGGAGCTCAGTTATGGAATAGATTTCTTCAGCTTTGAGGCTGTTGAAGATTTGTAGATAAAAGAGAGGCATTGGTATTTTTGTCTTCCATTTCTTAAGTTGAGAGATCTTGTGGATTTTGAAGCCAAGCACTTCAACCGCAGTCTGCACAACGTTGAGCGGTGTATTTGAGGGTAATGAGGGAAATAGCAATGCTTTATCATAAAATTAATTAGCATTACTAAGAAAAATAGATAACTGGTGGGTAAATTTTTAATCATACGATTAGAAATAGAGTCCATACCAGGGGTTTTTTGGGTTTGAGCTTGGTAATATATTCATTTACCTCGCTCATGGAAGTGTACTGTATTTCTCTCGCAAAAGGAGAGGAAAGAAAGCGTTCAACATCTTGTGGGAAAGAATTTGCGTTATTCGCAAAAATTCCTTCATTATGTGGTGTAAATTCAGTTTGAAGAGAATCCGCAATTAGTTCGGATTTCTCAGCGTCTGTGTGAGCTACCACTGCGTCCGTAGTTAAGGACGGAATGTGAGATTTGTGTTTGCGTAGGCGGGCAGATGCACGCCAAAGACTGTTATTATTGGTCGTTAAGGACTGAATGTAATTTGTCTATTGTGATTGGAAGAAATGGTCACATGATGCCTTGACCTCATTTTGGAGAGTACGGAGTTGAATTTTTAAGTCAGGATTCCTATTTCTTTGCCAAAGTCTCCGTACTTTATTCTTTTCTTTAATTTTGAGTTTAATTTCTTGTGGTAATTTACGAAAATTGGGTCTAAGGGTGGGTTTTGATACTTCTTTATAAGTATCTGTTATGATGGTCGTTAATTGATTAACTGCCGAGTCTATATAATGGCTGGATTTAATTTCAAGGGAGGGCAAATTTTTACTTTTAAGTTTGAAACAAAAATTGTCCCAGTTTGTAGAGACGAGTGCCGGAAAACTTTGATTAAAAATAGTACAGCTAAGGTCACGGGGTTGTGATCTGAAGATAAACTATTTTCAACAGTCACGTGGTATCCAAAAGGGATATTCCGAAAGAGTGGCAAATCAATGAATGAAGGGGCACCCCGTGAACCATACTAGTGGGGGAATCCGGCGCAATAATTTTAATTTGGGCGCACTGAGCCCATTTTAGAAGGCCACGACCAGCAGGGTTTGATCTGTGACAACGCCAATGCTGATGGGGACAGTTTAAATCACCAGCTATGATTAGATTATTCGATAAAGTGAGCAATTTGTTAAAATCTACCACAGGCAAATTTCCACCTGGTGGGAGATAGGCAGAGATCATTACTAGGGAGGGCGAATTTTAAATGAAAATTTCGATGATTGTTGCTTCGAGTTTACTCATACTCGGAGTGTCAATTCTTTTGTGAGGTATTGAATTTTTTATATAGACACAAGTGGCACCATGATAAACATCACGGGTATTAGAAGCTTGTCTGTCATTTTTATATAATGCATAATTTGCAAGCTTGGGAGCTCTCCCTGGCTGGAGTTTGGTCTCTTGGACAAAAATAATATCAAAATCCTTCTCTTCTACATAGTCTTTAAACCCATGGAATTTGGATAGGATGCCATTAGCATTCCAGGTGCATAGTTTTAAGTTTTTCAATCCTTTCAAAGTATTGAATTTTACTGACTGGGGATATCAGAGAATTGGAGAGTAATATAACTCTCAAAGATGTAGTATGCCGCGTCAGCACCAGAAGGAGCCACTCTGAGCTGCGGTAAGGCGTTTTTGAATGCCAAAAGAAGTCTGTTCTGGTCAATACCAGGCTGGTTTGAAATTTGCATAATTGCCAAAAGGATTTCGGTGCAATTTAGAGTCGAGTTAGCTCCTAAGGGGACCGATAGATTTGCAATAATTTGGGGTGCAGTCTGTTGCATACCCGTAAGGGCAGCGGAGAAAGAAACTCCAGGGCGAATATTATTTGCACTGGGTGTGGGTGCAGTCGACAGCGTTGGAAATTGGGTGTCGTTTTTAAGATTAATTTTGTCTGTGTTGGTTTTTTCAGCGGTCAAGCTGGGTTTGGTGCTCGGTTTAGGATTTGGCCTATTTTTTGAGCCAGGGAATCTTGGACAGGAACGCCAGTTAGCAGCATGATTTCCAGAGCAGTTTGCACACTTGTTTGGTTCTTCGAAAGTTTAGGGCAGTCTTTGGCTTGGTGTGGACCTGCAGACTTCACACATCGCCTTGGTAGTGTACAAACTTTTGAAGAATCGAAGAACCCTTGACAGCGCCAGCACTGTGAAGGGCCTTTCTGACCTTTAAAGTGCTCCATGGCAACTTCGGTTCTTAGGAGTTCTGTGATGTTGTAGATTTCGCTGGTTTTCAGGCTATTGTAGATTTGGAGGTAAAATAATGGCATAGGCATCTTAGTCTTCCATCTTTTGAGTTGTGATATTTTGTGAATCTTAAATCCGAGCACTTCCACCGCAGTCTGCACAACACTGAGTGGTGTGTTTGAGGGTAATCCCCTAATGACTATTTTAAGTGGTCTGTCTGATTTTAAGGTGTGTGATTTAAATTCTATGTTATTGTCAGTTAAAAATCTTACGACAGTCCGATAATCAGTTTCGTTTAATGTGTTTAGTTTAAGAAAGTCAATGTCTTGTTTTGATTGGACTGTCGGTGCATGACGTTTGAGTTGATATAAAAGAAAGTACCAATCAGAACGAGGCTTGATGAAAATTGGTGGTGGCGCCTGTACTTTTGGTTTTTGAGTGTCTGCCGGCTGCTGAGTAGGATTTTCTGTGTTTTCAGTGTTTGTTTGAATTGCATTAAATGAGTTTGGTGTAGTAATGTTAGTATTTTCAGTTGGGTTGGGTTTGGTTTGTGATTTCTTAGCAATTAAGTGTTTTGGAGGTATAATAAACCCTTCTGCATCAGTAGGGCGGGTTCTTTTCTTATTTTCTGTTTTAGGATTTTCAATTGAGGAATTAGGGTTTCCAGAAGGGGTGGTTTCGGGAGAATTTTGAGTGGTGTGTGCCGAAATAATGGGTTGTGGGGATTTAGATTGGCATTCTTTAAAAGATTCATCTTCAGTGGCTGGGAGGGTAAAGAGGTTAACTCCGAGGTTGGTACATAATGTGTGAAGTGAAAATAAAATTTTCTCACCCTCGTCGGTCATCTGTTTAATCATCAGGTCCTTGGAGGGATTATCAGAACGCTGTAGTCTCTGGATGTCAAATAGCAAGTCCGTGTGACGATTTTTGAATGCATAGATTTGTATGGCACTTTTCGATAGTTCCATGGCTGAAAGACATTTCTGTGCATGACGTTGAGAAAGATGTCGAACTACCTCCAAACTGAAAAGATGCCACACAAACATTCCGCCCTTAACTGGCCATGCAGGAATCGCATACACAGCGACTGAGAAAGCTGAGTCGCTTGCCGATCACTATGCTACTCAGTTCTGCACAAACAACATTTCACACCCTTACACAGACAATCTTGTCACACAAACACTCTCCAACTACTCAACACATCCCCACACTACCAACACCTCCCCTGTACTGCTTGAGGAGGTCTTTTTGAGGAGGTCTTACATCGAGAAACTGAAAACTAGGAAAAGTCCTGGCCTGGACCAAATATCGAACAAAATGATCAAGAACATGGGACTGCACATGCTGTTAAAGCTCACGAAGATCCTTAATCACATGCTCCGGCTGGAGCACTTCCCCGCACTGTGGAAAACGGCAGTCATTACTCCACTACACAAACCCGGCAAGCCTTCAGAAGATCCTAGATCATACAGGCCTATCAGCCAATTTCCGGCACTCAGCAAGGTTGCTGAGCATGTGATTATGAACAGACTGCTTACATATGTCGAAGAACACAACCTGCTGATCAATGAACAACATGGATTCCGCCAAAAGCACTCGACTATCCACCAGTTGTATCGGGTGACTGAACTCATTTCCAAAGGCCTGAATGACAAAACCACTACTGCAGCACTGTTTCTCGATGTAGCCAAGGCCTTTGATCGTGTCTGGCACAGGGGCCTACTCTACAAACTCATTAACCTGGGCATACCAGGGTACATCACACACATCCTTCACTCTTACCTAAAAGGTCGACAATTTGTCGTTCGTGTTAATAACACTATCTCCACCCCCAGGCCCATTAGGGCTGGGGTCCCCTAAGGGTCCCTTCTCGGCCCCCTCTTATTCAACCTTTACACGAACGACATCCCACAAACACCCAACACCACACTGGCACTCTATGCAGACGATACTGCGATTCTCTCTCAAAGCGCATCTTTTAGCTCAGCCGTCACAACACTACAAAACCACATACACGCACTGGAATCATGGCTTGTCGCATGGAAGATCCAAATTAACGTTCAGAAATCTGACGCCATCCTCTTCACCAGACTACGAAAGGACATCGACAGAAGCATCACGCTACGCTCCATGTGTATGGAGAACCAATCCCTTGGACTAAGCAAACCCTTTACCTAGGTGTCATCTTAGACGACCAACTCAATTGGGCCCCTCACATTACACATATACTATCTAAGTTCCGAGCGCGTAAAATTTCACTTACCCCCTTAATTGCTCGGAGCTCAGCATTGTCTCTTGAATGCAAGTTACTGATCTACAAGGCTATTTTGCGTCTCGTGCTCACTTATGCGTGCCCCGTTTGGGGATATGCAAGCCCCACTGCAATAAAAAGGATTCAAACTACGCAAAATGTTGTCCTAAGAGAATTAACCAAGAGCCGCTGGTTCATACGTAATAAAGCAATCCATGATGAAACAAACATTTTAGAAATTCAAACTTACTTCGCTGAAATAGCAAAGAAATTTTTTGACAACATCAATAAAGTCAACAACCCCACAATTCCAATTTTATATTATGACCCCACAAGTAATGTAAACAAAAAGAGACCTCGAGCGGTGCTTCGGCACCTCCTCTAGGCCGTCCTAGTACTTGTACTTGTACATTTAAACACATGTCCACATATGAACCTCACACTTCTTCGGGTAGTATTATCTGGCATTTCTTGACTCGATATCATTCTGTGCACTTGCTTATACTTCTCTCGCACCGCACGCGTACTGCCCCCTGGGGTAGCAATGTTTCTCCTCGGTTCTACAGACGTCCTTCAACTCCTATGCCATTATGCCTGTCTACGAACTCTACCACTGTATCCAAGGGCTGTTATGTAACTTTGTTTACTTTTCCTATATGTTAGAAAATCGGACACTGTATTATTCACGGGGAACTGCGTAGGAACCCGATTTGCAAGCCCCCCCAGCCTTGCCTGAACCGAAGGAGAAGCAGGTGGAGGAGCAGTAGTGTCCATATCAGTTTGAATCAGTAGTTGTGGAGAAGCAGCAGTAGATATACCAGCTGGCGGCGCCGTATTCGTGTTTCCGTTGTCGTGCAGGAGCTCTGAGCTCTTACGACCGTCGCTTTCTGCGTCCATGACGAGAATGAGTCTCTAATTATTATTCTAATTATTATTTTATCCTAGTATATTATTCCTAGCTCTGTCTTTAAAGTCAAATCCATCATCATCATCAATATTGCCGGCATATTGCTGTTTTTACGCAATGTTTCCGGCTCATGACACATAGGCCCAAAGGGCGCATGACGGTAGAAAGCAATGACGATTGAAAGGAGGCGTCAGTAGTACGAAGAGGGGGTGACAGCATGACTTCACAAGTCCAGTGAAACACTCAGACGAAGCTCAGAACCAGGAGAGGCAAAGACTGGGTGAAAATCAGACTTGTTCTGTTGTTCATGATAGGTACATGTCATAATAAAGTTATACAAATAAGCTGAAACAATACAATTTATTAGAATAATAAAATACATGCAAATGAAATGAAAAGAGTATGAAATAAAATACGGCAAAAAAGTCTATATACATATATACAGCGACGTTGCATTCGTGATAAAGTTACGTGGGGAAGTTCGAATCTCGAGCGGTGAAGGCCGCAAGCGGTCGAATACGTGCGTCTTCTGCAAAAATCTGGTAATCAAGTCAAATCCTCAATAAGTTACAACTTTAGCTAAGCCCCTCCCCCCATCCAATGCCTGACAAGCAAGATTGTGCACTTTCTTTACAGATCAATCATTGGCGCACGTGACCAGTAACTCCTCCCTACACCTCCTCGACCATCTCTATGCCATTCCATCTTCATTTGAGCGCCTGCCAACGTAGAAGTAACATCACTTAGCTCTTACTCGCAGCTCCTGCCATGAACGCGACTAACTCTCCGTGCTGTTTATGCGAAAGGCTCATCCATTGATTATCACGTCCACTGCTTATCACGAGGAACTTTCCTCTCCTAAGTAATATGTCTTGCGGCACTCCAGCCGAGGAGCCTGAAAAAGTGCCCAGCACCAGAGCGTTCCATAGCTCAGCTTCAGAAAATTTAAAGTCAGGTGCTTATCGTTGGCTGTGATCTAATTTCTACAAACAAAATTAACACACTGCCATATCCGAGAACCGACTGTGTGTATACCTTGAGAAGAACTCTATACATCAGAATGACAAAAATTTTAAAGTACATATTACAGTAAGCTTTCGTTTTACTATTATACCCCTGAATATACATATCCTATTCAATATTTGAATGGTGTCTGTACTAGCTTCAAAATTTTAAAGATCAAATCTCATTTTAATTAGTGTGATGTATCAATATGCTGTGCATGAATTTGTGTTTACATGGCTGAGTGTGTGGTTGCACTTCAAGTAACAGAGATTCATGTCGAATCCATATATATATATAATTAATAGACGTAATATTTTTTGTTTTAGGGCATATGGCTTTATTTCTTAAAATAAGCTGTCAATGATATTGAAATATTAAATTCAACACTAGCAATCTCAAAATTTTATATTCCCTCCGTCCCAAACTAGTTGCTACACTTAGGTCGAAAGTTTTGTCCCAAATTAGTTGCTACATTTCAAGTAAGTGGAGTTATAAATAACTTTCGACGCAGAGCGACATCAGTAAAATTATACAGTGTACTACAAGGAATGTAACGCTGCATACTAGGTTTTCATTCTCAGTTTTTACTTTTCACATATGTAGCACTGTTTTGTAACCCTAAGCCACGCCCCATTTTGTGAGGACTATATGGCCCGTATTTCAGAAAGATCCTGCCTAAGGTGAGGGATGTCTTCGTGGAAGAATTTCTAAGGCAAACTGGCTCGTATAGACAAGACAGATAATTGAATTTACATTTAATTAGCCTGAAGATTTTAAGCGATTACTTATGGAAGAGTCCTTATGAAATGGGGCGTGGCTTAAGGGTGTGCCAAAGCTGGATTTTTGATGCTACTTTGGTACTGATTTAAGGAGGTAATGCTTGGTAAGTAAAGTTGATGTTGATTGATTATGTAGCACCCTGAAATTTCTGGACAATGTGCAAACAAAATCATAAAATCTTCAATATCAATAATCAGTACTCAAATGTTGCACCTAATTTGGGACAGAGGGAGTATATGATTCATTTTGATTAATGTCATATATGTTATTATTATTTGCTGTAGGTAATATTGGAATAGTTGGTATTCATCACTAACAGGCTTAAAATTTTATGTAAGATTCACTGCGATTAATGTCATGTATGTCATTATTATATGCTGTCGGTGATATTGAAATATTTGGTTATTATTTTGAACATCTGTAGTGTAGCATTTACTCTTGAGAGCTCTAAATCTGCATTATTTAAAATTTTATTTTTTAATATTTTCTAAAAGTTATTTTATATTAATTAAAAAAGAGAAAAAATCTTCAGTACCTGAAACCAAATCTCTTTTAGGAATACTTTTTATCTTATGTATTGACAAATTCTAGATCAACATTTATTTCTTAATTACCTATTTAACAGTGGATTCAAATTATTTTGTTGCACAGGATGAAAATTTTGCACTGAAATGAATAATCATGTTCTGAAGCTACCTGCTAACTTTGTACTATATAAATAATATTAAAGTAAATCATGTGCTCTAAATTACCCTTAAATTAGAATAGGTAACTCTAATAAGTACAACTAAAAGTAGCATATATCTAGATGCAAAAATCAGAATCTAGTAAATCTAGTAGCTGGCGGTTATATATGGAAAAAAAAAAAAAAAAAAGTATAACTTGAAATTTCATTCTTTCTTTCTAAATAAAAGTATTTTTTTATTAAAAAGAAATGTATAATTTCTGACTATTACAGATTAATCGTTTCTAAATTTTGCATATAACAAGACAATTATTTGTCTCCGGTACCATTCTGCTCATTGTTGATGTCGCAAAGCGTAGCGGAATAATAGCGCCAGCTTGCGGTCAGTAGAAATTTTACGAAGGCCACCGAAAACACAAAAGAATATTTTCACACTGGCAGGCCTCGAGTATAAGTTGGCTTTGATCTGAGCGAATGGAGTCACTGAACATCTGGAAAAGCAGTTTACTCCTAATATGGAACCCATTAATCGGCCCTTTAAAGATGCACTTATTCCTGGCTCACTCATCATCGGCTCATAACATCCCAAGGCTTACTTCCCCTATGGAAATTACTAATATTATTAGATATTGCAACATCAAAAAAGCTCCTGGAAGTGATCAAATTACAAATAAAATGCTTTGTAACGTACCTGGAAATCTTATCAGCAAATTTGCCAGTATTCTCAATGCTTGTCTTACTCTTCCTGATCCTTGGAAGCAGGCCAAGATCTTTCTTCTTCCCAAACCGGGTAAGGATGCGACCAAACCTGATGGCTATCGCCCAGCCTTGGTAGAATATGGTATATTATCCAGCCTTGGTAAAATTTACGAACGTCTTATACTTACAAGATCAGAACCATTTCTTCACCTTTTACCTAACGATCAGTATGGCTTCAGGAAAAACTTTAGTACAACTCGTCAAATTGTAAGAATTGTTGAATTTGTTGGATTCGCATTCCATAATAAGCAAAGTGTTGTGGTCCTTATGCTGGACGTAGCAAAAGCCTTTGACCGCGTCTGTCACGAGGGGCTCATCTTCAAGCTAATCAATTTGGGACTTCCTAGAGAACTTATTCTTCTGATTTTCTCTTTCTTGCAGAACCGTCGCTCAAGGAAATGAAAAATCTACTTCAGGACCTATAAGGTCCAGCGTCCCACAAAGGAGTATTTTCCTCGGTCCAGTGCTACATCTTTTCTACATCTCGGACTTTTCGGACCCTGGTTTGGAGAATTATTCTCTGTTAGCATGTTATGCCGATGATATGGCAAATGCAATTAAATCTATCAAAGCAAATCATGCTATCGACAAAATGCAAAATTATCTATATGCTGTAGATGATTGGTGCACCAATTGGCGTGTAAAAATCAATGCTAGCAAGACACAACTTTTAATCCTCAGCAAAACTAAGAAACACATTGTTTTTTATGCAAAAACAATGTGTTTCTAAGCAAAACGAAGAAACCTGTTCTTTTGGTCACAAAAGCTAAATATTTAAAATTTTTGATTTTAAATCAAAGACTCACATGGTCCAACCACATTAAAAGTGTCAAGAGAAGGCCATTGGTATCATGTGCAGATTTCTCCCTATCAATTGGAAAATACTCTAATCTTAACTTGTGTGCCCAAAGACATATCTCTATCACCTGTAGTATGCTCTGCTGCTCCTGCTTGGAATGCGGTTACTCAAACTCTGCTTCATCAATTGCAAGTTGTACAGAACAAATTTCTGCACATTATTACTGACTCCCACTATCTTATTCGTAATGAACTTTTACATAGAGATTTAAAGCTTGAGACAATTCCAGACTATATCAGAAAATCCAATTAAAAATTCTTCAACAAAGCTGTGTAATGTGACTTTGTAAATTACTCTCAAGTTTTTAATTATGAAATTCTTTTTGAAGATCGAAGCTTCCGGCCACTGACAGCACATACCTTCATGGGAGGAGATGACAACTTTATCACTTAGCTCCTCAATTGGTAGCTGTTTATACTTCTAATACATCTGATCTTGATAGTTGTATCGCTGCTGCTTGAATATTGTTCTTAAGAAATTGTGGTAACTGTTGCTGTGATGTATTTTGAATTGTTGTGTTGTAACTTTCTAGCCTAGGTTGCTGTATTGAATTGTGTTGCATTGCTGTATTGAATTGTATGGTATTTGATTGTATTGATTGAGGTTTTTTTGAAAAATTTGAGTTTGTCATTGAATCTATTACTGTATTGTATTTTTCTCATATTGTTGTCATAGAACCTGTATTGTCTTGGATTCTTCTGGAAAACTCTGATCGCTCGTCACGTTTTGAGAACTTTGGTTAGATTATCTTGCTCCTTTTGGTACGTCTCTTCTTCCCCTTTGTTTCGTTTTCTCTTCTGAGATAGCGGTTTTCCCCATGTGTAATGTGTATATGAGCCAGTTTTCCTTAGAAAGTCCTCCATGAAGGCACCCCTCCCCTTAGGCAGATAGCCCTAGTGTGCTTTGCCATAATTAAATACACACCATCTCTTCTGAGATTGCTTCCACATCCGGATTTCATTATGTCATGTGCCCCTGGGCTTTACTTCAGGAACCGGCAACGTTGCTCTGTTCAGATGCTTGCAGTTCAGATTTTTCAACTTGCTGCCCTATGGGAACCCTACTAAAAATGCCCCATAGAAACCAGTAAAACTTTTTATGGGTACCCATAAGATTTTATGGGTTTTTATTGACTTTTACTGGTTTCTGTTGGTCTCTGTGGTTTTTTTTTTACTGGTTTCAAAATGACCCATAGAAACCAGTAAAACTTTCTACTGGTACCTATAGAATTTTTGATGGTTTCTACTGACTTTTACTGGTTTCTATTGATCCCTGTGGATTTTTCTTACTGGTATCATTTGACACCCATACAACCAACATTTCAATGGCAGAACTTTGTACTTGTTTGTATAGGTTTATACAGTCAAAAGTCGTTAATTCGGACACCCATAATCCGGAATGATCTATAATCCGGACCTCAAAGCTAAAATCTTTCTGCGCATTGACGCATGAGCATAGGCGTTTTACTCGTGCGCCCAAGACATTTACGACTGCGCATATGCGTCTGCGCAAGTGCATAATCCGTTTTCGCGTGCGCGTTTAATGTATAACGGACGTTATAAGCTAAAATTATCTAATTATCTATTTCAGTTAATGTTGATGATTGCGTTGTTCCTTAATCTTCGAATTGGATCCGGCTTATTATTTTTTGCAGACTGTAAGAGCAATTTTCTAAAGTAAGCTTGAACTTTCGATTATGTCAAATAGAATTTCCGATGCTGGAGCTCCCAAAGGATCTAGAAAACGAAAGTATGTTTCGATGTCCATCAAACAAAAAACGAATTGCTACAAAAAATGGATAAAGGCATATTCTTTGTTTATCTAACCGTTCCGAAATCTGTTTATCAATTTCACGCTGCTCTGCGCGGGGGGGGGGACGTCGCGGCGCGCAATGAACTGGAAGTTGATTTGTCAACACTATCGTTATCTTCAGGGCAGATGTTTTTATTTTATTCGGCTTATAATTCCTTACTAAATGTAGTATTTAATTTCGATGTACTCCGTCTTTGATATGATTTAAATCAAATTCCTCGTCATTATAAATATCACGAATACAAATCAAATAGTTTTCTTGTTGCAATTTTCTAATTTCGGCTATGCGTAATGTATGCTTTACGCATGCGCGCGTTGAAAGAAATGTTTAATAAAGTAAACAAATAAATATTAGGCTTCTTTTTTGGTAAATTTTGATACCCTTTAGATCATAATTGCTCATTATTTTATAAATTACGGTTTCATATTTTTAATTTTATAATTTCTGCATGCCATCTTACCAGATTTAAACTTATATTCTATAATCCGGAATCGCCGAAGTCCCGACGAGTCCGGATTAAAGACTTTTGACTGTATTGACTTTTACTGGTTTTCTTACTGGTATCAATATAATAATAAATCTTCTGTTGGTGTATATGGGTTTATGCTATTTTTTATCTGACGTTAATAGACTTCTTGTAAACAATAAAATTAACAGAATGAAAATATGATCTCTTTAAGACCATCAGAGTAACCTGGAAACGCAGGTGGTCGTTTTAGAGAGGGTTTTTACTAAATATGCTTATTTATTTGACTTAAAATTTTTTTTTCGGAAACAATAACAGTAATCATATACACCACACACAACAAGGTCTCTCTAAGGCGACCAGCCGCAAACAAAAATTCATATTTGCAAGTGGTCGCCTTAGAGAGGTGATGCTCAATACCAATATATACTCACGTTCTCAGAGATACGTTTATATTTTAGAGGTGGTCGTCTTAGGGAGGTTGCATCTACGAAATAAATCTCTCTAAGGCGACCAGACACACTTGCAGAATTTTCTTTGTGAATGGTCGCCTTACAGAGGGAATATTCAATACCAAAGTATACTTATGTTTTCAGAAATACTGGTTTCTTTCAGAGGCGGTCGTCTTAGGGAGGTGGTTTTTGCTACGAGTTGGTTCTCTGAATACACACACATAAGCACTTACATTTCTGAATTACAAATAAACACCGGTATGAACCAACATCTCTTTAAAGCGAACAAGTTCGTTCACAATCGCAAAACTTTTCTCTCTGTTAACGCTGACGTGAAGAAAAAAATTCCCCCTCCCTCCCTCACTCTCAGAAGTTTCCCAAACAAGCAATATGGCGCCGCCCTCGTTATTGTTGTGCGATGGTGGTGTTATTTTCTTCGTGGTTGTAGTAATGCAATATATTGTTTCTTATGCTTTACTGTATTACAAATTTTACTATGTTTTACTGTTTAGAAATTAATAATAAATAATAAAATACCAGCACTGACTATGAATATACCACTAAAGCCATGCACGTGTAATCGTGTCTAATGTTTGAGAGAACGTTGCTGATAACTGACTAGTTGTGAAATGGAGTTTCTGAGCGTGAAATTGATTTTCCATCTTTACTTTTATCTTGAAAAACAATGTGCTTAATGACTGAAAAGTGATAATTTCAGACTTGATAATTTGGTTCAGTGTGCAGATGCAGAAATATAGTTTTTGCATTCTACTGAAACTGTATTTTGGAAAATTAATTTTTTTGATTACAGTTTAGAAATACTTTTTTAAAGCTTGTTCATGTAGATGCTTTATCATTTGAATATTATGTACTAATAAATTTGAGCATACCTTACTTAAAAATGATCTTGCATGATTCAATTTTTCGACTAATGTGATGTGGCCGAGCAAAAAGAATGTTTTTATATGTTTTAAAAAATGTACTAATTATATTTCGCGAGCAAAAAAGGTAAGTTTTATTAATGAAATAAACATTGAAATATTTAATGTGTTTATTACTTGTTGAATGGAGTAGACAAGACATACAAGCTTAAGGAATCTTTTTTTCCACTACTAAAATTATGTGAAAATTTAGATGATCATAGTAGCTTACATTGTTTTTTTCTTTTTGGTCTATTTTTCTTTACAAATATGAGACTAGAACCACATTTTTACATTAAATATTTTATGCTATTTTGTCAAAACACATATAATCATTTTTATGCATACTTTAATTTTCATTATTATTAGTTTGATGAAGAAAATTTCAAATGTGTTTTTCATAAATTGCTTTTGAAATAGAAATAGATTTGTGAATAAGATTTATGTAATATTAAATGTACTAGTCTTGGGAGTATAAAAAGTGAATTATTTATTTGAAAAAAATTACATTAAGTTGAAACCTCATATAGTGGTTATTTTCTTAAATGACCACCTCTGATAATGGCACATTTATCAGGACAATAATTAAATAACAGGACTTAAAAAGTCATTCATAGTTTTGTCAGGCTACAGGAAACTGGCATTTTCTCGAATTGTGGAGTTGATTGTTTTAGGAACGTTTTGCTGTATAATCAAATGACTTCGGTGTAGTAATTTTTACGTGGGTATGAATTTTGCAGAAGTAATTGAAAGTTTTTACGAGACAATTAAAACCAAAGCTTTTCGGATCATGAGTCTTATAAGGGCACTGTTATAGCATTGCTTTCAGATATAGTTAGAGTAATATTTAAACATTATTTTCGGAAGCACTTCCACAGAGAATCTGGTTGTTCTTTGCGGATGAAAACCCATATAAATAAATCTTCTGTACACTCTTATACAAATGCAGTTAAAATTACTGTCATTACAATTAAGCGACTATAGCTACATTTGTTTACAAAAGGTTATTATTGCTAAATACTGCACTATATAAATTTCATTTGCCATTGTAATTTCAGAAAATGCTCAGCATGAGGTATTTTTATAATCTACTGTCAAAAACAATAGATACCTTTTCAGTACTTTAAATTTTACTATTTAGAATTTTTATGGTTCAAAATAATATTTCTATACATTTTCTAAAGTATTCTTTCTACAATAGAAATCTAAATAACTTACACCTAAAACACTGACTCAAATTTATTCAAATAATGCATCGCTTTAATTAAATTTATGTTTCTTTGAGATGATATACGAAAAACCTTGTGTAATGATAAATTATTAATAATAGGTAAATGGTATTTTTATATATTTTTTCGGGTAAAGTGCAGAATCGCCCACTTATTTATTTGGCACTTTTTACAAAAGTAAAAGAAATTGGATTTTTGTCAATTTTCTTTTGACTTTTTAAGTGAAAATTGGTCGATGTGTACATAGATAAAGTCAAAGGAGTGCACAATGGCATTTTTGTGCAATTTTGGTATGTTTTTTTAAGTGAAAATGAAATTTTGTAAATTTTGGAGCGAAATTTACGGAGAAATTCACAAATTTATGTTGGCAATTTTTTGTCAGTTTGCGCCAAGAATAGTTCACTTGGCGAACTTCTTAATATATGGCAACCTAGTTTCCTTTCCCGTGAGAGGAAAAAAAGTCACCATCGTTCCTTTTTTTCCAAATAATATTCTTTATATTATATTTTTAATTATAACTTATTATTTTAAGTATTTTTTTCTTTTTCGAATTTCATTTTAATTGTTTAAGTTGCACGATTTTTTTTCGAATAACTCTTTTAAAATTTTCTATTTACCTATTCGAACTGCGTAAATAAAGGTGCAGCGTTTATTTTTTTTTTCAAATAGTTTTCTTTATATGTATTTTTTGTCATAGTTATTATTTTAGGTGATTTTTAAATTCTTATACTTTTATTTTAATTGTTTGTGTTGCATTGTCTCTTCAGATAATTGTTTTAAAATTTTCTATTTATTCCTACGAATTGAGCATTTTTAATACATTTATTAATATAAATTTTCCAGAATTTGATTTTATTTATTTGAATTGCGTTTCTTTCGGAGGAATACTTTGTAACCCAGACTACGATGCGTTTGAAAACTGCATATATTAAAAGAGAAAATACAGTAAAACACAGTTAACACGCCTTTCAATGTTCCGTTCAGAAAAGATATATATATAAATAAGAGAGACATTTAACTTAGGGTTGCGACATTTTAACTTAGGATGACTTGCATACAGTGCTTTAAACAGTTTTATCATTGTGCCCATTGCTTTACACAATTTTATCCTACATTTGGCTTCTTAAATGTTATTCATATTTTAGTCAAATATTTTATTTTTGAAATCGTAAGAATCAAATATCATAAGATTAAAAAGTTTTAAATTAAAAAAAAAAAAAAAAAAAATACAAATACTAAATTTACCCAAAAATCTATTTTTTTCTTCTCTTTTTCTTCAGGCATTCTACTTTATTCTTGCTCTTTTTCTTTAGGCATTCCACAAGTAGATTAAAAAGCATCCAAATTTTCGAAATATCTTGATAATTCTGACAATCATTTTAAATAAAGTTATCGCCTTCCATTTCATAAAGCCCCACAAACGGCCGAACGGTAAAGTCGCTGAACACTGGTAGTACACTCCGGGGTTCGAATCCCGGTAAACGGGCTGGTTGCATGGGCATTTTCGTGTATTTTCTCATGTGTACCGTGTATGCCAGCTGGTTTCCCTTAGAAAGTTCTTCACAAAGGCATCCTTCCTTTTAGGCAGATAGCCCTGCTTTGACGTAACTTAATAATCCAATTCAATCCATTTCATCAATATTTGTTCAGAGCCTTTACCAGTCTTTAGAGGCTAAACATTTTGAAGGTATGAGATGAAAGGAAAGACTGGTTTCATCAAGAGGTTTTGGTTTATTTAATTATGACAAAGCCCACTAGGGCTATCTGCCTAAGGGGAGGGATGCCTTCGTGGAGGACTTTCTAAGGGAAACTGGCTCGCATACACGTTACACATGGGGAAAACCACGAAAATGCCCATGCAGCCAGCCCGTTCGCGGGATTCGGACCTCGGACAGAACTACCAGCGTTCAGCGACTTTACCGCTCGGCCGCTGTTTCATCAGAAGGAGGATAAAAAAAAAAAAAAAAAAAAAAAAAAAAAAAAAAAAAAAAAAAAAAAAAAAAAAAACATCTTTAGGTGACATCCACATAAATCACTGGATAAACTTCTGAATTTTCAAATAATTCGAATGAGAAAATCATGGGATTCTCCATTTATGATGCGATATGATGTTCTATAACGTAATTTAAATTTATACAACCATATAGTCTAAAACCAGTCGCTCTTCACTTTAATCTGCAATGATATCGTTTTTGTCTTTTCTGTTAACCACAAGCTCAATTGATGGTATTTGCTGGTGTACACGTCCAAGTGTTTTTTCTTTGAACACCTAAATTCTTTGAAATATCCTGAAAGTATATTCAGAAGCGTCCAACTTCAAAAGCGAAATTCAAAAGCGAAAGTATATTCAAAAGCGTCAGACATACTAAGATGTGTTCTTGGTATGTCTGACAGCCAAATTTCCCTGCAAATGTTTGCTTAATTTTCTCCTTAATTTTCTTCTTTCCTTCTACAGTTATTTTCAGTGCACACACAAGAAAATTAAGATTTTTCGATTGCTAGACTTCCATAAATTTTGCATTCTTGTCAATTTTTTAAAATATCAATTACATGAATTGCGTTTCAGCTGAAGACAGCTTTTCATTTTCTAGTCATTTTAACTATAAATAAAGTTTAAAACGAAGTCCAAAGGATAAATATTTTAATTAAAACATTTTTGCTAAATGACAAACAAATAAAACAGTCCAGGGTTTATTCTGTACCGCCGAGTAACCCGATTCTTATAGCGGCTGAAACAATCTAAATCATATTAAAGATCATGTTTTTTTATACAATCTATAACTCGAGAGAAAAATTAGCTTCTTAAAACATTCTTTCTAAGAGGATTAATATAAAAGATTATATTTATATATATTTTTTAAAGCTGGGACTTGAACCAAACTGTCAAATTTTTCAAGTTTAATTTACATGGTGGTTATAATTAAAGTTCCGATTTGAAATGGTCATAAAAGGAAAATTACCGTACCAAATGTTATCAAACTTGGGAATCGTGTAAAGGAGGTTATGGGAATTTATTTTCCGCGGGGAAAAAAAAAAAAAAAAAAAAAAAAAAAAAAAAAAAAAAAAAAAAGAGTTCAAAAACTCACCACCATGGGAAAAATGGCGCTGTATACAAGATTGATAAATGAAATAAGACACGAAAACATCTGTTTAAAAGGTGTTTAATATTTTCCAAAACGTGTTACAAAGCATGTTCAATGTAGCGTCCAGCATTTTCCGAAAGCAAGTTAAATCCTGTTACTGCATTCTCAACAGCAGCTCTTAGCATATCAGAAGGAATGTTACGGACATGTCAGCGTATCACATTTTTCATTTCTGCCAAATTGTTTAGATTATCACCATAAACAGTGCTTTTGAGAAAACCATAGCTAAAAATCACAAAGGTTGAGGACTGGTGGGAAGAGGGGAAGTGTTGGCCTATAAGACGTTCATTCGTGAAATGTTGACGTTCATTCGTGAAAGTAACTGTGTGACACACGCGAGGTGAGGCCCAGCCCTGCATAAAAATCGTAGTATCTAAAATGCCACGTTACTGCAGTTCATGTCTCACGAAACATTTTAACATTGACTCTAAGTGAGCTGCAATCACAGTGGTCCAGCTGTCGACTGCTCTTCAGAGAAAAATGGTTCAGTTATAAAACTAGCTGTCATTCAACACTAAACGGTGTGGAATGACTGCTATGCAATCGAATGCAGTAGGAGAATGCAATGGAACTAGATAGATAACATGAGGGATTTCTTTGGCCCAAATCGATTAAAAGCGTTTTGAATCAGTATCTTCATGTTTTAGGGTCGAATTCAGGCTCAAAAATTACAAATTAGCGATCTGTAAGAAAACGATTTCCAGATTGTACGCACTTGTGCGAGTGATTTGCGATCTCACATTTTCTAATCGCTAATTCATGGTTTTCATGGACGAATTTCTCACTTTCACGGATGGCGCACTCAACGTTTATAGAATTTAACGTCTTTAAATGGTAATTTGCTTACTTCAAAATTTCTTAAGGGTATACAATATATTAAACCCATGTAACAAAAGGTTAAGTTAGATTCCGATCCATATTTCGTTTAAAAATATTGCATACAGCGCCATTTCCCTCCTGGTGGTGAGGTTTGGAACTTCCTTTTTTTCGCGGAAAATAAATTCCTATGACTTCCTTTACACGATTACCAGGTTTGATAACATTTGATCCAGTAGTTTTCGTTTTATGACCGTTTCAATGTGGAACTTTAATTATAACCACTCCGTATATTACTAAATTTTCATTTGAAGCTATGCGTTATATGTATACCATACGTAAATTTTTCGCTTTTATGGAAAAATAAAGAATCGAAGCAAATATACTTAGGATAATTGACCAAAACTGAAAAAAATTTCCCCTCACTTCGAAAATAAAATATTGAAATTCGACTTTGAATTTATTGGGTTATCGAAATATTTAATTTGACTTATCTTCTAACCCCTAGTTCCGACAACAATTCCGTCAAAAATTCCGAATTACTTAAGCTGAAGTAAAAGATTTAGTATATATTCACTGTATGTTAGTAAAGTAATCAGAGTGTAATAAAAATAGATTATAGAATTTACGCTGATGCAACTTTTTGTCTGACTGCACAACATGTAATGGAAGAGAAGGCTTGTAGAGATCTATTTTTGACATGCCTCTAAAAGTAGATGTCATACTACTTTTGTTTCTTCAATATCAAAAAACTTTCCTTTGAGAGGCAACTTTAGTTTTTGGGAAAGAAAAAAAATCATAAGACAAATTTGAAAAACATGCAGGACGATTGAGTACACATACTTATTTTCGGAACACAAGCGGTTCTTCGACTGGTTATTGAATAATGAAAAGATGCATTATCATACAATACAAAACATTTGGAATACGTTGTCTGACTGAAAACGTAAGATTAAAAGTCATCTGCTTAATTCACAGCCATTTACAAGTCAACTACTGGGGCTATTTCAGAATCGTTTTGATCCTGAGCTTCTAAGACAAACCTTATATCACTGGATTTAAACACTTCTTGAATCTTTCGAGAACGTTCCTTCTTTAGCTCATATTCCAAGAATATTAAGTGAATACAATTATTGCAAAAGAAATTGAATATTAATTTACACTACGACTTGGTAGTCTACTAACGAGTTAACAAAACTTAAATTCTGCTTTTTGTGTCTAAGTATACAACAATATTTTAAATATTTACAAATAAAATATTAAATTGGAGATTTAATTGGAGCCTCACCAGTTGCCTAGCATTTGAAGATTGTTAAATACTAATTGTTTGTTGCGAAGTCTAACCCAGGCTGCATGGTTTTTTTTTCGTAGTTTTCTAGGTTCTCTTTACAAAGGTTCTCTATGAAAGCATCTTAACCAAATAGCTCCCATGTTCTTTCTATGTTCACATAACCAACTAACCTAGTTTAAGCGCGATTTCCAAATGAAGTTACTAGCAAAACCCCAATACTCATTAAAAATCATGTAGCTTGCCAATCGGGAGTAACATGAAAGATACGGCGCCAATAATTGAATTGCTGTTACGGTACGCTGTTTCTAAATTTAGATGGTCATTCCTTAATTAAATAGCCAACCAGCGGCCGAGCGGTAAAGACGCTGAGCACTGGTAGTTCGGTCTGAAGTTCGAATCCCGCGAACGGGCTGCTGTATGGGTGTTTTCGTGGTTTTCCCCATGTGTAACGTGTATACGAGCCAGTTTCCCTTAGAAAGTCCTCCACGAGGGCATCCCTCCCTTTAGGCAGATAGCCCTCGTGTGCTTTGCCATAATTAAATAATCCAATCCAATCCAATCCTTAATTAAATATAATTGATTTGTTACTTCTACTAGAGCTGACGGTAAAAATTGAAGTGCAAATAAATAATATCGTGTGCAATCTTGATTAATATAAAATTAAATATTTTGCATAGAAAAATATTTCCATTCAGACAAAGTTTTTTGAAATATTTGCAATTACTTTATAAGAAGGATTTATTAAAAACCGTAATAATTACTTATTTTATTACTGATTAGGATTCAGTTCTTGACAATTACATTCTAAATTAGAATTTTAAGGATATAATGAAAATACGCTACGCACAAAAATACATTTTAGGATAAAAAAAAAAATTTAAGGATATAATGAAAATACGCTACGCACAAAAATACATTTTAGGATAAAAAATGAGTTGATTTTTTATGTGTTAAAACTTCTTAAATTTATTTAATAAACATCGTATCCTCGTAGTTAATTGAATCCAGAATGTTGTGTGTCGTCTATATGATTATTCTTACTTGTCCACAGAAGCTGCTGACTTATCCAGCCATTAAGTAGCTGCAGATCATTTCTACATAACCATTGACTTCCACTAATTCAGTCTCTAGAGGGTTGTATGTTTATATCATAATTTGACTTATATAAATGAATATTCGAAATCTTATGTTTCTATAAAAATATACTGTGCTTTAAAAATATGGATGATAGTATCTGCCGCTCTTTCAGCCACTTCAAAAGCAACAGTTTGTTTAGAAATAAATTATGCAGTTAATGTCATAAAATATTTTCATAAAATTCAAATAAACATTAAACGAAAATTCTCAGTTTTAGACAATTCGATTTAAACGAAGTAAAGTAGCAGACGATAAAACGCCGAAGGTAAAAATTTACTCTTAGAAAAATGTACTCTTATTTTTTTTAAAAAAAGGAAGAAAGAGAGAAATTTAAAAAAATTGTTAAAAATTTGAATAATATCATCTATAATTTAAAAAAATAGATTTTCATATAGTATTAATAAATATTTATTACGCCTTATTGAGGGAAAAAATTTCATATAATTAATTCTCCGTAAAACTTTACTTGAAATTTAAGGTTAAAAATAGCTGTGGCAATTCAGTGTAACAAAAATCCATAAACCACATTTGGCGTTATTATTGCTCAAAAAAAAGATGCCAAATTTCAAAACGCGAAAATATGTAAATTAGTGTATATCTTAGAAAATTTTGAATAAAAAAGTCTAATTTTTTGCAGATATGCTTAAAAATACACCTACTTTATGATGATGGTAAAAATTTTATAGATTATAATTCAAAACTTTTTTCGAAAAATTTATAAAAATTATTTAAAAATAGAAATTTAAAAAATAAAACACAACAAATGGGTAAATTTTATTTGGAATGAACCTAAATTTCGAAATGGGAGAAAAAAAAATCAAAAAGTTTAATAAAAAAAGAGATACTAATAAATATTTGCCAAATTCAATTAACATTGAGGAGATAAAATTTTGAGAGCTAATATTTTAAAAACTAGTCGTACGATTTTTACAAAACTTGGTATTCTGGCATAATTTGAGTCGTAGAATCGAAATATGGAAAAAAATTGGTATGTTATTTCAGAAAAAGTTCGATTTTATGTCAAAATACCTATGTTAGAATAGTACTATATATAAATCTAATATATATCCTAAGTCGCGCTTTCGAGACATGAAAAACGCAGTTTGAATTTTGTCAATCGGCCCAGTAGAACGGGAGATATAGCACTGTCCCATTTTCTTTCTTTTTTTTTTTTTTTGAGCAGTGTACATATATCATTCAATGGTTGTGAATCATGACTTTGGTTATTATCTTTCTATTCATTTTATTTTCCGAATTATAATGGTAGTTTAAAATTTTGTAAAGAGAATTTATACAAATATTTCGTAATATGTTTATAAATATTGACGTGCATTAAGAAGGACGGGCTCGTAGGCTTTTGGATATTTTAAAATTTTTATTTATTCGCATTGAGTTTTATTTAAAATTACTTTACATGCTTTCTCCGCCATCTAGTTCTGTACATTTCATCAGTGCTAATTATGTACTTCTGCTGGTTTATGTTTTATGGAAATTTGATTTACAGTTCTATTTTTGTGTATTGTTTTTTATAGGGATTCTGTATATGGATACCTGTTCTATGTATGGATACTCCACTATGGTATAATGCTATTGGTTCTGTTTATGGGTTTTTGTTTACTGTTTTGTGCAGCGATTTTTCCAAGAGGTACCTTTATTGGTCTGTGGACTTTTGTGTAGTGGTATTTTACAGGATTTGGCATATGGGTGCCTGTATAGGTGTACATGCTTTTGTTTACTGGTTTTTACAAGGCATAGACCTACGGAATATCCATTTTTTAATGGAAATTTGTCCAATAAATATGCATATAAAGTTCTGATTTTTGACTATGGGTTTTTACTGGGATTTTATTTATAGTGCCTACAGTTCTACAGGTTTCTACAGAGATTTGGCCTACTCGTATCCGTACAGTCGTACGGTTTCTGTTTACAGGTTTTTTATGAGTATTTGGCCTACCGGTACCCATACAGCCGTGCAGGTTTCTTTCTATGGGTTTTTACAGGTATTTGGCCTATGGGTACCCGTACAAACGTACGGGTTTCTTTTTATGGGTTTTTACGGGTATTTGGCCTATGGGTACCCGTACAAATGTACGGGTTTCTTTTTAAGGGTTTTTACGGGTATTTGGCCTACGGGTACCCGTACAACAGTACGGGTTTCTTTCTATAGGTTTTTACGGGGATTTGGCCTACGGGTACCCGTACAGTTGTACGGGTTTCTGTCTGTGGGTTTTTACGGGGATTTGTCCTACGGGTACCCGCAGAGCTGTACGGGTACCCGTAGGCCAGTTCCCCGTAAAAAATTTTATGGGTTTCTACGGGGCATTTTTAGCAGGGAAAAAACTGTGCCCTATGGGAATTTGTGTACTCTGGTTCCTAACACATCGCTCCTCAAAAGTTACAGGTCAGAATTTGTTCGGACCTCATTTCGCTTTAAACAGCAACGCTTTCCTGCGCTGACTTGGCGTACTTTTGCCTTGCGGAATGGTAGAATGAAAGGCAGTCTCCACTGCATTGCAAAAGCCTACTTTTTACTACAAAACATGCATTTCATAACGGCTTGAAAAAGCGAGCTACATTAATTCCTGTTACAAATTTATTATGTTTAATAAATTTCTAATAGATATCAATTTAAAATTATCTAATTGATTTAATGATTTAAATGATCTAATCAATTTAAAATTATCTAAATTCTAATAGATATCAATTTTTAATCAATCACTTAATTTATACAACTAGTGTTCGGTTTATCAGTTAAATCTTTAAGGGAAGGTATGACAGAAAAATTTTCAGATTTTGGTTAAGAAAATGAAGCGGACTGAGACGATTCCAAAGTTTTATAATTTATGAATATTTAGATTTTGTGAGTGTCATTACATTAAAATTAGTAATGCAACAGAGCCGCAACAGAGTAATGCAACTATTAGAAATACAACCAGGATGATAAAGTTCTTACGAAAATTAGTTTATGATAGAATTTCTTGAGGCCGTTCTTCCTTGCCAAAAGTTTCCTAAGTGGCCAGAAAGAAAAATGGATTAATAAACCAAATTAAGTAGGTTTGGGCAGAAACGCAAAAAAAAAAAAAAAAAAAGAAACCGACACAAGAGGAAAATGTGTTCATGTACAAAATCAACGCAAAGTGCTTCTTTGCAGCAATACAGTATTCACAATAAATGTTCAAAAAAGGGGACACTAACAGTAATAGGAACTACAGCTCTGATTGGCTGGCAATGCCGCGGTAGAGAGCGATAGTGAGCCGGACAAACCACGATCTGATGCAATATTTACCGATTATTTTCCGATGCATATTATAGAAAAACCTTTTCGACAAAGCCATACAATGCAACTTTTTACGTCATTTTAAAGGTTTTGACTATCTACCTTTGAGAGAAGATAGTTGCATCAGACCTTACGCGGCCCACCTCACCCATGACAATAATTTCACTACTTAGATCGCTTTCACGGATATTCCTGTATATAGTGTATATTTGTATATATTGTATATATGTTATTATTCTATCATTTGTATTTTTTATTTACGTGATGATATCTGATTTAGATAATAAAACTTTTCTCAGACTCATTATCATGTTTTTACCACCCACTTATCATGATACAACACTACCAGACACCCACTCGTCTTCAGCCTCTCCATGCGTGCGGCTTTCTTGGGTTTCTTTCTTCTTGTGACGCTAGTCACTTCCCTTTTCCCATTTCCGACGCTTCCTCACGACCCGTCCGGACTGTTCAACGTCTTGTGCTCTGTTAGGATACTTAGTCATAGAGCCGGCAACGTCGCGTGCTTTACAGAGACAACCCGGCATAAAAGTATCAAAAAAAAAAAAAAAAATCCGATGCATCAGAGGATCATTCGCAACTCTGATATCGAACGTGATGGGTGAGTTTACACACAGGGAAAAAGCTGACATGCATCTCATGTATGGTGCTGCTAATGGTAACGGCAGGGCAGCGTTGCGGTTGTACCAGGAACGGTTTCCGAACAGGCGTATGCCGAAGCACACAAAGTTCGAGAGGTTGCATCAGTCTCTGTGAGAAAATGGGTCATTTGAAGCTACCTCTGACACTAGGAGTGGAACAAGAAGTGCACGACAACCTCGCATTGAAGAATCCATCTTGAACATTGTGCATGAATCACCTCAGACAAGTACAAGAGCTACTGCAGTGTGTGGCGCAGGCGGATTTCCCATCGGATGTACTATTCACGGGCGAGGCTACTTTCTCACAGGATGTCATCTTCAATAGCCACAACATGCACGTGTGGGTTACTCATAATCCACACGGCCACATGCATTACAGATGCGCTTCTCCGTGAATGTGTGAGCGAGTATTGTTAACGACTACCTCATATGCCCATACCTCTTACCTGCACGTATAAATGGCTTATGTTATCATATTTTTCTCCAAGAGGTGCTACCGGAATAGTGAGGAACGTTGACGAACAGTCTATAAGAACCGAAGGAGACTAATGCCACACCTGTTGACAGTACGCGTTGAAGGGAAGAGAAAGTGCAAGGCAATGTGCGCAGTAAAGATATAATGTGAGTGCAGTAAAAGAAATGCCATAAATTGCCACCCGAAGAAGTTGTCACAATCAATCATACATTGTAAAAAGCAGACATACATGTGCATAAAATTGAATACTAACAATATTTAAAGAGACAGGTATTACATAATGCAACAGATAATACACTATAGTAAATCATAAGGGGTTTTTTTTAACATAAATAAATACATTATATACAAGGCTTAGAGGAGGTGCCTAAGCACTGCACGAGGTCTTTTTTTTATTGACGTTGCTCACTTGATATCACAGTACAGTTAATTTATGTACACATCACAGTACAGTTATTTATGGCATACAGATATCACAGTACAGTTTACAGATATCACAGTACAGTTATTTATGGCATAGTTGGGTTATTAACGTTTACAATATTATCAAAAAATCATTTGCCAGTTTGGCAAAATAAATTTTAATTTCCAAAATATTGAGTTCTTGGTGAATAGCCTTATTACGTATGAACTAGCGGCTCTTAGTTCACGTAGTACAACATTTTGCCTTGTTTGAATTCTATTAATAGCTGTAGGGCTGGCATATACCCATACAGGGCAGACATAAGTGAGCAAAGGACGCAATATAGCCTTATAGACCAGTAACTTACATTCGATTCTTGATAAATTAATGTACAACCGCAATTAGTAGATGAAAATAGATCTCTCTCTAGACGGAATCTCTGAAACTGTAGAGGAATGACTAATATTCTGACGTTTATGCAAATTATAGAAAGGAGTGTAATATTTTTCTCTTATATATTTGAAATAGGTTTTATATAAACGGCGAAGAAATTAATGCTGTTTAAGATTAACATGCCAGCATGGTAAAGTGAAAATATAAGAAGAGCAGGTGAGTGTAGAGAAAAATGAATTACGTATAAAATAAATTCAGCATATTAAAAAAAAATTAAGCTTTCAGATTTTATATTACATCCAAAGAGGCTTTTTTTAGCATTCGCACTTGAACCATAAAATTCAATTTAACAGCAATACCACAAAATAACTTAAAAAGATCATATCTTCAGAATTTCCGATACAGTCTAGCGCGATGCAGAAGACTTTTTTCTCCCCCCTCGGTACATTGTTGCCATTGTTCGCTTTTAATTATTTTAAAATTCGTTATTCGTTTTTAATTGAATTAGATTATACAACTATTCAATTATACTACTGTAACATACACGTGGATACAATACACTGATAATACGTGAATACAGTACACGTAAATAAGATTAAACAATTATACTGTGCTACTGTTACATACACGTGAATGCGATACACTGAAATATGCAGGCACATACGCATATGAAAACACTAAATACTACGTGGATTCGACATATTATGAAGTGTACATTAATGTGAATATTTAATACATGCCTACTACAGGGGCTGAGCCTCTTAAAAACTTGACAACATGATATTAGAAATTTACACTTTGGCTGGTAGAGATGTACATAAGAAACAGGCGGACATAAACTGTAAGAGAATTCTAGACTGCACTATGCACTTGTCTATGCATTATTCTCTTGGTGCGTGTACGATGGGTACAGTGCATGCTGAGGTATGTTGTAAATGCGTCTGTGGCAAGCTGAGCATATAGCTAGCGCTAGCATATAGCTAGCGAGATACTCACTTTGCCACGTATGTTACAGAAACTGGCATGTGCGGCACCTATGCAGGGCTGCAGAGCTCCTGCCCCAGTACTTCTAAGTGATCCATGATCTTTTTGATTTTGTCCATAAGTCGTGGTTGTTTCAGCACGAATCTTTTAAAGGCGGCCACATTATTCGATGGTAGTTTAACGTGCCATTGTGTGGTGAGTTGACACTCCGTCAGGTAGTGGTCGGGGGACCCGACTTTTCCGCAGACACATAGGTCTGTGGAGGTTATATTTCTCTCTGCGAAGTAGGTCGGAAACGGCCCATGTCCTGTGATGAATCTTGTTAAGAAGGGCGCAAATATGAGTCGTTCCGTGTCCACTTTTCGTATGAATTCGAAAGTTCGCCGACTTTGTGGCGACGTGTTCCATTCCTGCTGCCACTGCGACAGAGCTGACTGCCAAGGCTGCCGCTTGAGAAGTGACTTTGGTAAAGGTGGGTCTGTTTGCACCGCATCCCGGTCCTGTGCTGCCTCTTTTGCCAGGGTATCTGCGTGTTCGTTGCCCTGGGCACCAACGTGCGCTTTTACCCAAAAGATTTCAATTTTTTGGACCGGACTCGTATTTCTTAGTGTCTCCTGAATTTGGGACACGAGTGGGGAGGTGTGGCGTGGGTCGTTGATGGCGTACAGTACCGATAGGTTATCAGTATAGATTGTAAAATCTTCTGCTCTGGTAGTTTGTGCCCATTCTATTTATTGCTTTAAGCAAAGCAAGGGCTTCCGCCTGGAAGACCGAATTGTGCGGAGACATATGGCATTTCCAGGTTTGCACTTCAGTGCCATTATGGAAAACTGTATATGCGCTGCCGACTGCATTATCCATTTTCGACCCATCCGTGTAAATCATGAAGCCCGGGCCCTCTATGGATGGTGGTAATTCAGGGGCGAAGTGAATTTCCCGTAATCTGAAGTGTGCGTTTTAAGTTTTGAACTTTTAAACTCGAAGTCTGCAAGGTCATAACTGAGCTCCCCAAATCGTGCTTTTCTATGCAGTTGGGAAACCATTGTAATTGCGGCTTCCTGCTGTGCTTTTATTGGTAACGGGATTAGTCCCGCCAGAACTGCTGCGGCTGCTGTCGACGTTGTTCGATATGCCTTTGTAATCGCCAGTACGAAAGATCTTTGGGAACGAATTTTTTGTTTCCTGCAGTTCATGGGGTTTGCCCAGATTGCCGCCGATCATGATCTTTTCTGCTATTACAGAGTATGGGATCTTTAGGATATGGGGACGCAGTCCCCATTTGGAGCCTTGCATTTTCCTTAGATTCATGGCTACTTTTAATGCTTTTGTTCTTTGCGATCTTAAATGGGGGATCCAGATAAAGCCCTCATCTAGTATGATACCTAGGAGCTTCATCTGTTTAACTCTTTTAATCCTGTGACCTGCCATCGTAATTGTCGGGTTTCTTTGTAAGGTCTGGCCCGGTTTATGGTAGATGATATATTTAGATTTTGAATGCGAGATGTTAAGCTTCTTAGCCTTGCAAAGGTCATAGAACATAATTAAGACACAATAACACGCCGAATAAATACTAATTCAGAAGTCAAACAACAAAAATCAGCGTTATATTTACAAAATTTTCACAGGACTAGTTTCGATGGTTTTACCGAACCACCATCTTCAGCTGCAAAACCGCAAATGAACAAGATAGGAAATAATGATTAGATAAGATAAGAAAGCCTGGACAAGAATAAGCAAGTGGCGCCATCTGTTGGTGAAACCAGAACTAAAACTTAATTTCTTTAAAGGCCGAAGGCAAATTTGGTTTGGAATTAGGATCGTTAACTAGAACAGAAATAATTTTATGAATGTGAAATGCCTCTAGAAAATCCAGTTCTCCAATGGAAGATGTTTTTTGAATAATTTTGGCAGCAGAAAAACTGAAAGTGTGGTTTTCGCACCAACAATGTTGAGCAACAGAAGACTTCTGTGTTTCCTTTTTTCTAACATATGCCTCATATTCCTTGACGCGGAATTTTAAGGCTCTCTTAGTTTGGCCAATGTAAATTAAACCACACTGGCAAGGAATCCTATAAATACCCCAGGAATTCATATCCGGAATGGGGTCCTTGAGTATGGAACTCAGAATTTTATTGATGGGAGAATAAACAACCCGAAAGTTAAATTTCTGCAAAATATGTGCAACTTTATAGCTAATTGATGGAAAGAAGGGAATGACAACAGAATTTTTATAATCTCCTAAAACAAGAGTGTGCCTTTTAGTGTGTTGAGATGAGAATTTTTTAACTGCTTGATTAATAATGTTGGGTGGAATGTTTCATTTCTCTTGCATCGAAATTGATGAACTAATTTCTCTCACTCAACTCTGTTTGAAACAAACACATTTTGTTTTCCAAAATAAATATTACAAGCAAACTGAGGGATTAGCCATGGGAAGCCCCCTCAGTCCCATCCTGGCTGATATCTACATGCATTATTATGAATCAAAATTGTTTGAAACTTTAAACTTCCCGGCATGGTTCCGCTACGTAGACGATACTTTTACTCTGTTTGAAGGTAATAAAGATGATTTAAATAAAGTTCTTTCAACAATGAATTCTATTGATCCTGCTATTCAGTTCACTTTTGAACTTGAGACTTGCAATTCTCTTCCGTTTCTCGACATTCTGGACACACGTAACACATCCAACTTCAGTACAACGGTTTACCGTAAACCTTCATCGGTTTGCCTTCCACCACACTTTAAATCATGTCATCCGACTAAACGAAAGTTAGCTTCATTTTATTCCTATGTTTTCCGTGCTCTTCAAGTTTGCTCCTCCAAACTAGCCCTTGATGAAGAACTAAATTATTTAATAGCAATAGCTATTGACAGGGGCTTTCCACCCAACATTATTAATCAAGCAGTTAAAAAATTCTCATCTCAACACACTAAAAGGCACACTCTTGTTTTAGGAGATTATAAAAATTCTGTTGTCATTCCCTTCTTTCCATCAATTAGCTATAAAGTTGCACATATTTTGCAGAAATTTAACTTTCGGGTTGTTTATTCTGCCATCAATAAAATTCCGAGTTCCATACTCAAGGACCCCATTCTGGATATGAATTCCTGGGGTATTTATAGGATTCCTTGCCAGTGTGGTTTAATTTACATTGGCCAAACTAAGAGAGCCTTAAAATTTCGCGTCAAGGAACATGAGGCATATGTTAGAAAAAAGGAAACACAGAAGTCTTCTGTTGCTCAACATTTCACATTCATTTCACATTCATAAAAGAGGCATTTCACATTCATAAAAATATTTCTGTTCTAGTTAACGATCCTAATTCCAATCCAAATTTGCCTTCGGCCTTTAAAGAAATTAAGTTTTAGTTCTGGTTTCACCAACAGATGGCGCCACTTGCTTATTCTTGTCCAGGCTTTCTTATCTTATCTAATCGTTATTTCCTATCTTGTTCATTTGCGGTTTTGCAGCTGAAGATGGTTGTTCGGTAAAACCATCGAAACTAGTCCTGTGAAAATTTTGTAAATATAACGCTGATTTTTGTTGTTTGACTTCTGAATTAGTCATAGAACATGTCAATGACTTCCTTGCAGTTTTGTTCAAGGATGACGCGGCTTTTCCCACTTACCACGAAAGTGGCATCAGCTGCGAAGGCTGCGACTGTTGTGTGAGCCGGCCATTCTGCTTTTAGAATCGAGTTAAATGTTAAGTTCCACAGATCTGGACCTGCGCATGATCCCTGTGGGCAGCCTCTTTGCTGTGGCCTGGTAATTATTCCCCCATTGCGAACCGCGATGAAGCTGCGGTTACTGAAATAACTTTTAAAAATCTATAGGATGTTATTTGGGATCTTAGCTGCATGTAAAGCTTTTAGGATTGCCGGGCACCACAGGGAGTCAAATGCACTTTGCAGATCCAGACTGAGGACTGCCACATGCTGCTGTTCTTTGCGCAGATAGAGTCCGGCCCTGGTGCCTTTTTGACCGGGAGAGTTCGTATAACAGTTGTGACCTCCTTAACTGTAAATGGGGGATCATCTGGGACTGTCGTGGACAGGCTGTATGCCTCATGTTCAGAAGAAACATCATTCGCATCCTGTGGGAATACTGCGTCAAGGATGCGTTGAAGTGTGGTGGCCATGAAGCCTTTTGACCCTATGTGTGAACCAGCATACGTGCGGTGTAATGGTGGTATGAATACTTTGCTGGAGGCTATCTTATGTAGTACGCCGAAAACTTTAGTGTGCTGTGTGCAGAAGTTCCTCCAGCTATCGAGCTTTGCCTTCAGAATGTCCTTCTTCTACTGATCCTGCGCTCTGTTGTATTCTACGCTGAGTTGTTGTCTACGATCCGGGTCCCGTTCTTTTTTCAACCTTCTGCGCATCGCCCGCGTGCGGCTTCGCTTGGTGCGTAGCTCCTTCGTCCACCAGCTGGCAGCTTTAAGAATTTTGGGAGATTTGATGCCCATCGTACCGTCGCATGTTTGCTGTATTAACTGCACCGGGTTACATGTGATGCGATCTGCGTCTTGTGCTGTGGAACAATTGTTCAGTTTATCTCCTTGCTGTTCCAGGACCGGTCTGATTTCTCGTGTGAATTTCTTTAAGTTATGCGCCGAGGTTCTATATCGTTTAAGTGATAATCGGGAATGGGGATGCATGAGGCTGAAAGTGATGTATCGATGGTCTGAGTTTGTGGGCGTATCCTGCACCGCCCAGTTCTGGATTTTTGTAGCAAACTATACTGTGGACAGCGTGGGATCTGACCATCCCTGTCTAGTAGTTGTCTCGAAAGTGGGGAGGCATCCTTGGGTGTTGTGTAGAATTAGGTCATGACTCGCTATAAAGTCCTCAACTAGTCTACCACGTGGATCGGTAAATGAGTAGCCCCACACTTCAGAGTGGGAGTTAAAGTCTCCGACTAAAAGGTGGTTGCTGGAGGGATAGTCTCGGAGTGTTGTCTGCAGTTGGTCAAGATATTCTGCGGCCTCCGCTGTGGGTGGGATGTAGGTATTCGTAATCAGATTTAGTCCCACTGCATCAATTGCTATGGTAACTTGGTCTCTTGACAGTGAGATACTCGTAAGTGACCATTTGTTACGGCAGCAGACTATGGCAGCTCTTGACCCTTCTCTTTCCGGGTTCTCGAAAATGGTCCAGGATAAGGGGAATTCTGCCACCCTTCCTGCTTGGATGTATGGTTCTTGTATGAGCAGAAGGTCAGCCTCTGTTTCCATTGCATAGTGGACTAGTTGGGCGGTAGCTGCCCGAGCTCTCTGGAAGTTCACCTGTATGATCTTAACCTCTTCTTGCGCATCTAGGAGAGAGTTAATGTCCTGTCTTTCGGTACTATTACTTTGTTGTGACATTCTGTAAGGGTACAACGTTGGGTGACAATGGAGAGAAAATGAGACAGATTAGAGAGTATGCTTTTGGTGTCACCATTATGCAGTATAGGTACACTTGGTATTCAATTGGTGACTGAGGTACCGTAGTCTGTCCGGGCCTTGATCTTGAACACTTGCAAGTGAAAGGAGGGGCAGTCAGAGGCATATGCTGCATGCGCAGTGTCGAAGTCTCTCCCCGAGTGCTGGTTGCCAATTAGACAGTTTACACAGCTCGGGCTATCAGCCATGCATTTTTGACATCGTGTTTTCCACCACAATATGCACAATGATACCTTAATTTACAGTCTCTTGCCGAATGTTCGAAGTCCTGGCAGATGAAGCATCTGCGTGCCCCTGTAAACTCTGTCACACGATGTTCCCTCCATCCCTGGAACGAAACTCTCTGATCCATCAACGTTTTAAAGGCTGTAGGTGAACAGTCTAAAATCCATTTAGCCGCCTTGTTCCTCCGATCGCTGATCCTGAAAGAGACATTGAAATCATCTTTACTGATAGTAAAGGTCCTAGAGACAAGGTCTGCTACCTCCTACGCCAGAGTACCATTTGGAATATTATCTATCGCGCACTTTGGGGACCTTTTATGTGGAATCCTCGTGCTGATCTTATCTTTGATGTTAACATTCTGTGCCAGGGCATGGTATAACTTTGCCACATCCTCCTTCGAGTGACAGCGCACTGCAACTCCTCCTTTGCTGAGCTTCTGTATTCCTTTCAGTGACACCCCCATATCCATTAAGGGCGCATGCCTTTCCAGTTCTATTTGCAGGTCTGGTGCATGTTCGTCTTTCGTAGGAAAAAATAAGGAGCGTGGGAAGATCCTTAATTTTCGGTCTTAGATTCCGCTGCAGTGTCTCTGCATATGAGCGTCTCTTTGCCGTGCCACCTAGATGTGTGTTCTCAGACTGAATCCTTCCTTGAATGACACTTTTGTGAAGCACTGTTCAGCCCGACACTTTAGCGTGCAAGCCTTCACAGCACTGATATGCATAATTAAGTCGCTTGTGGGCGTCTGTAAGAGTGTCCGTGTGCTTCGTCCCTAAGAAGTGCTCCATGTACTGTGGCGAGGATGAGGACCCTATAGGGTTAAACTCTGTGGTGGTACCAACTTCCATGGTTGGCAATTGGGGGTATCCATTCGGGCCTTTGTGGGCCAAATGCCTGAGGACTTCTAGGATCTCAAGCATGCGCCCTCGCAAATCTTTAGGCAGTAAGTGCCGATTTCCCCGTTCTATAGTGCTTACACTGATAGCTTCCTTAATAAGGGCATCTATATTTTCGGCAAAGCTGAGAGAATCACTGTCGTAGAGGCTCTGTGGGTTTAATACTGCTGCACTAATTGAGGTGCCTCCGTCATTCATGGTGGAAGTTCCGTGGACACTGAACTGCTGCACTAATTGAGCTGCCTCCATCATTCATGGTGGAAGTTCCGTGGACACTGGACTGCTGCACAGATAGAACACTACAAGCCCTGAATGCTACACTGAAGCTTCACTAAAATGCAAATGCTAAACACTGAGCACTATAAACTGATGCTATAAACACTAGAATTCACTAGTAAAATGCTAAAACGTTGGGAAATCAGACGTTGGGTATTTCTCTCTAGTCTCTTTAAAAACACAAAAATTCACTTGGACTCCGAGATTCCACTAGACACTGAAGCTTCACTAAAGCGCTGAAGCTAAACACTGGTCACTACACACTGAAGCTAAAAACACTAAAACTCACTGACAAAGCACTGAAGCGTTGGCAGAACACTAACACACTGGAAAAACACTGAGGAATCACTGAAAACTACACAGCCAGTGCTGGTATTTCTCGGTAGTAATTTATAACAATAATTACAATATTAATTAATTATGAGATATAAACTAACAGGAAATAGTATTCGAAGAATTGTTATAACCTGTGTGCAAAGGGTATAGGAACCAATATACACAAATTATAAACTGAAATTAATTAGATGAGATCATTTCATACATATAATTAATTAACACAAATGTCCTATTATTAATTATGCTAAAATGGGCATAAATGAGAGTCTGGAAGCCATGCGTCGCTTAATGTGGACTATTTAATTTCAGTGAGGCAGGCTATGCTTGAATTTATTTGGCAACAGGGTAATTAATAAAAGCTGTTAATTAGAGGTACTGAAACAAAAGACCTACCTTAGCAGCTTAACTTCTTCTGTTTTTCATCTGTTAAAGAAGAGTAGTGAGTAATCCGAGGTATCCAATTAATTGCATTAATTACACAAACACTCACACACACAATAGCTTGCACGGTAAACACGAAGATCGCTAAATTCCTTAAGTCTAATAAATTCGACATTAAATTAATAACTTCTGAACAAGTTGTCCTAATTTCACCAAATTTAAAAACTTGTAGCGCTCTCTGAGTGACTGAAACAATGGCACTAGTGCTGGAGTCGTCGCTTTTTAATTAGCCGCGTAATTACAGCTGAAACAATACTCCACTTGTCGATTTTCTCCTTTTGTTAAGAAGCTTTGAATGGAAAGCTACGGGAGGTAGATTGCTTCCCGTTGACCGTTGGTAAGGCGAAAAGGTCAAAGTTCATAAAATTGCACATGAAAAACTTTAAAAAAAAATTAATTCCTGGGCTTCTAATTGACATACGAACTTAAAATAAGCATCAAAACACTCGTGAAGAAATTGCGAATCCAGTGATATAAAACACAAGGAGTGTTGGCGAATGGCGGCTGCTGGATGGGCGCTTGAAGTCGCACGGAAAGGCTTACTTGATTATCTTCTTGGCCGCTAATCTTCTTCTGTTTTTCATCTGTTATTAACATCTAATCCAAAGGCAGGGTGTAACACATATGAAAACACAGGCACTAACACATTAAATCACTGGCACACTAATGCGGCACTTTCCTTAAAGATGGCAATTAATCCATATCTCGAGAAGTTATTGGTCGATTTCTTCCAAATTTACTTCCTTACGCTCCTCATGGCTTCAAAGAAACGATTTCGGAAAGTAATTTGCTAGGCTAATTAGTGGCGAAATTAGCAAATTGTAAGAAAAAGTCCACTAGTCGAAAATCCCCCTTCGTCAACAAAAGGAATCCAGTTCTCAGCTACCTAGACAGTAGAACTTTTCAGGTTAAAATTAAAGATACTTTATCCAGCAAGAAAATTATTCAGGCCGCTTCTCCGCAAGGAAGTTTACTTTCGCCAATATTATTTTGTCTATACATCAACGATATGCCAAATATCCCAGATACTACTTTTGCCTGCTATGCGGATGACACCGCAATCATGTGCAGTTCTATTAGCCTCATCAAAGCAAGAGATAAGCTTCAAAAAGCCGTTAATATCCTCACCAAGTCTCAAGTCATATTTTTTTAGATACAACCTCAAAGAAGTAAACAACTTAACACTAGATGCCGCCACAGTACCCACAGTTTAAAATATTAAATACTTGAGTATAATTCTTGACGATAAGCTTACATTCAGGCCCCATACTTTGAATTCAATACTTTGAAAGGATTGATAAACATAAAACTATGCACCTGGAATGCAAATGGCATCCTATCCAAATTCCATGAGATTAGAGACTATGTAGAAGAGAAGGATTTTGATATTATTTTTGTCCAAGAGACCAAACTCCAGCCAGGGAGAACTCCCAAGCTTGCAAATTATGCATTGTATAAAAATGACAGACAAGCTTCTAATACTCGTGATGTTTATCATAGTGGCACTTGTGTCTACAACATCGAATTTTCATTCAAAATTCGCCCTCCCTAGTAATGATCTCTGCCTTTCTCCCACCAGGTGGAAATATGCCTGTGGTAGATTTTAACAAATTGCTCACTTTATCGAATAATCTAATCATAGCTGGTGATTTAAATTGTCACCATCAGCATTGGCGTTGTCACAGATCAAACCCTGCTGGTCGTGGCCTTCTAAAATGGGCTCAGTGCGCCCAAATTAAAATTATTGCGCCGGATTCCCCCACTAGATATGGTTCACGGGGTGCCCCTTCATTCATTGATTTGGCACTCTTTCGGAATATCCCTTTTGGATACCACGTGACTGTTGAAAATTGTTTATCTTCAGATTACAACCCCGTGACCATAAACCTTAGCTGTACTATTTTTAATCAAAGTTTTCCGGCACTCGTCTCTACAAACTGGGACAATTTTTGTTTCAAACTTAAAAGTAAAAATTTGCCCTCCCTTGAAATTAAATCCAGCCATTATATAGACTCGGCAGTTAATCAATTAACGACCATCATAACAGATACTTATAAAGAAGTATCAAAACCCACCCTTAGACCCAATTTTCGTAAATTACCACAAGAAATTAAACTCAAAATTAAAGAAAAGAATAAAGTACGGAGACTTTGGCAAAGAAATAGGAATCCTGACTTAAAAATTCAACTCCGTACTCTCCAAAATGAGGTCAAGGCATCATGTGACCATTTCTTCCAATCACAATAGACAAATTACATTCAGTCCTTAACGACCAATGATAACAGTCTTTGGCGTGCATCTGCCCACCTACGCAAACACAAATCTCACATTCCGTCCTTAACTACGGACGCAGTGGTAGCTCACACAGACGCTGAGAAATCCGAACTAATTGCGGATTCTCTTCAAACTGAATTTACACCACATAATGAAGGAATTTTTGCGAATAACGCGAATTCTTTCCCACAAGATGTTGAACGCTTTCTTTCCTCTCCTTTTTCGAGAGAAATACAGTACACTTCCATGAGCGAGGTAAATGAATATATTACCAAGCTCAAACCCAAAAAACCCCTGGTATGGACTCTATTTCTAATCGTATGATTAAAAATTTACCCACCAGTTATCTATTTTTCTTAGTAATGCTAATTAATTTTATGATGAATCGCTGTTTTCCTCAAAGCTGGAAACAAGCACTCATTGTGCCTTTTCCAAAACCAGGCCAAAGCCTTTCAAATCCTCAAAATTATAGACCTATCAGCTTCCTATCTTCGTTATCAAGGATATACGAATTTGTGTTACTTAAACGCCTGAATGATTTTCTCCGAAATCACAACGTTCTAATTGATGAACAATTTGGATTTCGAGCAAAACACTGCACTACGCACCAGCTGCTGAGGACAGTGGAGTTCATTCACGAAGGGTTTCGTAACAATATGCTTACTGGCGCTTTATTTCTTGACATAGCCAAAGCATTTGAAAGGACTTGGCATATAGGAATCATTATCAAGCTCATACGACTTGACGTTTCGGCCCATTTAATTCACATATTTAACTCGTACCTCAGTAATAGATCTTTTTCTGTACGAGTTAATTCTTTCATTTCGGCACCTCGTCCTATACTAAGTGGCGTCCCCCAAGGGTCACTTTTAGGCCCAATTTTGTTCAACATTTTCATAAATGACATACCAAAATCACCTAGTATCACTCTTGCACTTTATGCAGATGATACGGCCATCTTAGCCCAGAACAAACGCCTTGAAAACTTGGTCCAAATCATTCAGAGATATCTCTCCAGCCTTGAGCACTGGCTCATCACTTGGAAAATAAAAATTAATGTTGCTAAATGTGCTGCTATGATCTTCAAACGTAGCCCCTCCCGTACCCTTCCATTGATATAAAGTTCTTTGACGACTATGTTCTCTGGTCAAACTCTTACAAGTGCCTAGGAGTTGTACTTGATTCAAAATTACTCTGGCGCCTTCACATTGAAAATGTTCTCAATAAAGCGAAAGGTGCTAGAGCCCAACCTTACCCTTTATTAGCTCGAAAGAGCCATCTGTCAATTAAAAACAAAATTCTTCTCTATACATCAATTATAAGACCTGTCTTTATGTATGCATGTACAATCTGGGGTACTGCTGCATAAACTCATGTGAAGAAACTTCAATCTTTTCAAAGTAAGACCTTACGTATGGCCCTTAATGCAGCCTGGTACGTCCGTACAGATGTGATTCATTCGGACCTTAACATTAAACCTGTTGATTATCTTATCAAAAAACTTAGTCAAAATTTATTCCTTAAAATTGAACAGATTGATAATCGAGCACTTCAACAGATGCCAGCATACGACCCTTCTATTCGTAGCTCACAGAAGAGACCGAGAGCCGTGATTGGGATTTCCGAGGATGGACGGCGAGGGTGACAGTCGCTCGTGTAACGAGCTCCCGCCAATTCAGGGCAATTCTGGGAATTTTTGTGTCGATAATGCAATTATTGATCATGATATGTGTGAAATTAAGTATCAGGCTCCCCCTCTGCAATCAGCGTCGCCAGATGATGAGCGCATGGATCTTGTAATCAAGTTCTACGACTTGAAACAGCAATTCGAGGCTATTCAGAGCCAGAAAAATTTCATGAAGAAGACTCCAACACCACTGGATCAAAATGGATACGACCAGCTCGACCGGGCGGGTAAGTCACTTTTTCACAAAATTAATGACATTGCAAATGCTCTTGATGTTCCTATTTTCCACCTTCCCTCGACCAGAGAAGAATTCTTAAATATGTTGGAGAGCGAGCGCTTAGCCAAGATGGCTGCCGCTCAATCCATAGAAGATCTTCGCAAGTAAGAGGCATCTATTCCCACGCACGAGGTGCGCGGGAAACCGGTCCAGTCTACGTCATCGCGGAAGCGAAAGACGCAGACAATAGACTCTGACGGGTTTATCACCCCCGCGGCTCGAAAGCAAGAGAAGGCGCCTATTGTGGATCTTACTAAAGACGATTTGGCAAACAACAGTAAAGATGTAAATGCTACTATTCAAAATTCAAAATTATCAGGCAATTCAAAAAATGCTACTCCTAAAAAGGAGAGGATTGTGATGATGCCCGCTGGATGAAGCAAGCCGGCATCCAGTTCAAAACTTTCGATCTCAAGCAGGACCGGCCAGTCAAAATTGTTATCAGAGGCCTCCCTGTTGAAACAGACATCGGGGATATCAAAGAGAAAGTTGAGGCGATGGGATTTAAAGTGCATCGCATCGTTCGGCTTACTCAGCCTGGCTCCAGACACCCAATGCCACTTGTTTATTTACAAGTCATCCCTCACCCCTTCCTCGATCAACTGTTTGCCGTCACTGACATGTGGGGCACAGAGATCAGCATTGAGCGTTACCGCGGCCGCAAGGGCCCTACTCAGTGCTTTCGGTGCCAGGGCTTTTTCCATTCTTCGGAACTCTGCACCCTTCCAATCCGTTGCGTCAGATGCTCTGGACCCCATTAGGCACGTGAGTGTACCAAAGGATTAGATGTACCTGCCACTTGCTGCAACTTCGGTGGAGACCATCCTGCTTCGTATAAATCTTGTCCCCGCTACCCAGGTAACAAACGGGCTCGCGGTAAAAATTCCGCGCCTAGGACTAGGGCAGCTGCTCAGACAGCACCCCGCAGGGTTCTCCTAAGCCCCCACCAACTGCTGAGACAAGACGTCCCATGCCTGCTCCCCCAAGCAACGTCAGTTCACCATCTTATGCACAGATGGTGAAGAACACCACCGAGCACGGATTCAAATCCACGAATCCAAGACTGCCGGTTGCAGAAGTCCCAGCAGTGTCAGCCACAGCAGAGTGTAGCAATGATTCAGACGATGTCTTTGCATCTACACTAAAATGCTTAATTGAAATCTCCTGAGACCCAGCGGTAGACAAACATATTCTGCTCCTTGCCTTCAAAAAAGCAATGCCTAAACTCAGGCAAGCAGATGCTTTAATGAGGGCATTTTATATTTATGAAAGCTATGTTGAGCTTTCAACCTAATTTGGCTTTATTAGACCCATGTCTTCTGTTTTTCAGTGATGAACCTTTAATAACGGCTTAAAATTCAATTGTATGAATAACAGTTCAAATACCACCAGAGAACTGACCATTTGCACGTGGAATGCCAATGGTTTAACATCAAAAATTCACGAAGTTCGTGATTTTGTAGTAGAGCATGATATTGACGTGTTTTTAGTCCAAGAGACTCACCTTACCCCAGGGAATACTCCCAAAATTGGGAATTATAACATTTATTGTACTGACAGGGTGTCACAGGGCAGAAATCCCTGTGGCGGCACTTGTATCTATGTGAAGCGTTCGTTAAAGCACCACATGATACCGTCCCCTGATTTAAATTTTTTGGAAGCGACAATTATCAAAATTTTCCTTCAAAATTCCTCCCCGCTGACAATAGTCTCAGCTTACCTACCTCCACTGTCTAGAGCACGTGGAAGGCCAGCTTCTCCTGTCAGTGATTTTGATAAAATTTTGAATATTTCAAATCACCTAATTATTGCTGGTGATCTAAATTCACGCCATACCGCATGGTTTTGTTCTAATAGGAACAGGTATGCTATTAGTCTAAATTCATGGTGCCAGAGTAACCATGTACAGATCATAGCTCCTACCCTCCCGACTTTTTACCCTGTTAGAGGGTCCCCTGCAGTTCTTGATCTGGCTGCCTTTTATAATATATTTTTTCGGCATGAAATAAAAGTGATTCAGGAATTGGACTCTGATCACTACCCCGTTTTGATAACCCTAGATATTCAAAATCGATACTCAAAATTAGAGGAGCAAGTCTCAACAAATTGGGACGACTTTAGATTTATTTTGGAAAAAACTTCACTCCCTCCCATCAAAATTTCCAGCAAGTCGGACTTTGACATATTAAAAGTCTGGAGTCTTTACTGAAAGAAGCGAGAGTAGCGGCTTGAAAACCACGCAAACACCCAGGTGCTAGGCTCCCACCTGAGACTAAATTCAAAATTAAGCAGCGGAATTACTTGCGAAGAATTTGGCAAAGGTCACGAGATCCCAATATCCGTGCCCAGTTTCGCAAGATACAGAACGAGATAAGGACCGAAACCCGCTTATTAAAACAAGCGGAGTAGAAAACATACATTGAGTCCCTAACGACTGAAGACAAATCGATTTGGCGCGCAGCCGCCCGATTACGCAAACACAAAACATACATTCCGCCCCTTCAAACGGCCGATGGCGCACAGATGGCCTACACTGACTCAGAAAAGGCGAATGTCATAGCTAACAGCCTTGCAACTCAATTCACACCAAACCTCGACTCCTACTGTAACCGCCCGGTTACACAGGGACGCATACAAGCACGGGTTAAAGATTTTTTAACACAACCTATCACAACTGAACTCAGGCCAACGGACCCTACTGAAGCCATGGTTTTCATTGACAAATTGAAACCTGACAAGGCACCTGGCATAGATTCTATTTCGAATCGCATAATCAAAAACTTCCCCCTATGTTTATCGTATGGATCACGGTACTCATAAATTTAATGCTCAGGAGAAGCTATTTCCCCGACTGCAGGAAAATTGCAGCAGTCGTCCCCATTCCAAGACCGGGACAAAATTTAAACTTGCCGTCAATTACAAACCCATAAGTCTGTTATCTTCTCTCTCTAAGATCTATGAATTTGTCTTACTTAATCGCCTAAATGAATTCTGTCGGGATCAAAATTTACTAATCCCGGAACAATTCGGCTTCCGACCTAAACACTCCACGGTACACCAGTTACTCCGTGTAGTGGAATTCATTCATGAAGGCTTTCGTAAGCGAGAGAAAACTGGAATTGTCTATCTGGACGTTGCCAAAGCCTTTGACAGGACTTGGCATGACGGGATTATTTACAAGTTCATGCGGCTTGGTTTTTCGGCCCATCTCATTAAAATTATTAACTCGTACTTGACCGGACGCAGTTTCCGCGTGCGAGTTAACCACAAATTCTCCTCTCCCCGCCCAATCTATGCTGGGGTGGCTCAAGGTAGCCTCCTCGCCCCTTCAATCTTTAACCTTTATGTAAATGATATTCCTAAGGCCCCAAATATCGATCTTGCATTATACGCAGACGATACAGCCATCATTTCACAACACTCCAACACCCTCCAGGCAATCGCAGAATTGCAGAGTTACCTTTCGACCTTAGAACTCTGGCTCGGTCTGTATAAAATAAAAATTAATGTCGCAAAATGTGCTGCCACTATGTTCATCCGAAGAAACATCCCAAGTTTACCTAATTTAATGCTCTTCGGTGAACCCATTCCCTGGGTCTCTTCTTACAAATATCTAGGTGTTTTACTAGACTCAAAACTAACTTGGTAGCCTCACATCCGCAAAACCATAGCGGGTGCGACAGAAGTCAAAACCGCCCTACGCCCTCTTTTAGCTAGTAACAGCGACCTGTCAACTGATAACAAAATCTTGCTCTACAAATCAATGATTAGGCCGGTTCTTACGTATGCGTGTCCCGTCTGGGGCCCATGTGCACTGACTAACAGAAAACATGTCCAAATTTTTCAATCTAAAATGCTTCGGCAAATTTTAAAAGCTCCGTGGTTCGTACGGAACGAAGAGTTTCTTAATGACCTCAAAATTATGCCCATTAATCGCTATATACAGCGACTTTCGGAAAAATTTTTCAAAAATATTCAACGTGTTGCAAATCCTGTGCTTCATATGCTACCCGTATACGATCCTGCTGTTGCTTCTTCCCGGAAAAGACCCAGAGCGGTTCTTAACAGGGAATATTCAGCTCTGCCATTTAAACGGGCTAGATATGAGCACACTGATAGCCACGTGAATAACTACCTCTCGTTCCTTAACCCCCCCCCCGCCTCTAAAGTTCTTTAATGCGCACGGCATTAACTCGAGGAACCTCCTTTAACGTTTCTTTAATAAGAAACATCACAGTCAAATAGGACTGATTTAAAATACTTTAACTTTTCAAATGAAATAAAACTGTAAAAGATTTTTAAATTATAGCTTCTTTCTTCCTTTAAAAAGGAACTTTCTCAAGCGCTTAACAGCGTCTTTTTTTGGCCTTTAAATACCGCATTGAATAGCGGACAAAAATGAAACTTCTCCCTCCCAGCTGATCACTGGCAGAACTACTTTTTCGACCTGTAAACAGGTTCCCCCCTCCCTCCCACCTCGAAGAACGCGCATCGGAATTCCCCTGCGTATTCTTCATCTGACGTATGCTAAACATGATTATCAAGGTTCAAGGAAACTTCACCTTTTATTTTTCTAGTCAAAACTTTTATGGCTGCTCCTATCTAAATTATTCTGGCCCTTTTTTCGGCGAAGGAAGCTTCGCTTGCGAAGGACGTACTTGTGGGAAGCTCCGCCAAATCCGATTCGCCGATTTCACGCTTCGATGAGCACGGCCATGTGCTAACGCAGTGACGGTTTCTCGGACTATGATTGTGCTTTATTGCTTATCTTGCCATATAATTGCCATTACGCCTAATTGCTGAGTGTTACAAGAAGGTAATTAATTAGTTTGCTGTACTTTATTTTAAATTGCTAGTGTCTTCGCTGGATTTTCAACTCATAGTTACTCCCTAGCTCTCACTGTCAAGTGATTGTCAGGAGCCTTGTGAGTTTCCACCCGCCCATCTGTCTGCCGAGACGCCGTCGAGCGGGCCCGGTTCCAGGGCGCGGGTTGTTCTGCGTTTTTGGGCGCAGCGATTTTTTGGACTTTTGCATTTTTCGGATCGATCATGGACAGAATTAGCCTTGTTTTCGAACAGCTCATTGAGGAATTGGAACTTAAGCGTTGCGATGATGGTGCGCTTACTTGCGAACAGGAACGTGATTACAAATTTTATGTGCACATGCTCACATGCATTAATGCTTATTTAGCTGATAAGAATAGCAATGCAAATAAGGTGAAAAACACAAAAATCTGATGAAACTGATAAAAATAGTGACAATGAACGATCACGCAGTCCTCTAACAATTAATGATAATGAACGAACAGGTTCAGAAAAAGAAACTACACTTGACCAGGATACTAGTTCCGACGAGGAATTTTATTCTAAACGAAGAGGTGATCAGACCGTACGTACCAGATCGGCAAAACCGCCGGCGAAAAAGCAAAAACACGATATGCCGAATGATTTACCACGTGCCAACAGGCACATTAACTCTGACATTATTGATAAGAACTCTAATGATAATACACAATCCAAAGAAAAACAACATGAGTTAACACAAAATAACAAACATAAACAGGGATTACCCACCATCGTGGAAACCGAAAACGATACAATGGATACCACTTCTCCGGAAACGGAACACTCTCAAACCGAAACAAACCCACAAAATAAAGATGAAAATGAAATAACTGACACAAACTTTGTCAGAAAATATAAAATACCACCTAGTGACTAACAAGGTTTGGAATAATATTAGGAAAACCTTTCAAGAGCGTAATATTGAAGTCGATAGCCGTCAAACTCCGAAGGGTATTAGAATTATGACCAAAGATGATGAAGACTACAGGGTAATAGTTAAGCTGCTTCAGGCCGCAAAAATAGAACATCACTCATTTATCTTGCCACAGGATAAAGATATTAAGGTAGTCATAAGGGGACTACTTCATGATACTGAAATCAAGGAAATTAATGAGGAACTAAAAATTAAAACCTAGTCGTTAGTTCTATCAAACAAATGACTAGTAGGAGAAATGGTGAGGTAATTAAATTGCCTCTATTCCTTGTTTCACTACCCAGAAAGGATAAATCGAAGGAAATACATAACATCACTAACCTCTGCGGGCTAAGAGTAAGAATTGAAGATTATAAGGGTAGAGCTGGGCCCCTACAATGTTACCGTTGTCAGGGGTTCCACCACACCCAAGCTGGATGTTACTTTACGCCCAAATGTGTTCGGTGCGCTGAGGAACATTTATCATATCTTTGCCCCAATAAAAATAAAGAAAAACCACCAAAATGTGCCAATTGTCTCCAAGAACATACATCGAATTTTCAAGGATGTGACAAATTCCCGAAGAAAAAACAAGAGAAAGTGAAAGCTTACACTAGCAGAGTAGTGGAAAGCAAAAGTTATGCACAAGCTCTTTCTACTGGAATATATTCTGATACGATCAGGGAAGCGAAAAAGGTGTTCGCCGACTTAACTGAACTTGTTAATGTAATCAAAAGCTCAGGCTTTTTGCTTTCACAGCAAATTCAACAGACTAAAGCAGTAATTCAAGAAACACAACAATCCGGAGACCATAATGGCCAATCACAACATTAACAAGGCCCCCATTCAAGCAGTTTTTTGGAATGCTCACAGCATTCTTAATAAAATCACGGAACTCCACAATTTCCTCACTACTCATGAGATTGACATCGCTTTAATTTCTGAGCCTTACGCTACTCCGTGTAAGAACATAAATATTAATAATTATCGCACATATAGATGTGATCGCTTGAGTCAAAGAGGTGGGGGAGTCGCAATTTATGTACGAAACTCCCTGCAATCTTGCTTTATTTCCGACAAAAGAAACTCCACAAATGAAATGGTCACAGTTTCAATTTTAATACCTTACATAGGGACTGTTTATTTTAGTGCTTTTTACACCCCCCCCCCCTATGTTCAGCTTAATGATGATATTCTGAAAAGTATTTGTCCTGAAAATCATCAGTTTATTGTCGCCGGGGACTTTAATTCAAAAAATAAAGAATGGAGATGCAGACAGACAAATAAAAATGGAAAAATTCTACATGAATTTATTACAAATCACCCCATTGTATTAGAGGCGCCGGCTAAATACACTTACCGGCCAAATGATCCTCGCAGAGCAGAGATTTTAGATCTCCTCCTTACTAATACTTCCTTTTCCAAGACTATTGAAGTTCTACATGAACTCACCTCGGATCATCTGCCAGTGGTTGTCACACTTGGAGTAGCCAGGGATAAGAATGCAGATAAAATTAAACTCACAGACTGGAATCTCTACAGAGATATTCTTCAGATAAATCCCCCGAAAATCGGCACGCTCAAAACTAGAAAAGATATTGACGTTGCAATTGAAAACTTGACTAATGGTGTCAAAACTGCCATTAATAATGCCTCTAAAGAAATCAGCAGAGAACAATTCGCCAATTTTCTACCCCCACAGCATTAGGGGTCTTATTTCTGAACGGAATAAATTACGCAAGAGATGGCATTTGACCTGGAGTCCCCATGTAAAAAGAGAATGGAATAAATTAAATAGAGATATTAAAAAGAAAATTGCTGAATACCGCAACGAAGTATGGGAAGAGAAACTTCTCAATCTCAACCCTGCTGACGGCTCTATTTGGAAATTTGCTAAAAACTTAAAACGTAAGCCTTGCAGCAACAGACCTATTTATACGGACAACCACATTGCCACCACCAATAGTGATAAAGCACAGATCTTTGCTAATCATTTTGAACAACAATTTATGCCGAACAGAGAACCTAGAAATATCAATTTTACTTACGAAGTTTCCTATTTCATCAGGGACTGGCTAAATGCACCGACTGCTAGAAATCTTACCAAGTTCACTTCGCCTACTGAGGTTAAAGAAGTTATTAAAAGACTTAAAGCTAAGAAAGCTCCAGGTTATGATACAATTAGCAACAACGCTATCAAAAATCTGCCTGATAGCTGTGTCACTAAATACACAAGCATCCTAAACGCATGTTTGAATATGAGCTATTTTCCCACCGCATGGAAAGATGCAAAGATGATTTTAATTCCAAAGCCCGGAAAAGACATCGCAAAACCGGATGGTTACCGGCCCATTAGTCTGCTCGCCGGTTTTGCAAAAATATTCGAACGAATTATACTTACCAGACTAAGGCCCTACTTATCTGTACTTCCACCTGAACAGTTCGGCTTTCGAAGCCAACTTTCCACCACCAAGAAACTGATAAGATTGGTTGAGTTTTGCAGTGACGCTGTAGGGTTTATATTTATTTTAACTAACATTTATTTTAAGTTTAAACTATCTTTCCTGTCAAGCCTTACTTTCCCCTGGAACTGCCAATGCCAGAATATGTAAATTTGAGTAGAACGCGCAAGCATTCAAATTATCAGCGGAAGTATTCTGATTTAAATAGAAGGAAACAAGTTCGGTGTGGGATATTCTTACTTAGCGAGCGCGGAGGTAGTTAGCGAGAATTGAAGAACCCCGCGTTGCGGCCTATGTGCTTGGCGGGAAGTAGTGTTAATCGTTCCAGTGAGCTTCAAGTCTGCTGAATTAGCAGCGGTATTGTAAAACGCGATGAGTTAGTTATTTTAGAGAGCCTCGTAGTTAGAATCTTGTCTTTAGTTTCTTTTCAGGTTATTATTTTTATTTGACTGCCGAGTTGGCACCGTCTGTAAGCGTCAAGAGAACGCAATTGTAATTTATTACGTTGAATAAAAAGGGACTTAAACCCTTCACAAGGCTCTATCTTTTATACAAGTTTTCACAGTCACCTCTTGGTTGCGTACCAGTTGGAGGCGCGCAACGTTATATTGGCGCCCGAACACTTATCGAACTGAAATGGCCGAAAACTGGATGGAAGCCGCTGGACAACACCAAGAAATGACAACGCAGTTAGAAGGATTTGGATACCTGGTCCAGACTTTGAGAGCATCAATCAAGCCAAACGTCCATTTCGACGGAAAAAATTCGGTGGCGGTATTTCTCGAAGGTCTAGAAAACCACTTTCAGCTCTACCCTGTGCCTGAAAGACAAAAAGTTGCCATCGCCACATCAGCACTAAGTGGACAGGCCGCGCTATGGTGGAAAAATATAGGTAAATTTTTATTAGGGGAATTTGGAAGCCCGACATATATATTTGAAAATTTCAAAAAATCGTTAGTAAAGGCCTTCCCCATAGTGAAAGATCGCGCACGGCTGGAAGCCGAACTATATAGTTTCTATCAACGGGATACAGCACAATTGACGGACTTTATTTTACGAAAAATCAAGCTAACGGGTATGCTGTATGGAAAAAAACCCGATGCGGAGATAATTGAAATAATATTACCAAGATTGTTACCCGCTGTCCAAGACTACTTTGAAATTAGAAACCCAAGCACATTGCAGGAACTTTTCGAATTGGCGGTGAAGTTTCAAAATCGCAGAATAGCGGAAAAAGCGAGAGGGGAAACATATTCTCAAAGTACCCGAAGGAAATCTTTAAAAGAGGAAACCAGAAATGGAAATCGCTCTTATGGGGGAAAGAATTATCAAGCTAACGCATCAAAACTCGAAGGTCAAAGCCCAAAAAGAAAATTTGAAAATAAACATCCGCGTACCCAGAAGACACAGATTGAAAGGAAAGCTTTAAACGACTAGAGGGGCCTGTGAAAGGGAGGGTCCAGACCCCGGAAGTTTTTAAAAAACCCTCAAATAGACATTTAAACACGGTCATCGTAAAAAACTCACAGCTACCAATTATACAAGTCCTGGTTGGCGATGTACCAGTAGAAGCCCTCATAGATACAGGAGCAGAAGGAAATTTTATGAGTGAAAATTTCTTCAAAAAGAATTTTTATAGGATACGACTATTTAAAACCAAAAATACGGAAATTATAGCGGCGCAAGGAAAAACATGTCACTGCATCGGGAAATTATCATTAAACTTACAGGTAAAAGAGGAAAGTCTCAAAGTATTAATTTTTGTGGTGAAAGACCTGCAACACTCTCTTATTTTAGGTATGGACTTTTTAAGGGCCGCGAGGACCAAATTAAATTTTCAAGATAGTTCCGTGGTGTTGGAGATGGACCAGAAGGTGGTGGAACCTGTGGAGATACCTGAATTGGAGCTTAGCCATCTGAATGACCATGAAAGTAAAGCAATAGAGCAAGTGGTGAGTAATTTTTCTCATTTGTTTTCAGAAAAACCAGGAAACTGCCAAATAATAACTCACAAGATTCAATTAAATGCCGAAAAACCTTGTAGGACTAAACCGTATCGTTATGATAAACAAAAAGACCTAATCATCGAAGAACATATTCAGGAGATGTTAAAGAATAAAATAATAACGCCCATAAATAGTGAGTACGCGAGTCCAGTCGTACTATGTAGGAAAAAGAACGAGTTTCCTCCTTCGGATAAAAGGGCTTGGAGGTTTGCTATTGATTACAGAAAACTAAATAGTATTACCAAATTTCCAGTTTACCCTTTGCCGGTTATAGACGAGATCATTAGACAGATCAAATCGACAAGATATATGTCTACTTTGGACTTAACGTCTGGCTACTATCAAATAGCTATGAGACCCGAAGATATACATAAAACCGCGTTTATAACAAAATCGGGCACTTATGCATTTTTACGCATGCCCTTTGGGTTGTGTGGGGCCCCATCAACATTCCAGAGAGCTATGGACATTGTTCTAAAGCCTGTCCTAGGAAAATCAACTTTAATTTATCTAGATGATATAATTATAACGAGTAGTACGTTGGAACAACACATTAATGACCTCGAACAAGTTTTTAAATTATTAAAAGAGGCCGGTCTTACAATTAACGCCTCAAAATGCAAGTTCGCAACTAAAGAACTTAAATATCTCGGTTATAAAATTTCGCAAAAGGGTATAGAAACGCAAGATTCAAAAATAAAAGCTATTAAGAATTTCCCACCGCCCAACACCGCCAAGAAACGTTCTTCTTTCCTTGGATTATGTTCTTACTATCGATCTTTCATAAAAGATTTCGCTAATATTGTTGAACCACTTTTAGTAATCAAAAGAAAAAGGGCTAAATTTACGTGGACAGCGGAAGCTAACACAGCTTTTGAAAGATTAAAAGAAGCGCTTATTAATGCCCCTGTTTTAAAATTCCCTGAGGGGGACGAAAACCTGGAAATTGCAGCAGATGCGTCAGACTATGCGGTGGGAGCGGTTCTTATGCAAAATAACCATCCGCTGGCATTTTTTAGTAAAGCATTGAATCAGACACAAAGGAATTATACAGCTACAGAAAGAGAAACATTAGCCGTATTAATGGCTGTACACAAATTTCGAGTTTATTTCGGCAAATCGCCAGTAACAGTCTTTTCGGATCATGCGGCTGTTGGTAGACTTTACTCGGGAAAAAACCTAACGCCCAGGTTAATAAGATGGGCTTTAAAACTCCAAGAATATAATATCACAATAAAATATAAACCGGGTAAGGAAAACAATGTAGCTGACGCACTTTCTCGTATAAAACTGGACGATGAAGGAAATGAACTTAAATGCGCTGTGTTGACTTCAAAAATTTTAGATTCTAGAGATACGGTTATTAATGAACTGAAAGCTGATCCTGAATTTGGAAATATCTATGCTTATTTGAAAGACCCCGAAAGCTTTGAGCATACAGATATCGATGCGATAAGAAATAGAGCAAAAAAACTATGAAATAATAGATAATTTATTATTCTATACGAAAACAACAAACGAAAATCTTGAGTATAAACCAGTCATCCCAGCCTCGCTTCGATTAAGCATTTTGAAGGAGTTGCACGAAGAAAAAACAGCGGGCCACCTCGGGGTCAGAAAGACTATAAAAAGGGTACGCGAGGCGGTATATTTCCGCAATTATACAAAATAGTAACGGCGTATGTCAGGTCCTGCAATCAATGTCAGTTAATAAATGATATTAATTACAGCCCGGCCGGGTACTTAAATAGCATTCGCGCTACATTTCCGAATGAAATTTTAGGCATAGATCTCCTTGGTCCCTTCCCCCAGAGCGAGTTAAATAAAAATCGTTTTCTTTTAGTAATAGTAGATCATTTTTCAAAATGGATAGAAATTGTTCCTCTTAAACGCGCGTCAGCCAAAACAGTCGCAGATGCATTCTTACACAGATACATTTTAAAATACGGTGCACCGATAAAGTCATTAGCGATAACGGAAAACAATTCATTAGTCAAATATTTGAAAACATATGCAATGGACTTGGCATACGCCATATCAAAATGGTTCCGTATAGACCACAGGCTAACATAGCAGAAAGAGTTAATAAAAACATAGTAAAAATAATTCGCAGTTACGTGAGCACACATCACAAGCGCTGGGATGGCTACATAAATGAATTAGCTTATGCTTTAAGAACGGCACATCATGATACTACGGGAAAATCTCCAGCAGAATTATTTTTAGGCAGAAAGTTAATTACGCCTTTAGATAAATTATTCTTTGTGCAACAAAGAGAGCAGGAGTTTAAACAACAAGATGTGCAAAAGTTGATTGATCAGGCGCTTAAAACCTCGGATACGGCAAGAAATAGGCAGAAACTATATTACGATAGAAAACGCCGTGAAGCAGATTTTAAAGTTGGGGATAAAGTATTGAAGCGGAAATTTTCCTTATCAAGTGCCCCAGACAATTTTATGGCAAAGCTAGCTCCAAAGTTTGAAGGCCCCTATGTAATTCAGGAAATCAAAGGAGTAGTCTTATATCTTAAGAACGAGAGAGGGGAAATCTGTAAAGCAAGTCCCGACCAGGTGAAAAAATACTATAATCCAAATGATTTTGAAATCCTTAAAAGTTTCTTGCAGGACTCAAGTCTAAACGAAATAGAAGGTCCAGAGACTACAACAACTATTCCACCACCCAAGAAACAGAGAACTGAGGAGAGACCTAGCACTTCTACAACCCGGACGTCGGTATCAAAAAGAAAAAATAATTTTCAAACTCCAGCGTTTAAGAAAAACAAAAATACAGATGCACCGGGTAAAGAAACCGTGGTAAAGAGAAAAACACCACCTACAAAGGATAGCAGGAGAAATTACACATCAAGGAGAACGCGCACACGGCCACAGAGTCAGGTGCCAGCAAGGCCGCCGTTCCGGAAACTGAAACGCCAGCAGGAGGCACAAAAATACGAGGAACAGAAGAAATTCAAGAAGGACTCCAGACCGGAAGACGTCAAGACCAGCCGTCCCAGGCAGAAACGGAAAGGCCAACAACCAGACGATTACTCCGTCAAGAGGCCAGCATGTAGAGGACGCAAAAGAAAAAGCAACGTGGACGACACTCGGAGATCAATAAGGAGAAGATTGACATCCATGAAACCTCTAACTTGGGATCAATTTTGCCAAAAACGGATGACGGAGTTTCAAGCATCGAAAACTCAAAGATAAGTTAAAACCTTCTATAATTTTTTTTTCTCTTTTGTTCCGAAATGTTATGCATAAGTACGAAGTTCTATGTTTTGACGAAAGTCAATATGTCTCGGTTGAGACTTAGTTTTGTTTTACTTTATTTAGCTAAGGCAAAAGTATTATTTTCTTTAAGTGTAAAAGCTAAAAACAAGCATTTTCTGTTGGTCGAAAGACTAATTCTGTTATGTTAAAGCCAAAATTTGGCCGGAGATAAAAATAACTTCGTATTCTTGTATTAATAAGAATTTTACTTTCAGTGCCGCCAGCTTGGCGAAGAATGAGTAAAGTAAAAATTTATTTTCTCTTATTCATTTTATGGTAAATTGTAAAAAGCATATGTGTTAAAAATTTGTAAATGTATGTAAATACTTGAAAGTTATGTAAAAGTAGAATTTAGTCTAGAAGCATAAAATTGTAGATGCTAAAAGTGAATGCTTAAAAGCAATGAAGTCAAAATTTAAGTATTAAACTGTAAAGTCATGCTTTAGAGCGAAAGCCTGCATGTTTAAAGATGAATGAGGGGGAAGTTAGAATGAATGTGTTTTGTAGGGTTCTCCACCTACATTTGAATTTTTAAGAATATTAAAGTAGCTCATTGAGTTGTAGAATGTCGAGTAAGGTGTGTCTATTTGGTCGTTGAATTCTAACAAATCATGGTGGTTAGGGGAAGTGTTGTAAGACTAAAACACGAATATTCCCGTTTGACACCACACACGGTGGAGAGCCAGGGTAAAGTTAAATTAATGCTTGAAAAATTGAATGAATGTGAAGTAAGCAATAACTAAGAAAAACGAAACGTTTAAAAACAAAAATTTATTGTGTCAAGAAAGTGTAAATTATAATGTATGTAGAAAGATACTGATACTTATTCCTTCCAGATGCTGGAAGGAAAGACCAAGATTGATTGATGAAGTCCAGGTAAAGTTGCTGTAAGAAGAAAGCTTTGTAACGATCAACAGAATTTTAGTATACAAATGGTTACATAAGATATTTTTTTTGTGTAAACGAGGTTCTCGCCAATTAGTTCAGAATTAGAGAAACTTACAACAGGTCGTTTGTAGGACCTGCTTCCAAGTTTTCCAAATTCTGGCAGCGGCAAATGGTTTATATTTATTTTAACTAACATTTATTTTAAGTTTAAACTATCTTTCCTGTCAAGCCTTACTTTCCCCTGGAACTGCCAATGCCAGAATATGTAAATTTGAGTAGAACGCGCAAGCATTCAAATTATCAGCGGAAGTATTCTGATTTAAATAGAAGGAAACAAGTTCGGTGTGGGATATTCTTACTTAGCGAGCGCGGAGGTAGTTAGCGAGAATTGAAGAACCCCGCGTTGCGGCCTATGTGCTTGGCGGGAAGTACTGTTAATCGTTCCAGTGAGCTTCAAGTCTGCTGAATTAGCAGCGGTATTGTAAAACGCGGTGAGTTAGTTATTTTAGAGAGCCTCGTAGTTAGAATCTTGTCTTTAGTTTCTTTTCAGGTTATTATTTTTATTTGACTGCCGAGTTGTCACCGTCTGTAAGCGTCAAGAGAACGCAATTGTAATTTATTACGTTGAATAAAAAGGGACTTAAACCCTTCACAAGGCTCTATCTTTTATACAAGTTTTCACAGTCACCTCTTGGTTGCGTGCCAGTTGGAGGCGCGCAACGTTATAACGCACTGCACAAAAATCAAAATGTGGCTCTCCTCATGCTGGACGTGGCGAAAGCTTTCGACCGCGTCTGGCATGAGGGACTTATCTACAAATTAATACATCACAATCTTGACAGAGAGATCATCTTGCTCATCGTCTCCTTCATCTCTAACAGTACTTTTTCAGTTTCCATAGGAAATGATTCCTCACGTGTCAAACCAATAAATGCAAGGGTCCCCCAAGGATCCATTTTGGGAGTCATTTTATATCTCCTTTACGTCGCAGACTTCCCTAATGTAGTCAATGATCCTAACTATTTTCTTGGTTGCTACGCGGATGACATGGCTTTAGCCGTTAAGTCCGCTAGCGCCAAACATGCTATTATCAAACTACAGCAACGCATGCCTGACATTGCAGAATGGTGCCAAAGATGGCGTATCTCTATTAACGCACAAAAATCGAATTTATAAATGATTAGAAAGAAACGCAGACTTGCACAAATGAATGAAAATATTAAACTGTTTGGGGAAACTGTTCCGCATGTTGAAGAGGCCACTTACCTAGGAGTCGTATTTAACAGACAACTCACCTGGAAGAATCATATTAAAAACCTTAAAAGAAAAGCATACAGCATTATTAACTGCCTCAGGCCTTTACTTGGCAAATACTCAAGCCTTGATCTTCGCAGGAAAAGACTTCTGTATATTACTATGATCAGGCCTATCTTAACTTATGCGTCGCCCGCATGGACCACTGCAAAAGATAATGAAATTAAACAGTTACAAATTTTACAGAATAAAGTACTCAGACAAATGACTAATACACACATGTACGTTAGTAACGTCACGTTGCATCACGACTTTCAACTGCATTCAATTAAAGAACACCTACACAAGCTGAACTCACAATTTTTCAATAAAGCGCTGAACTGTGACCATCTTGCAATATTTGATACTTTCAATTATATCATCCTTTCTGATGACGAAGAATTGAGACCTCTCGCGGCTCACCTCACCCACGACTCTAATTTTCCGACATAATTAAGAATTGTATATAATTGTAAAGCATCTTGTACATAGTATTTTTACATTCTGATTGTATCTTTTAATAATAAAATTTTTGTACTTAGTTTATGTATTTTGTTTATTTCACACTGACGACTTACACACTTCCCGTCTGTCCATGATCGTCTCCTTGCTTGGCTCTGCGATGTTGGCCCCCCCTTTTTACCACCTACCTCTCTTAACTGAAGATTGTACTACTGCGACGTGCCTTCATGGCAATTTTATGGAGCCGGACAAGCGGCCATGTGCTGCATTCTGGAAATAAACAAACAGTCAGTCTCAACATCATAGCTCCTGCTACCTCGTGATCGTACTGCACCATTTTCGCCGACATCTTGAATGTGTTTTTCCAATTCTGGATTAGTGCCTTTTCGACGGATTATCCTGTGATTTTTCCTATATGATTTGTGTGTGCTCACTACGGTTTTGTGCTGTGTGAATTTTCTGCTTATTTTTTCTCGCTCTTTTGGAATTCATCTTTGTGTTTTAACCAGCGCACTCATGGAGGGAAATGAGTTTCCCCCGCTAAACTCTGATATGGATACCACCCCGAATGATAAACAACCGGTACTGAATCTGGCTATGGAAGTTATTGAATATGGAAATAATATACTTGATGATCGCTGGCAAGAGCTTCTAGTGGAAGATATATGGGATGTCTCTGATTTCATACGAGCTTCGCATTTCATCGAAATCATAAATGCCGATATCAAAGCACGAGGGATTGTGCTTCAGGGACAGTTTCGGACTTTCCAGGACGTTACAATCCGCGCTGCTATGGAACAGGACTTTCAAATACATCGTGCATTTGGTGAAGGTCTTATTAAAGAATTCCAAGGTAAGTGTGAATTTTTTGGTGCCAATAATCCTGAACATGCTAATTTAAATGTACATGAATTTTATGTTAATCGCTTGAAAGATGAAATTGTTACACGAAATAGTACTTGTAATAATGTAAACAATGTTGAAATAATTAATGTGAAAAATTCTGAAATTCAAACTAAGCCTAAGAGGCCATCCAAAAAGAACAGCAAAAGATCTATTAATGATGACAGAGATGAAGACGGTTTCATTCTGCCTAAGAATACCGTCAGACCCAAGAAATTAATCAAATGCAATGTTGACCTGCCTTTAACTAACAAGTTCGAAAAATTAAGTACTAAAGAAAATGAAGTTTGTAATGATAATGATGTGCAGATAATTAATGATAATGCAAATAATGTTATTGATGTGAAAATTCACAAACCAAGACCAATTATGGTCAAGCCTGACATTAAATTTAACGATTTCATGAAAAAATTAAAAGATGATGTACAATGTGAATTTGCTGGTAAGGTCAATGGGGACTTTTTAAAAATATTTCCAGAAAATGAGGATGCCCACCGGGCCATCACAAGTTAATTAGACTAAAAAAAAATTGACCACTATGTGATTTTGGCCAAAATGGATAAATCCTTAAAGGTCGTTATGCGCGGATTGCCCATAGACTGCCCTGTTGAAGATATACATGAAGAACTGACTAACCAGGGCTACAAAGTGCGTCGTGTGGCGCAGATGCACAAAATAAAAACTAGGGTCCCCATGACCTTATACCAGGTACAAATTGAAAAAGCACTAGAGGCTGAAAAAATATATGACTTGAATAAATTTCTTGGTTTCTATGTTTCTGTTAAAGTGTATCAAGTGAATGAAAGTGTTGCACAGTGTCATAACTGTCAACACTTCCATCACTCCTCTGACACATGTAAACTTAAACCTAGGTGTGTGAAGTGTGCAGGGGCGCACAAAACTGAGGATTGTACAGAAAACTTCCTAGCCAAACCACGCTGTTGCAATTGTCTACAAGAAGGGCACCCGGCTAACTACCGAGGTTGCCCGAAATTTCCTGCCAACCAGCCCATTAAAGGAGCTGGCAATGTCAATAAGCACGGCCCTACTTCAAAACCAGCCCCAGCTGGGGATAAAAAAATCATTAAGGACTCTAGTATTAAAGCAGGCACTTCATATGCCAGTGTTGTAAACAAAAGTCATAACAAACCGCCTGTTATTTCAGATATGAATGTCAACAAACATAATGACAATACACGTAACGCTGTTCAGCCCAATGGCTCTAACGACAGCAATAATGATCACGGCCTTGCAGGCCTGCTCGATGTTGCAAAATTAATTAAAGAAGTTGTTAATATTTTTAAAGGTTGTTCTATTGTAAATGTCTTAAAGAAAATATCTGCTAAACTACCTGAAATCCATAAAAATGAAAATGCTATTGATAAATTGTTTACGTTATTTGAACTTTTCGAAGATGTATTTGGTTCTAATTGTAATAATAATGTATAATGTATTTACTCATCTGCACATCATTACATGGAACTGTAATGGACTGTCCCAAAAAATCTTAGAATTAAGGGACTTTATAAATGAGCATGACCCAGATATTATGCTCCTCCAAGAACACAAGCTTGGCCCTGCCACCCCAATCTTCGTTCAGAACTATGCTGTGCATAGATCTAACAGATCACCAACCACTCTCCACCCAAGGGGGTGGAACTGCACTACTGATTAAACGCTGTATTCCCCACTCACCAATTCCAATACCACAGCTTTCGGTCGTTGAGGCCTCAGCTATCTCACTCACTACAAACTCCTCAACAACATACACTTTTGTCTCCACCTATATACCAACAGAACATAATGCTCAGGCAGTACTGGCTGACTTACAAATTCTACTCACTCTTGGCAAACATATCATCATAGGTGGAGACCTAAATGCACGACACAGAGCATGGAACTGCTATAACTCAAATGACAATGGACGTGTAATCTTTAATTTGGCTACCTCTGCCCAGTTACACATAGCAGCTCCAAAAAACCCCAACACGGTACACTACTAGGTCTACTGGAATCTTAGACTTCTTCCTGCTCGGAAATACCAGTATCCCACTGGATATTTCCGTGCTGGATGAATTATCATCTGACCACAATCCAGTTCGTATGATTCTGGACATTAGTAGTTGTACCACAACAGACACCAGAGCCTTCAGAACTCTCTGGCGTGATTACGCCAAAGCTCTAAACAACATCCCATACACACTACCAACAATACACACTGGGGACCACATTGATAGTTTAATTCAGGAATTAACCATCAAAATAAATGAGGCCTATAAAATGCACAGCAGGAAATCATCAAGCAAAAGATTCATAGATCTAGAGAGCTTGCCAAGCTTACCAAGGAACGCAACGCTGTTAGACGACAATTTCAAAGAACTAGATGTCGAGAGGATAAGCAGATCTTCAACAGACTTTGCAACAAAGTCAAATCTCTCACACAACAACATGCACAAAACAACTGGACCAGCTACCTCAATTCGCTCCCTGCAGATGATAATTCTCTGTGGAAAGCTATTAGAAGGTACACCAAATGCCACAATAACATTCCGCCCCTTAAAGGCCCACAAAGGATCTTCTACACTGAAACTGAGAAAGCAGAATTACTTGCACAGCTCCTGGAATCTCAGTTTTGCACTAACAACATTCAAGACCCCCATACAGATATACTTGTCAACTACTTTGACTCCACGCTCCCAACAAATCCATACACTAACAACATCCCTCCTGTCATGCCTTCGGAGGTGACTAGCTATGTCAATAAAATCAAGAAAAGAAAACTCCTGGCCTAGATGGAATCACGAATGAAATGATTAAGAAACTACCTACCAAGATCATCTTTCTCCTCTGCAAAGTTTTCAATAAAATGCTTCTGTTACAACACTACCCTACCTTCTAGAAAACTGCCAAGATTATTCCCATACTAAAACCTGGTAAACCTTCATCCAGTCCTGAATCCTATAGACCGATTAGTCTGCTCTTTTCGCTAAGCAAGGTCTTTGAAGCTGTACTCCTCAATAGAATTAACAACTATCTTGAAAGCAACAACATCATCATTCCCTACCAGTTTGGATTCCGAAAAGATCTTGGCACCACCAACCAGCTATACAGAGTTGTGGAACTCATCTCCGAGGGATTTCGGAACCGAAGAGTCACTGGAGAAGTCTTTATTGACATAGCAAAAGCCTTCGACAGAGTTTGGCTTGAGGCACTCACCTACAAATTGCACAGCCTGGGTTTCCCTGGCTACATCATAAACATCACTATGTCCTACCTAGCAGGTAGAAACTTTGTCGTTCACGTATCTGGTACAAATTCTACACCTCACCTCATCAGGGCTGGGGTCCCACAAGGGTCCCTTTTAGGACCCACATACTTCAATATCTGCGTGAATGACATCCCAACATCACACGACATAACATTAGCCATGTATGCTGATGATACTGCTATCCTAACACAAAGTGCATTTGCTGGTTCAGTTATACAACGATTACAAAAATACATACATTCACTAGAGGCTTGGCTGATCAAATGGAAAATTCAAATCAATATCAACAAAACTCAAGCAATAATTTTCATCAGAAAGCAAAAATTCAAGTCTAACCTGAAATTCTATGGAAACTCCATCCCCTGGGCCAAGCAGGTCTCTTATCTAGGGGTGATCCTCAGTACGACACTCTCATGGAACCCACACATTACAGCTAGTATCCAAAAGTTTCGAGCTCGTAAAGCTAGACTCTACCCCTTAATTGCTCGAAACAGTGTTTTATCTGTCGATAACAAACTGCTCATTTATAAAACCATTATGCGTCCATTACTCTGTTATGCATGCCCTGTCTGGGCTTATGCTTGCAATCGATATCGTGGAAAACTACAAATTGCTCAAAATATCATGCTTCGGCAGATTGTTAATGCTCCCTGGTATATCAGGAATAACCGTATTCATGAGGAACTTGGTGTATGTATGCTAAGGTCCTTTTATTACAAAATAGCAAAAAAATTCCACATGAAACAAAGTACCCTAACTAAGCCTGCCATTAAGATTGCAACATATGATTTTAATGATCTGAATCACAAAGACAGGCCGCTGGCCTTACTAAATATTTGGATTATGTAACTGTGTGCTATTTTTATATCTCTCTTATTTATATTATACTGTTTTCTTTTTATGGTGTACTTGTACTGCTTTTATACTTACCAGTAGCTTCAATGTTGTCTTACTGCTTATCTTCAGGCAGCTATGCTTTCATTCCTAGAACATCAGGAAAAATATTAAAATATACGATACCATGGTGGAATCGCGACTGTCATGAAGCACTGAAGAAACAAAAAAAAGCATGGGGAATTTTTCGTAGATATCCTACTCTGCGAAACTCATAGCATTTAAAACAGCCAAAGCAAATGCACGAAAGATAAGAAGGCAGAGCCAGAGGGATTCCTGGATTTCATATATGTCCTCAATAACATCCTCAACGCCTAGTAAGCGGGTTTGGGAAAGAGTTCGAAAAGCATGCGGAATATATAGAGACCACTCACTTTCCTTTCTGGAAAAAGATGGCCGAGTAATTAGCTCCATAGAAGAAATTGCGTATACTATTGGTGAGACATTTGCTGCCGTTTTCTTCCAGCAGAAACTATTCACCTGCATTTCTCTCTATCAAGCAGCACTCTGAAATAAATCTCATCGCATTCAACTCTTCTAAATCTGAGCCTTACAATAGAGACTTTAGTATGCTTGAATTAATGAGAGCTTTGTTGCAGACACATAGGTCTTGTCCGGGTCTGGATGGCGTGTATTATGAAATGCTAAGGCATCTGTCCTATAAGTCACTGACTGCCCTTCTCACACTTTACAATAGACTGTGGAATGAGCGTACTTTCCCCAGTGCAAGGGGGAGGGCTGTAGTAATTCCTATTGCGAATCCAGGGAAAGACCCGAGGAATCCCTCGAACTATCGGCCGATTGCCCTTACGAGTTGTGTTTGCAAACTGTTCGAAAAGATGGTAAACAGCCGCCTAGTCTACTTCTTGGAAAAGAATAATATTATATCGCCTTATCAAAGTGGTTTTCGAAAGGGGAGAACAACCGTAGATGACATGCCCCTCTTAGAGACATCCATTCGAAAAGCATTTGTAAGAAGAAATCACGTCGTCTCAATTTTCTTCGATACAGAGAAAGCTTATGATAAGGCATGGAGATACGGTATACTTCGCGATCTTCACGAGAGTGGCTTGCGCGGCAACCTCCCAATTTTCATTCAGAATTTCTTGAACGTTAGAACTTTTCAAGTAAGAATTGGCTCTGTTTTGTCAGATGTTTTTAAACAGGAAGAGGGTGTGCCTCAAGGCTGTGTGCTTAGTGTAACCCTGTTTAGTTTAAAAATAAACTCTGTATTAAAAGAACTGCCTCCCACCATCTTGGGATCTCTATATGTCGATGATCTGCAGATTAGCTGTCGAGGGGCAGACATGAGATAAGTAGAGAGGCAACTGCAGATGGCTCTGAATAAGATCGAAAAATGGTCAGACAAACAGGGATTTACATTTTCGAAACAGAAAAGTGTGTGCGTGGTTTCCATTCTGAACCTGAGTTATATCTGAATGGTACACTTATTCCAGTTGCGCCTGAAGTAAAAATTTTAGGAGTGACGTTCGACCGAAAATTGACTTTCCTTTCTCATGTTTTAAACCTGAGAAAGAAGTGTCTAAAAACACTAAATATTTTAAAAGTGTTGGCGAACACCTCCTGGGGTGCAGAGCGTTGCTCCATGCTTCGCATTTACAGAGCGCTTATCCGCTCTTGACTGGACTATGGCTCAGTTGTTTATGGATCCGCTCGGTCATCTGTTTTGTTAAAACTGGATCCTGTTCACCATCAAGGTTTGCGGATTTGTTCAGGAGCTTTCAGGACTTCTCCTGTACAGAGCCTATATGTTGATTCTAACGAAACATCACTTTATCTGAGGCGTGAGCAATTGTCCCTTTTGCAATATTTTAATATTCTATCCCAACCTGAACATCCCAATAAGCTGTGCTTACTTGATAATGAGTGTAACACATTATTTGAAACACGTCCATCCTGTGTTCCTACTTTTCCTTTAAGAGTTCGCCCTGTCATTGAGGAACTTTCCCTCTCTGATATGCACCTCCAAGCAGTACAGAATTTTGAAATTCCACCTTGGGAAAATTCACGGATTCAGCTTCTTGATGTTTTCAAACATCACGTGAAGGCGAGCAGTAACGAGATCGTTTACAGACAACTCTTCGCTGAGCACAAGCACAGATATAGCAGTTATTATCCGATATACACTGGTGTGCAAAAATTAAGGACGAGACGGTTTTTTCAATATAAATTTGTACAAAAGCTTTCCAAATCAACACATTTAATACCGTAAGATCCCCAATACGTAAGGACATGAGTAATGTAAGCAACACTTACTAAAAGAGAAATCAGAGGGATAAAAAGAAGCTTTATTGAAAAAGTAGCATGGAGCGCAATGCGACTGAAGGCCGAAACATCCCTGTGATGGGTGTCCAGCAAGAAAAATCCGGTCTTTAATAGGGAATATGATCTCCCCTGACTGCTAGGCAGGTTTCACAGCGTCTGCCCATACTGAGAATGAGGGTGTCAATGAGTTGTTGAGGCATTACTGCCCATTCGTCTTGCAGCGCCAATCGAAGCTCCGGAATCGTTACTGGTGGTAAGGTACGAGCTGCCAAGCGTCTGCCTAGAAAATCCCATACATACTCGATTGGACTGAGATCCGGAGATCGTGCCGGCCAATCCATACGCTCAATATCCTCACTCTCTAAGAGCTGTTCGGCAGCTACTGTGCGATGACATGGTGCATTGTCGTCCATGAAAAGGAACTGCAGACCCATAGCGCCTCTAAAAAGACGCAAATATGGAAGAAGAATCTCGTTACAATAACGGGTCCCGTTGACTGAACCTGCGTCGAATTGAACGTCTGTACGACTACCAAGCATGATGCCTCCCCAAACGAGAACACCGCCACCACCATACCTGTCCCTTTCAATGATGTTCGAGGGATGATTGCGGCTACCCCGCTTTCTCCAGATGAGTATGCGATGAGAATCGCTACTCAGACTGAATCTGCTCTCATCCGTAAAGAGTACTCGTCCCCATTCATTGTCTGTCCAATTCCGGTGTTCCCGGCACCACAGAGAACGCCTTTTCCGATGGGCAGGCGTTAGAGACACTCACCGTACAGGGCGTCGTGCAAACAGACCATCACCGTGCAGTCTTCTGGCCACGGTAAAACGCGATATCGGTCGTCCAGTCGCCTGTGTCATGTGTCTAGCGATTTCTCCCGCTATCTGCCGCCTGTTTCTTCTGGCCTGTAAGGCAATATACCAGTCATCTGCGGGTGTGGTTCCTCGTGGACGACCATTACTAAACCCCCGGATAGCTGTTCCTGTAGTTTTAAATTGTCTCCAAAGTCGCGAAACGATGCTGTGAGCAATTCCGAACTCTGCAGCCACACTTGTCACACTGCGGCCTTCCTCCAACTCCCCAATGATTCGACCTCGGGTAAAAGCATCCAGATGTCGCTAACAGATTGATTATTCGCCATTTCTTGCTGAGGCAGCAACTCGGTGTGATTTTAACTGCTATACGGCGTGCAATCTCTTTGCCAGAAATACTGATCTTACACCGACAACATGCTTTATACTACTTAGACATTCCCCCATTACGTCTACCTGCATATCTGCGCATGTGCTACCGTACATCACCTTACTTAATCTCCTGATTGGTCATTCTGTCCGCTCTGCCTCTTCGTTCAGCTGATATGCTAATTTTTCGACTTCATCCTTAATTTTTGCACACCAGTGTACACAGATGGATCTAAGTCAAATGATCATGTCGGGATGGCTTTTGTATTTGAAGATTACATTGAGGGCAGATGCCTGCACCATGCTTGCTCAGTCCTACCATCTGAACTAACTGCAATATATTATGGTCTTTTGTACATCTCAAAGCTCTGCCACAAAAAGTTCATAGTTTATACAGACTCGTATAGTGCTCTTAAATCCTTGGAAGCTTTTCCCAACACTCAGAATCCTGTGGTAATGGATGTTCTGAAAATACATATAAATTTAACGATTCGAGGATATGAAGTCCTGTACTGCTGGGTTCCTGAACATGCTGGAATAAAAGGAAATGAGCTTGCAGACATCGCAGCCAAATCTGATATTGAACCGTCCAGTCGCCTTATCCCTTTTAGAGACATCTGCTGTGTCATCAAGGGAAAGGTCCGGAAAAAATGGCAGCAAATTTGGGATGTTCAGCATCACAACAAGTTGAGAAACGTCAAGCCTAGAATAGAGCATTGGGTTTTTGCTGGAAATAGTAAGGAGGACGTTCTTTTGACTCGCCTCAGAATTGGTCACACTAGAGTCACACATAACTATCTTCTCAAAGCTGAAAATGAGCCTGTTTGTTTTAATTGTAATGTTTGTTTATCTGTTCGTCAAATTTTAATTGAGGGTTCATGTTTTAATAGTCTTCGCCAGAAATATTTTAATAGCTGTGACTTACCTCTCGACCGTTTAATCGGAAGAGAGGTCAATTGTAATTTATTTTATTATTTAAAAGAGACTGGCTTTTATTACCTAATGTAATTTGACATTTAATGAAGACTATGTCTTGAATTTTAATGTGTGCTTTTAACTTGTGTTTATATGACTTCATCCTCTGGATTTGGTACATTTATATACTTGTTTTTATTTATTGAATTTTAATGTCATCAATTGTAATCATCCCATCTTGTGTTTGGCGCGTTATAATCATCTCTGGTTTTTGCGCCATAATCACTCACTCACTCACTCACTCTCTCCCGTATTCGTTGGCTCCTGCCCATGTGACTTTATTAACTCAGATCCATCGAATATACTTACATAGTGCTTCCCATCGCTACCCCCTAATTGCTCGCAAGAGTGCAACAGTGCTCCTTAGATAACAAGTTACTTATTTACAAGTTCATTCTGCGACCCATGCTTTGTTATGTTTGCCCTGTTTGGGCCTACGCTTGAAGATCCAACCGAAAAAGACTGCAAACTGCCCAAAATGCAATTCTCAGACAAATTACCAATTTTCCCCGCTACATTAGGAATAATACGAGGGCTATCCAGAAAGTAGATAACGGTTTGGAATAAAAAAATAAACAAAGTATAGGAAACAAATTTTATTATATACAGATGAAAGCCACACTCAAATACTACTTTTCTACATAGTCACCATACAAATTAAGGCATTTATCGTAGCGATGTACGAGCTTGGAAATTCCTTCGTCGAAAAATTCGGCCGCCTGCGCCTTCAACCACTTCGTTACCTCTTCTTGCCTTCCATCTTGCACAAAACTTGTGGTAACCAAGCTTTTCGCTGATGATTTCGTGCAACAAACTTCGCGAAATTTGTGGAAAACTCAAAGAAAGTTCCGTTATTGTGAAATTTCGATTTTCACGGACTTTAGCATCGACTTTTTCGAGAAGTTCGGCGGTCACTATGCTGGGTCTCCCACTTCGATCTTCGTCGTGAACATTGGTTCGGCCATTTTGAAATCTTATGACCCACTGACGCACTCCACCTTCAGTGATAATGTTGTCCCCATACACTTCACGAAGCTGCCGATAGATTTCTATCGGTTTACAGTTTTTTGCAGTCAGAAACCTTATTACTGAGCGCACCTCGCAGCTCGCGGGATTTTCAATTAACGCAGACATTTCAAACCGTCACAGTATCTGAACGGAGCACAGCACGAACCTCTCACTAGCACGGCTAGATGCAGACTGAGCTGCGCAACGCTCTGACCCCAAGATGGCCGCGCTAGCCCCTCCCCTAGCGGACACAGACGGAAACGTAATCTACTTCCTGGATGGCCCTCGTAGAATCCACGAGGAACTCAGAATCGTCCAATTGAGGACGCATTACTATAATCTCACGAAAAAAGAGGCAATGTAGCATTAACAACCCACAAATTAAAATGTGCACATATGGTTATAATGATCTTTCAAATCTAAATAGACCTTTGGCAATTTTTAATATCTGGAATATGTAATAGGTGTACTTGTATCTTTTGTAATATTTGTCTATATAATGATATACTATGTTTTTTTTATTTTTTTCTCTGTCATTTTCCTTTACACCCTAGTAAGCAGCGAAAGGTTTGCAGTAACCATTTATATCAGCCATTAAGTGTTTTTCATCTTTTTATCTTATTCATTGTGAGAAATTAGAATCATTAAAACTCAGTCATTGAATTACTCTTTAAGCATAGCTAAAAAAATTATAAAAATGAAAAAAAAAAGTATGCAGTACATAATCATTTCATACAACAGCGACCACATCAGAGATTACCCATTTGAGGTTTCCCCTAATGTGGATATCTGAGGTGTACAACAGCGGGATCAAATTCCTGCTGACACAGGCCAACAGTATCAAAGTATGTAATATAATAGCATTGGTGTATTGTTGAGTGCGAACAGGTTCGTAATGTATTGAACGCACACAGAATTGATGATAGCTTGATAAAATTTATTTTACACCCTCCCCCCCCCAAAAAAAAAGATTTTACATTTCTTGAACTATTCGCAAAAATACTCGTATAACTCTTCACATTATCACTGTTACGTAATGCCGTCAATAAACTTCCTGCTCATGATTGGATATCACAGCACTTTTACGAACTTTTAGTGTAAAATTTTCGTGGTATTCTATTACCATTATGAGAAAAATAAGTGTTCATAATTCTACACGGCAGATAAATTTTTAAAAAAATATGTTTTTATACGTTTCCTGTCCTAGCAAATGGAAAGGACTCTCGGCCATCACATGACATGGTCAACTACTGGACATTTATTCTCCATGTAAATATTGTAAATACTTTTTTTTTTCATATTGTTACGAATTTGGCATTTAAATAATTAATGTTAGTTGAATTGTAAATTAAATGGTTTTATTTCCCGCGCAGTGCAGCGCGTGAGGAATATTAAAAGAAAGCTAACCCAGAAAATTGAAAATACAAGAGCGCGTGCATTTAACATTTAATAAATATCTCATTTTGATTTCGAGAAAGTTCCATAAAATTCTCGCGCGTGATTTAAAATCTTATAAATAGGAGGAAAACCTCTCAATTCGATGAGTTACTTAGTTTGTTGTTGTTTTAAGATTTTGTTTAGAAAACTGCTCTTGTTAATTGTAGCGAATTCTCGGATTAGCTTTCTTTAGCTGTTTTGAATTACGTTCTCTTGAAGGTTTGAGTAGTTAGAAGATAACTACTGTGATATATTGTGATACTGCACGATTACTTTAGGACATTTAATCATATTTGTTTTGATAATAATAAATTTTCTTCATTTCTTATCGGACTTGTGCATTCATTTCATAACGAACCCGTACGCACGCAACAATTTTTGGTGTCAGGAGTGGGGTTTGAATGCCAATAAAAGCGATGGAAGAACAGTTGAGGCAGTTGATATCAGCCTTTGCCTCGTTTAAGCAGGAAATGAAAGCGGGACAAGAAGAAAGAAGAAATGAAAGATGAGATGAATCTGGTCAGGAAAAGATGGAAGCAGCTCAGAAAAAGATGGAAGAATCCGTTAAAAAGAAAATGGAAGCCGTTCACGAAAAGTTGGAAGTTGGTGAAGTAACTTTTAATTACCATCACTTGGCTAATTAAAAGCTGTACAAGAAAAGATTGAAGCAGGTCAAGACGAAATGAAAAAAGAAATAACCTGCGTAATAGAAAGTAAATTTGAGTCTATGGGAGACAGAATAGGAGCAGTCGAAAATAAAGTCGGGCAAATTGAAGAAAAGGTGTCTTCTGTCAAAGATGAAATAGAAGATAGAGTGTCGGCTGTGGAGCAACGAGTCGAATGAAAAGTTTCGGCCTTCCAACAACAAATTGAAGAAAGAGTTTCTGCCGTCCATGGACATATTGAACAACAAATCGAAGACAGAATTTCTGCTGTCGTCGCCAAAGAATTTGACACTTTAAAGAAATTCGTAGCGACGGCAGGGAGCACGTCGGATGGTTTAAAATTTCTACCCATGCCTGCTCGTCCCTTTCTGAAGCTATCGACATATGATGGGAAGACCTCCTGGCAGGTATATAAGACACAATTTTCTATCGTGGCGGATGCGAATGGATGGGATTCCCAAGCTAACGCCTGTCATCTCGCCGCTTCTTTAAGAGCCGACGCAGCGGATATCCTTCAGACTCTTCCCGAAAACAAAAGGTTAGATTTCGAAGCTCTGTCCGGCGCCTTGGAGTTGCGCTTTGGGGAGAAGTGTTTAAAAGACTACAGCAGGCTTCAATTAAAATCTCGTCAACAGAAGCCTACCGAAACACTTCAGGAGCTCGCCACGGATGTTGAAAGGCTGTCCCACCTCGCCTTTTCAGAATGCCCGACAGAAACAAGGGAAATCATGTCCTTGCAATACTTTATCGGTGGCATCCGAGATACTGAAATACAGAAAACTCTACGAATGGCGGATGTAAAAGATTTAAAAAGCGCTCTAGTGTAAGCCATGAAATTCGAAGCAGCACAGCAAGGTACTCATGGAGATCGCTACCCAGTCAGAGCTTTGAGAGTCCACAAGCCTGTGGCTCAATTGATGGCTCGTTTAGATGATTTATCGAGACAAGTCAATGCTTTGATACGGAGTAGGAGTAAGAACAAAGTGGATTTAAGGTATTGGAAATGTGGTACTGAAGGGCACATACGACGGCACTGCAGAACACCCCAAGCCACGGATAATATAACGGATGATTTGACAAGACCAGTAAACGCCTTGAAACGGGATATTGGTGATAGAAAACCAACCCTAAAGTGCTGGAACTGCGGTGTTGAAGGCCACATACGAAGGAACTGCAGAACATTCCAGAGCACGGACAGAAAGACAGAGGAGATAAACAGACTATTAAATGCCTTAAACGAAAAAGAAGTGACAAGAGACCAAAGTGCTGGAACTGCGGAGCTGAAGGCCACGTGCGAAGGAACTGCAGAACACTCCAGAGTACGGAAATTAAGACTATTTCCCAGCAACGACGCAGGAAACAAATTAATGGCCATATCGAGGAACGGATGTTGCCAGATAATGAAAACCCTGTTTTAAAGCGCTTAAGATTTCTACAGTGAGTGACAAAAGTAACGGACTGTCCATCAATGGGAATATCGATGGAGTTCCTTGGAATTTGATCATTGACACAGGAGCTAATGTTACCATCATTAGGAAAGATTTAGCTGAACAGTTTAAAGATAAACTTATTTGGACGCCATCCTGTGTTACCCTTCAGACTGCGTCCGGTGACAAGATCGACATAGCTGGGAAGTTAAACGTGAACATCACGTTTGGAAGTGCCGCCTACCATCACTTGGCTTATGTGGCGGATATTACAGATCTATGCATACTCGAATTGGACTTCTTAAGGAAATACAATTTTTCCTTCGACTTGAAAAACAACAAACTGCTTTCAGCATCTGATGACATGACTATCCATCCTCAGAAGGGATTCTCACCTGGAAATGCCGACGCTTTGTCCGAAAGAACCAGCTCGATAAGCTGCCGAAATCATGCTAGGGTCGAAAAGAAACGTAAGACTACCAGCTATTCTCCATCTCAGATGCTCTTTGGTCGAGACCTTCGTCTGCCTTGTGACCGCCTGTTTGGTCACCCTACGGATGCTCCTTCATCGCCTGAGGAACATATTCAAGATCTCCAGGCCCGGTTTGAAGTGATACACAACTTTACACGAGAGCGAGTCAACTTGGCGACGGAGAAGGTGAAGACCCGATACGACACAAGAGCTACGGAATATCAATTCCACGAAGGAGGCAAGGTGTGGTTGTGGAATCCGACTCGACGGAAAGGATTTTGTCCGAAATTACAGTCATCTTGGGATGGCCCGTAGACAGTCCTAAACAGGCTGAATGACGTCGTGGTTCGGATTCGTAAAACTTCGAACTCTAAACCTAAAGTCGTTCATTGCGACAGGTTAGCTAATTACTATGGCCATAGTACGTTATGTAAATAATTGTAAATAGTGTAAGACCATGGGCCTTTTTGTTTCTAAATGTGTATTTGATTTATTTGTATTTTGCATTTGATTTGTATTTAGCATTTGATTTGTTTAAAGTCAGCTATTGCATTTATTGTTCATGTTGTTTATTATTGTAATGTAATGCTTATTATTGCATTTATGCCAGAGTCGTAAGTTTGGCTTCCTGTCCAGGGATTGTACTGCCCGGGACATGCAGTCCTGTCCAGGGATTGTACTGCCCGGGACATGCATTTAACATTTAATAAATTCTCTTTTTGATTTCGAGAAAGTTCCAGAAAATCGCGCGCGATTTAAAATCTTATAAATAGGAGGAAAACCTCTCAATTCGATGAGTTACTTAGTTTGTTGTTGTTTTAAGATTTTGTTTAGAAAACTGCTCTTGTTAATTGTAGCGAATTCGCGGATTAGCTTTCTTTAGCTGTTTTGAATTAAGTTCTCTTGAACGTTGGAGTAGTTAGAAGATAACTACTGTGATATATCGTGATACTGCACGATTATTTTAGGACATTTTATCATATTTGTTGTGATAATAATAAATTTTCTTCATTTCTTATCGGACTTGTGCATTCATTTCATAACGAACCCGTACGCACGCAACAATATTTAATCAAAACTCTCAATTATCGGTACTCTCATCTGGAACTATGTTTTTTTTTTTTTTTTTTTTTTTTTTTTTTTTTTTTTTTTGCTACTTGAAATTATCTTTGTATCTTATTAATGTTTGTGAACTCATCTAGTATTTGAATTATTTATTACACCACCCCACGATGTAAAATTCTGCAGTGGCAAAGTGCCACCTTTCTCTTTATTTTTCACATCTTGTTTCTGTGACACCTTTTACTGATGTTCTTACTTCCAGGATGCCATATTAGAAGACAACTGGCAAAAAGCCTGCAAATTCACGCAGGCTAGGCCCAGTATAATAGTGTTAAATGGAATGGTCAATAAACTTCGGGAGATATTCACGAGACTTTGTTTTATGAATAACTTTATTGAATGAACACGAGACTTTTAATGACGCGAGTTTTATGTATCCTTTGTTTGTGGATGGCATCAGTTTTCGGCGTTGCCATGCATGTTCTGATCCGTGTTTGCTTAGTGATATAAGTGTTCTATGAATATAATGTTGATATGAATTGAATTGAAATATTACTGTATTGTATTTTTGTTCTCTTTATTGAATAATATCCTAGCTCCTGCTTTAATTAAAGGAAACTGTGAAAATGCTGCTGTCAAGTATTAATAAAATTGATTTTTCGTCAAGAAGCATGTGTAGAATCCGAGTAGATAAGATTTATTTCTCTTCCTATAAATATTGAAATTGTAAACAGATATTCTAATAGTAGTCTCACTGTGTCTAATTATTATTAAGGTTTATATACGTATATTAAGAACCTGTGCAGAACAACCGTTGACGGGTAGTCTCGGCGTAGTTCTGATATTTTTGGTATTTTGATATATTTATGTAACAATCACATATTAAAATTAGTAGTTACACATGAAATTAGCATGAACGTTAAACACAGCGCAAGCAAAGCGGATCTAAACAGGTGACGCTTTCAGTACTCCAAAGTCGCTCTGAACTAACAACTCACAAAACCTGATGCTCTTTACGAATTTAATATAATTTTCAGTAAACCGGCGAGGTATTTCAAGTAGTTTCTGCTTCTGGAAATAAGTGAAACGCATATTAGGGCCGAATTACGGTTACAGCTACCAGAACTTTACTTCAGTTATTCAATTACAATACCTATTACGGTAATAATAACAGGAACCGGACCCAAATGTCTCCAAATGGTTTGAGACTTTTGATATGCAGCGAAAATACATACAAAGCCACTGTCTACTCAGAACGTCAACTGCACAACCCTGATTGACGACGCGGCAACACTTTTTCACGCGCTTTCGACAACTTCCGTACTCAGAGAATATAGGATGTCGGGCAGACTTGTTTTTTTCCTAGCAGCGACATCTGGCGGCCCACAACTTGCTGTCGACTCTCGTAGCGTAGAATAACCGTCCTGGTGTGCTTTGCCGTATTCTCAATATACACCGATATCCATAGGATGAATGATAAGCTATTTGGAGGAAAGAATCATACGGACACATTTTCTTTCACTAAAATTTAAGAAGAACGATAGTCTAGAATCAGGTAAACCAACCGAATACAAATGCTGCCAAGAACCAGAGACGAATTTATATTCAAACTAATTGTTTGGTTTAATACAGCGCCCTCTTGTGAGAGGAGCCAAATTTAGTTGAGTTGGTTGTTGAAGAATGTACGCAGCGGACCTATGGTGCGTTCGCTCGTTCCACTTTGGGCTAATGGAGCACCTAACTTGTAACCTTGTACATTATGTAAATAATTAAATATTTGTGTGGCCTAACTTAGTTAGTTTTATTTTGGAACCAGCGCCATTATCTCTCGTAACTCATCGCATTTTATACCAAACAGAATTTATTGTCCGCTCGCGGAGGTTGTAGAATGGCCACTATAGTTGCTTTAAATCGAAAGAAGGGTTCACTAAAAGCCCTTCCAGCACATGGACTAAAATCAAAATAGATGCCAAGCTCAAGGCCTTGGAAAAGATGTCTGTTGCATTGGATACACTTCGATCGGAATATTATATTGCTGTGCCTAAAAAGGATGATACTTCTGAATTAGAAGAGGAATTATTAGATCTAGAAGCAAGAATCGACGATCTAGAGATAAGTTTCAATCAAATGTTAATTGATAATGTCGCTAGTATTAATAAAGTTGATATCGCAAAGAGTAGTTGTTAAATAAAGTTACCTGAAATTCCACTTCCGCAATTTAGCGGAAAGTACGAAGAATGGAGCATGTTTAAAATTTAATTTAATAATATTGTTACCTCGAATACTCAATTAACAGATGCACAAAAGCTACATTACCTGCATGCCGCTCTTAAGGGAGAAGCAAAATTGTTGCAAACTCAGGAAGATACTTTTGAATCGTTATTTAAGACTTCGAAAACAAGAGAATTCTTGTTAATATTCACATTAAAGCTATTTTAGAATTCGAAAAAATTATTCATGAATTATCGAAAGAATTAAGGCGTCTAGTAGATGCTTTGAATAAAAACATTAGAGCTTTAACTAATTTGGGTTTCGAACGAAACAAATTCTCTGATATTTTAATTACTACTGTCATTTTAGACAAAATAGACAAGGAAACTCGAAAACAATTCGAATTATCGGTAAACGCTTCAGATATTCCTAATTTCAATAACTTGATGACATTCTTAGAATAGCAGTTTCAAAAATCAGATATCCGGAGTAAATAAAAAGAATTACTAATAACTTTTTGTATGAAGTTTACTGCATCGTGACATTTAAGAAAACGCTCCCGATATACTTTGATACTTTGATACTTTTGATATGCCTGTTTCAGCAGGAAATATATCCCGATATTACAGGCACCTCAAATAATCCTGGTTAGGGGAGACATAATATACAGTGCTTCTCAGGAATACCTTGACAAGGAACTGCAGGAAGATTGTATAGATGTGGCCCAGGCCAGCGTAAACGAAAATTTCATACTTTGAAATTGGGTGGAAGAAGTTAAAAATATTTATGGGGGATTCCGATAAATGTGGGTTGCATAGGGCCTTAAATTGATGTCAATTTCTAGGAGCGCGTACTTAAAATTGTCTGAATAATTTACCTCAGCATTGGTGATGGCTTTGTTGAAAAAGCTATTGTTTAATTTATTGATGAATAACGCCAGACTTTGGAGTTTAAGGTCTCTGAGTAGTTGTTCATTGCGAACGAACCAGAGGCTCCTGTGATTTTTCGTAAGTAGATGTTTTGGAAAACTTGCAATTTATTTAATACGGACGTGGAAACAGAGCACCATGCATATGTAAGGATGGGTGTAGAGACTCCTATGGCTTTCCCGATGGCCATGGAAATGTGAGGAACCTATGTAAGAGAGCCGTTAAAACGAATTCCCAAGTATGTAGCCTCTCCGACTTTAGGTACTGTTTTATTAAAGAGGATCAGATCTCCATCAATGTTTTTTACTTTGTGCCGTCCTATGAGTAATAATTTGGATCTTGTGGCATTAATGGACGTCCTCCATTTGCGACACCATTCATCTCGTGTTCCAAATGGTTTCCAATTATAACTACTTTTAGCGATTTCACCCCCCCCCAAATTTGTCGACAAAAATTAGTCGGCAAAACCGTTGCCAGTTTCTATTTGACCAAATTAACGAGATAGCCATTTACTCAGTGGTAAATAGAATTACCCTTGTCTTCTTACTTTTCCGGCAAGCTTCGCTTCTTTAGATTCTCATGTCACGTTATACAGTAACGTAACATGAGAATCTAAAAGCCTGGGGGACCGTTATACAAAAGAAATATAGCAATTTCAGGAGCCCGTTTTCTGTCGTTGAAGGCTTGAAGAAACATCGAAGCAAGTACAAGATATTTGGTTTTAGACCTTCAGGCTGCCACAGGGACTCGCATTAGCTGCTGCTGCACAAAGGCTTAACGAGGTTGGATTATATGCGAGGAAAACAATGGTTTGCGTCCCACTTACTCCAGTTTCTAGAAGGGACCATTTAATCTGGTGCCGTCGTCATTTTCAATGGAACAAAGACGACTGGGTCAAAGTTACACGAGTCCAGATATAGTCAGAAGACTGATTCTAGACGTGTTTCGATCTGGAGAGAGGAAGGAATACGCAATATGCCTCGCCCCCCCTTTTCCGACCGTGAACTATACCGTTTCCGACATCTCGGTTTAATGATTTGGGAAGAAATCATGATAAATGGCTACTCTCAGCTGCGTATCTGTCAAGGAGGTTCTGTAACTGCTTGGAGATATGTGGACTAGATACTAGAACCCCAAGTTAGACTGTTTAGGAATACTGTTGCCCACAGTTATTGTTATGACACTGCTCAGCCTTATCCAGCATATGTACTGACAGAATACTTGCAAAGGGAAGATATCATTCGAATGGAATGCCACCTTACTCATCCGATTCGAACCCGATTAAACATGTATGGGATGTCTTAGGGTGCCGAATTTCAGCTCGTTAAATTCCTTCCCGGACCCTCCAGGATCTGAAGAGCGCACCTTTAGAAGAGTTGGACAAGATTTGATCGGAACTTTGGTAAAGTCTATGAAATTAAGATATGATGTAAGCGTATCTAGCTAAGGTAATCAATCATACATCCCGTTAAAGAAAATTATTTTTCATAAGAGGTAACTTTGTTTTTCCATCATTCTCCAATTTCCATAAATTTGGTTTTAATTTCAATTTTCTGCGAATAATCAACTGCCAAATATTGTAGTTTATGTTAACTAATGCTTTTGTACAAATTTCTATTAAGTGTCAATTATGTTTTATCATTATACTTTAATTTTGATGACCAATATACATTTTCTATTTACAAAATTAAATTCCAACAAATTTCGCTCATTTTTCAAAATATGATCCTCAGGATATATTTCAAGTCGGCTTGTAGGGAGAGTGTAGGAATAGCTGGAATTTGAAATGCGAAGATTTCGAATTTAGTTTTTCCTATTTCAAGTTAAATTTTTAACAATTTAAAAAATAATAATAATTCGTGCTTGAACCTAATGTGCTAATAGAATATTTCTGTCAGTCTTAATTTTCTAAATGTGATCTTCCGCGAATGGCTTGGTCATTTAAAAAATTATAAAAATGGGTATCTGGTTAAAAAAAAAAATATTGTCATGTTGGATCTTTAACGTAAAGATAGAGCAATGCCCCGCTTCCTAATTTAAACCAGACGTTGAAGATATCAGTCATTAAAAAATGGATTTTGGGATTCATATCATTCATACATATTTTCAATTACTTTTGGATTCAATGCAAAATAAGCCGTAATCGCGAAAAATAAGGCGAGTTTTTGGTTCAATCGAAAAACGGAGAAAAGTCCCTTTACCCTTGAATAAGGTGGATGTTTGGATTCAGGCAAATAATGGACAAATGTCTGTTGATTTCAATGATTTACAATTTATGATCATAATACCAAAAAGGAAAAAAGCTGGTAACTTCGAAAAAATTATCAGCTTCGCTAGAAACCATCATGTGTGTCAAGCAGTAAGAAACGTACGAAGTATGGCATTTAAAATCACGAATGCCTTTTCTATATCAGAAAAGTGGCGGTTATTGGTATATCTTTTATCTTAAAAAAATATACAAAAAGAAGGTTTATTTGTATATTTTTTTATTTTTGGTAATAAGTCATTCAAAAGACCTCGCTAACATCTGCAAAATTTTAATTTGTGTGTCCTTTTAATTTTTTTTGTAGCTATCCATATCTCTAAAAGGTTACTTCATACAGGAAATTTAGTTAAACGATTTAAAATTTTATTACTTAATAAATTTAGAGTCTATAGTCCCAACATATTTCATTTTTTTATGTAATGGTTGAATGGCATTGTCACAATTCTTTCCTTTTTTTATACTGGAAAACTATCATATTTCTCTAATTTCCGATTTTTAAAAAAATATTATTACTTATATATGTCAGTGATTCAGTCAATATTATTTATACGTATTACTTCATTGTCTTTTAAAAAAAAGAAACCTTTTCTAATTACATTTGTGTATTTGAATAATTATTTTGTAAATGTAATATGCATTTCATTCATTTAAAAAATTCGAGATATTTTAATAAAACAGGGGTTATTCGATACTAATTATATGCCGAATTACTAAATTTTATAATACAGTGATCAAGATTTAAACCAAACACATAGCTGCAAACTAAATCATAAATAAATATAAGGAAGACACGAGATTGCTGTTTCGCCTAATTTAAAATTACACTTGCAGTGTTTTCGCACATTTGAAAAAGGTGTAGTTGTAGATATTATTAAAAGTGTCGTTCCTGTTGTAAGGCTCTTTTGAAGTTTTGCAGGAATGGTAACCCCACCGGGGGATTAATGAAAGGCTGGAAAAAGCAAGATAAAATTCTTGCTAATGCAGGCGAACCAAAAATTATCAAAGTTTTGAATTGCATAATTTCATGATGGCAAAATAAGCAGTATCTCCTTAACTCCAACGAGAACATTGTAAGAAAAATTAGTTCACCTATGGGAAAAACCATGCAGTCTTTTCTGTAGAAATGCTATGCCCATTTCGAGCAATGAAATTAGAACGACTTGAGATGACCTTGATGATTTCTGACGGGAGGATACTGTAATAGGCGGGGTTTTCAAAAAGGGGAGTGGTTTGAATTAATAAAGCTATCATTTGTTATAATTTACAGGATTCTTATCAAATAGTTATAATTACAAATCCTTATCAAATAGTAACTACAAAAAAAAAGTGTGATTTCATTTTCCAAAAAGTGGAAAGGAGGATCTGGCTTTTTAAAAGAAACTGAAGTTAAAAAATTTGGTTTTTCCTACACAATAACGATTGATCTTAGATTTTGGTTTTTGATGGTGTTCAGATTTTCAGTCTTATCGGCTTTTACCTATTATTGGTGAATGCCCTTGGCTATAATTACAAATATAAGTGCATAGACCTCATGAAAATCGGCGAAAATTCTGGTGTATCCTAGACGTAGACTTGGGACACATCTATATTACCGAGCTATTGCAGACGCTACGTTGCCGGTTCCTAGAAAGTGTATTCTAGGTCAGGTCAGGTCGTAACATTAGCCTTCAAGTACCGTACTAATGAAAGTACATTACTCGACCTGTTTATAGATATCCATTTAAGGCTTTGAAGAATGGTGGAGTATTTATCCATATTGGGCATGTATGAGTAAAAAGATGAAAATTTTTTGTGTTGAGAATTGACGGAAAAATAAGCGGAGGTGGCATCATCTAGGTGCGAGAGAGTGAATCATAGGAGGATGTTTATCATCCAGTATTGGTCAAGGAAAAAGAGCTGTAGTATTCATATTTTGCACATTTTTTAAATAATAAAAGCCTATATACAGGTACAGATGCATTTTAGATGAGTAATGTAGAGTAAAATACTTGAAATAAATAATAGTTTTGTTAACTGATGCATAATAGATAAAAAAGAAATAAATAACTTGAATATATAGGTGTGTCCTCCAGGACCAATAGTAATGCTTGTAACATAGGAACATATTCTTGATTAAATAGGTGGTTTAACTAATGCTTCTAAGTTCAAAAGTTCAAGTTCATAAGTTGAAGCAAAAGTTAATCTGGGTAATACATTTTAAAATGAATCTGGGTAATACATTTAAAATGAATTTTAAAGTGTATTCTAGTTAGGATATGAATTATTTATAGCGGACAGAAATGAGAATCTTGGTATATTGGCGCCATCTAGTGGCATAAAATAGTATGATAAACACTAAATGGTACACGAAATTACTATATGAACAGTAAGAAAAAACAAAATGCGATGAACGTAAACACAATATGTTATTTAAGATTACAAAATGCTACGAATTATTGATTAATAAACCACATTGGTACATCAATCGGCAGTTGCTCAATCTGTATTAAAAAATTCATCTTTAATTAAAATTAGTAAGATGGCATGCAGAAATTATAAAATTAAAAATACGAAATCGTGATTTATAAAATAATGAAGTATTTATGATAACAACAGAAACCTTAATATTTATTTGTTTACTTTATTAAAAATTTCTTTCAATGTAAGTTGTTTAAGTTGCTTCATTTTTTTGTGCTAAAACTTGCTTTGTTTTTTGTACTAATGCTTTCTCTGTAACCCTATAGCCAGACAAATTCAATTACAAAAGTCCCATTTTTCAAGTCCTGTAATTGCTGTGTCGAGATTTCCAACGAACTTGTGAATCAAAATTTGTTCATTTTAAATAACCTCTCTGTCATTTTCTAGATCTAGAATCATACTACAGCTTTCGACGTCTGTTAATTGATTGATGATTGAGGCATTGTCATCACAATAAAAAAAACTTCTGTTACATCACCCATTTCCTAAAAATACTACACAAAAGCAACAAAGTCATGATAGTATTTCAGATACACCAGCTACCTCGGTAGCAGTCAGCAAAAATACTCCCACAGAAAATAATGAGAACATGGACACCACTTCGCCGGACAACGGAAACTCCACTGACACAAATTCAAATAAACAGAAACAAAATAATAGGAGTTCAAGAATTCCGCCAATTACGCTAAAGGAAAATATATTGAAATGGAGTGAAATTAGAGCTATCTTCCTTCAAAGAAAAATCAAATTTCACGGGGAGCATCAAGGTTATCACAGAAACACCAGATGATTACCGGACTGTAGTCCAAATTCTTAAAGAAAAACAAGTTGAACACCATTCGTATATCCTACCTGAAGACCGGTATTTAAAAGTTGTCCTTAGAGGACTTACTGAAAACACTCAGATTGAGGATATCAAATCCGAACTTGAGCAACTTGATTACCAAATTAAAGATATAAAACAAATGACCAGACGTCGTAACGGAGATGTTACCAAACTCCCTCTGTTTTTAATTTCGCTTCCAAAAAATGATAAAACAAAGGAAATCTACAATGTGAGATTTCTATGTCATATGAAAATTAAAATTAAAGAGTATTTAGGTAGACAAGGACCCCTGCAATGTTTTCGCTGCCAGGGGTTTAATCATACACAAGCGGGTTGCAATTATGCACCCAAATGTGTCAGATGTGGCAAAGGGTATTTCGTTAAAGAATGCCCAGACAAGAACAACAGTGACAAGCCTCCAGTCTGTGCAAATTGCGGGGGTTCCCACACTTCCAGTTTCAGGGGGTGTGAGAAATTCCCCAAAAGAAAATCTGACAAACCAAGCAGTTTCCCCAGTAGGGTGATTGAAAACAAATCATATTCACAGGCGCTCTCCACAGGCCTATACTTAGATATATTAAGTGAAGCTAAACAAGTTTTCACGGACCTTGCGGAACTCGTTTCCGTAATAAAAAATGCGGGATTTCAAATTTCGCAACAAGTCAAAGAAATAAAGGAAAATAATCAAGAGATAAATGCCTCTGCTACTGTAGATAATGGGTCAAGCTAGACCAACACAAGTTCCCATCTCTATTATGACTTGGAATGCCCGTAGCATACATTATAAGCTCACGGAACTTTCTAACTTTCTCACGTGTCATAATATTGACGTGGCACTCATTACCGAGACTTTCGCTACGCCAAGTACTCCGATGAAGATTCCCAATTATGTATGTTATAGATGCGACCGTCCAAGTCACCGAGGTGGGGGGGGGTCGCGATTTTTGTACGGAACTCTCTGCAATCCTGCCTGATCAGCGAAGAGCGCTTTAATGGGCATGAGCTAGTGACTGTGTCTGTTTTTCTGCCGCAATATGGTAACGTATACTTCACTTCTATGTATAACCCTCCTAAGAATATTCTTGATATTAATTGTCTTGCGAAAATACTAGACATCAATAAGCAGGTCATTCTTGCAGGGGACTTAAATGCCAAAAATCAGGAGTGGAATTGTAGGAGGACAAATAAAAACGGAATCAAGCTTTCTGAATTCATTAAGAATTACCCAATATATTTTCATGTACCAAGTGAGTACACCTATTTGCCCAATAACCCAAATACAGGTGACATTCTTGATATTTTCATCTCGACCATCTCCTTCTCTTTCAATCTAGAAGTGATTCAAGATTTGGATTCAGATCACTGCCCGGTCATTGCGACCCTAGGTACAACCAAAGATGTCATGGATGAGCACATTAATACGACAAACTGGAAGGTCTTTAATGAAATTCTCTCTGAATGTAACACCAGCTGTAAATTACGCACTCCTGAGAACATTGAGCTTGCGGCCAAACATCTTACAATGGACATACAAAGTGCCTACCACGCGGCCACGAAAAAAATTCCCAGAAGACAAATCACAAATAAGTTACCGAATAGGATAAAAAGTCTCATCAGAGACAGAAATAAACTTAGAAAAAGGTATCATCTCACTTGCAATCCTAATACCAAGAAAGAGATGAATAGACTTACTAGGGAAATTAAAAACCAGATAAACACTCACCGCAAGGATCTCTGAGATGAGAAAATTGAGAGCTTTAACGAGCCTAGTAGCTCATTCTGGTCTTTTGTTAGACGTCTAAAAAATAAACCCACCGTAAATAGGCCGATTTACCATTTAAATGGCATTGCGCTCACAAATATTGAAAAGTGTAATACGCTCGCTGAGCACTTTGAGAAGCAGTTCACCACAAACACCTACCCATGCAATCAGGAGTTTACAACTCTTGTGAACTTCACAGTGTCAGAATGGCTTCATAAAACAACATGCAAAATTACTTAGAGCTTACTTCCCCACAAGAAATCATAAATATTATTAAAAAGCTCAGCAATAGAAAGGCCCCCGGGCAGGATAATGTAAACAATGTGGCACTGAAATGGCTGCCTATAAATATGATCAATCGTCTTACAGGTATTCTGAATGCTTGCCTGTACAATAGTTATTTTCCGAGTATATGGAAGTCTGCAAAGATGATTGTGCTCCCCAAGCCGGGAAAAAATCTGACAAAACCGGAAGGGTACAGGCCCAGTATGCCTGCTGCCCAGTATGGGAAAAATACTCGAGAGAATCGTCCTCAGCCGAATACAGCCACACCTGGATAAGTTACCACTCGAACAGTTTGGCTTTAGAAAAGCCCTATCCACGACGAAGCAGCTGGTTAGACTGAATGAATTCATAGGTAGTGCGCTGCACAACAAAAGATATGTTGCCTTACTCATGCTGGACGTGGCGAAGGCGTTCGACCGCGTCTGGCATGAGGGGTTAATTTATAAATTAATCAGCTTACAGTTCAGCAATGAGTTAATCAAAATTATTCACTCGTTTCATTCGAACAGAACATTCAGTATACATATTGGTGAAAGCACTTCAAATAAGAAGCAAGTGCAGGCCGGGGTCCCACAGGGATCTATTTTAGGGCCCGTGCTCTATTTATTCTACGTGGCAGACCTACCAGCAGAACATTTAGATCAAAATTTCTTCATGGGTTGCTACGCAGAAGACACAGCTTTTGCTGTCAATCCTGGATCACCAAATTTTGCTGTTAAGAAACTTCAACAATTTATGCCTAAGCTTGAACTTTGGTGTGCCAAATGGAAAATCGCAATTAACGCTGATAAATCCAAATTTCTGATTTTTAAAAAGAATAAGATGAACCACCCCTTAACTGCACAGCTGTTGCTCTTTGATACTGTCTTACCAGTTGTAAAAAATGCTACATACCTGGGATTAAAATATAGTTCTAATTTCCTCTGGAAAGAGCATATAAAAAGTGTCAGAGGCAAGACTATCGGGGTCATACAAAGTCTTACACCACTCCTGTCTGCGACCTCCAGATTAGATATCAAGAGGATGAGGCATATTTACAATTCCATTATTCGTCCCATTTTTGCGTATGCTTCTCCAGCCTGGGCTACAGTTCAGAAAAAAGAGTTAACTAAGCTGCAAATTATTCAAAATAAAGTTCTTAGAATGATTACTAATGCACATTATTATGTCTCAAATCACACCCTGCACCGTGACCTGAAAATGGAATCCATCGAAACGTATCTGCATAATGCAAATGTCAAATTCTTTAACAAGGCTCAAGAATGTAATCACATGACTGATCTTAATGTTTTGGACTATGTTATTCTTGAAGAAGATGCTTCGTTAAGACCACTCGCGGCCCACCTCGCCAGGGACTTAAATTTCCCCACGTAAAAATTTTCATGAAGGGTATGCAGAGCTCTTGTATATAGTGTATATATTTTTTATTTCTCAATTGTAATTTGTATCATTTATTATGTTTCTTTTCACGTTACCGTAGTATTGTTGTAATAATGTATGAGTATGTTTAATTTATTATGAAGTGTTTTAATTTCAGATGTCATGATTGAAATTGTTGGACTTTGTCTGTGTCTTCTTTGATGATACAACACAAACATATCATACAGATCCTCACGGCTCCTGCTTTGCGAATTTCTTGATGCGCGCGCCACTCTTTGGCCTTGCGACTCATGGTCGCCCCCTGTAACCACCTTTGACCTCCTAAAAAAGTGTCATGAAAAAACAACGTCATGCGCCCTTCGGGCTCAATTTTTCAAGAGCCGGATAAGTTGCGCAGCTGCGCGACACTTCAGCAATAGCCGTACAGACTAGACTAGACACTCATTTCCTACCTCGGGTTTTCATCCGCAGAGAACCCGTTGGCGCTTCGGGAAAGAACCCGTTGGCGTCGTTGCATTCTTACACGCCAAGCTCGCGGTTCATCGACGATGAGCCGAGCCGTAAAGGTGATTTTTAGTGCTTGTAAATTCAAGTTAGCAGATAAAACAGTATATTAAGCATATGGTAGTAAAACTTCACAGATAATACGCATGTAGATGTAAAACTAAACGGTTAAACGTGATATACGAAAATAAATTTGTATTAAATTCAAGTTAGTACAGAAAGGAATATATTATTAAGCATAGGACAATATATAAGCATTTATAACGCAAATAAAAATTCATTTAAAAAATATAAATTAGTATTAATATACTGAATTAACTGGTTAAACGTGATATACGAAAAAAATTTGTCTTAAATTCCAGTTAACACAGAAAACAATATGTTCCTTACACCAGCAGTGGTTTGCTAATTTTGATGACCATGGTGATGCATCAAACTATTCTGTCATCTTAGATAATCAATAATATTTTTTTATTTCAATTTAATCATCTATTTATGTCACACCTGCCATCCTCTGAAAGGTTATTGTTAGAAAAGCATTAACAATGTATTATCTTGTTAAAATTTTATTTATAAAAATTGATTTATTCTCATAATTTTAGATGACAATAACCAATAATAAAAATAAAAGCATTACTTAATTATTTAAAATGCACATGCACATTTTTGCGGTCTACGAAATCAAATTATTTTAGACTTTGGAAACCTCATGGTTCTTAGAGCTGTTAATTAAGAATACAACGTTAACAGCCGTGTTAAAAATTAGCATTCATCCCGAACCGAGAACCGGCATCTATCTACGAAAATATTTCTATCTATTCGTTGTTAAAAATTCAGAAAAAATAATCATAAATAAGAGAAGAATAATTAAATCTGCAAATGCGAACAATGACAGTGTTAATTCAACAAAATAAACGCAAGAGGAATGATTGCAAACTTCGAACAAGCGAATAGGATAAATCCGATGGGTTACCAAGTTTGAACTATTATCGCCAAAGTTGGCGATGTTTACATTTACCGGGTTCTCTGCGGAAGTGCTTCCATTACCTCTTCTCCACATTTTTTCAATCCACATCCATTAATTGGAAAATTTCACCTTTGGTTTGCGATATCCGAAAACCTTCAAATTCGCGCCTATCATCTTCATCATCCTCACTATGAAATATGGTACCTGGCCATAAATTATACCAAGGACCTTTTTAAGGTAACTGGAGACACATCCTCCCACGATCTTACAGCAGATTTTAGGCTAAAATAGTTCAAAAATTCTTGCATAATCTTGTTTTTATTCAAATTTAGCATGAATTTTAAAAAAATATATTTTATATTTGCATTTCACCGCGTGCACTATTCTGATATCTATAGGGCGAACAGGCTGGCTGCATGGGCGTTTTCGTGGTTTCCCCCATGCGTAACGTGTATGCGAGCCGGTTTCCCTTAGAAGTCCGCCACGAAGGCATCCCTTCCCATAGGAAGATAGCCCTGGTGTGCTTTGCCGTATTTTCAATATACACCGATATCCATAGGCTGAATGATAGGCTATTTGGAGGAAAGAATCATACGGACACATTTTCTTTCACTAAAATTTAAGACGAACGGTAGTCTAGAATCAGATAAACAGGTAAACGGAATCTGGAATTCAAATGCTGCCAAGAACCAGAGACGAATTTATATTCAAACTAATTGTTTGGTTTAATACAGCGCCCTCTTGTGAGAGGAGCCAAATTTAGTTGAGTTGGTTGTTGAAGAATGTACGCAGCGGACCTATGGTGCGTTCGCTCGTTCCACTTTGGGCTAATGGAGCACCTAACTTGTAACCTTGTACATTATGTAAATAATTAAATATTTGTGTGGCCTAACTTAGTTAGTTTTATTTTGGAACCAGCGCCATTATCTCTCGTAACTCATCGCATTTTATACCAAACAGAATTTATTGTCCGCTCGCGGAGGTTGTAGAATGGCCACTATAGTTGCTTTAAATCGAAAGAAGGGTTCACTAAAAGCCCTTCCAGCACATGGACTAAAATCAAAATAGATGCCAAGCTCAAGGCCTTGGAAAAGATGTCTGTTGCATTGGATACACTTCGATCGGAATATTATATTGCTGTGCCTAAAAAGGATGATACTTCTGAATTAGAAGAGGAATTATTAGATCTAGAAGCAAGAATCGACGATCTAGAGATAAGTTTCAATCAAATGTTAATTGATAATGTCGCTAGTATTAATAAAAATGATATCGCAAAGAGTAGTTGTAAAATAAAGTTACCTGAAGTTCCACTTCCGTAATTTAGCGGAAAGTATGAAGAATGGAGCATGTTTAAAATTGAATTTAATAATATTGTTATCTCGAATACTCAATTAACAGATGCACAAAAGCTACATTATCTGCATGCCGCTCTTAAGGGAGTAGCAAAATTTTTGCAAACTCAGGGGTGTTCCTAATTTCGATAACTTGATGACATTTTTAGAAAAAAGAAGAGAAACTTTGGAAAATATCCAAGAAAACACAATAAAATCAAAACAAATGAATGAAATAAAACCAAAAAAACGTTCCTGTTAATTCAAATAATTCGGAAAAAAATTGCATTATATGTAATTCGCCACATTCTCTTTTTAAAAGTAGTAAATTCCTTGATATGAATTTTGGTGAAAGATTTTCGCTAGAAAAAGTACATTGCGTCGCAATGTCCATCGAATCATTTTTGCAATATTTGCCATTCAAAACATCATACAGTAAGACCCCGCTTAACGCTGTTTCGGTTTAGCGGTCTTTTATTTCAACCCGGGGATTCCACGAAATCGCTCGCAGCATACGGGGATTCCCCGAAATATTATGCAGCGATAGGTTTCAAATACATATCCGAAAGAGTGTACTCCGAAGAGTAAGAATGTCCGTGAAATTAGCGGGATTTACATTGATAATATTATTAAAAAAGTTTTTGTTTATTCTGCTGAGGTAGTCCTGAATAGTATCTATTTTCAAGTCGGAGTGGAGGGTCCTATTCCGAACATAGTAAGGAGCTTTTGTGATGATTCTTAGCACCTTGTTTTGAAGCACTTGGAGTTTGCTAATTTCGTTTGCTTTGTAGTTTGCGCAGGCTGGGGAAGCATACGTGAGAATGGGTCAGATTACAGTTTCATAAATCCTCTTTTTCAGTCTGAGGGTGAGGTTTTCATTCTTTAGGAGAGGGAAAAGCCTGAAAATGATCCCGTGTGCTTTTCCGCTTACTCTAAGCATATGGTCCTTCCAATTGTAGTTCTTGTTAAGGGTAACTCCCAGGTAATTAGCTTTATCAACTGTAGGGATGATTTTGCCAAAACGTTTAACCTCAGTTCTGACCCGTTTCCTCTGTCTGCGATTTCGAATGAGTAGAATCTTGGACTTTTCTGGCTGAATGCACGTTTTCCAGCGACTGCACCACCCCTCAATAGCAGGGATTTTGGCCTGAATTCTTGATAAGGCATACTCTGGGTTTAGAGACTTGGTGGCTATCGCTGTATCATCAGCGTAGCGCGCTGCAAGAACATTTGTATCCTCGGAAAAGCATGGGAAATCGTTGGTATACATGATGTAAAAAAGCGCGCCTAAAATTGACCCTTGAGGAATACCTGCGTAAATATTTTTGACACATGAAGTTGCATTTCCAACTCCAACGGCGCAAGTTCTATTTTCAAGGAAGGACTTGATAATGAGTATCAGATTTCTGGGGAAACCGAGATGAATTAGCTTATAGATTAGCCCTGGATGCCAGACGCGGTCAAAAGCCTTTGCCACGTCTAGAATCAGGATAGCAACACTCATTCTGTTGTGCATAGCCGCGCCGATGAACTCCGTGAGCCTGACTAACTGCGTTGTGTTCGAAAGTCATTTCCGGAAACCGTGCTGGTGATCAACGAGAAAGTCCAAGTTTTCTTGCATTCTGAGATAAATAATACGTTCTAGGATCTTGCTTATCGAGGACAGCAGGCTGATGGGTCTAAAGTTTGCCGGGCAATCCTGTGTTTTCCCTGGCTTAGGAATCATCAGGATGCTTGCTTGCTTCCAGAAAAGCGGGAAATAATTTTGATACAAACATGCATTGAGAATGCCTGTTAATTTGCATACGGTCTTTAAGACATGTTTTTCAGCATTTGGTTTGTGATCTTGTCCTTTCCTGGAGCTTTCTTTAATTTATGTCCCTTAATAATGTTCTGCACTTCGTGCGGCGTGGTTAGTTTGATAGAAGGTTCCGTAGAAGGGGAGTGCAGCCATTGATCGTTAAGGTAATGAACTTGAATGGCCGAACTATGATCTGAGGGGAAGGAATTTGGAATGAACTGTTTAGAAAGGTGTTCCGCAAAAAGTTCCGCTTTGTCTTGATCGGAGTAAGCCAATCCGTTATCGCATTTGAGCGGTTTTCTGGCAGAGCAGGGGCGTTTTAGTGTCCTTGTATGACGCCAGATGGCGCCAGGTTCGTCGTTGATCTTTTCCATCTTATCCTGCCATAAGCTAGAACGATGGTCCTGAATCTTTTGCTTGATTTTCCTATTAAGCCTGTTAATTTGAGTTTTGATAGCAGGATCCCAGGTGAGATTAAATTCCTTTCGGAGATGATTTCGAAAGCAGATTATTTCACGAATATTGGCAGGAAGCGCGTGCTCATGTCTGACACGGTCAACCTCAGTCGTAGCTAGGGACTTAGCAGAATGCAGGTACGAAGTAAAGTCTGTTATAGCACGCTCAATATCCGAAGTGCTTTGTAACGAGTCACAATTAAAATCAGTGGTCATCAAAGTATTATGATAAAGATTCCAATCAGTATGCTTAATTGGCGGTAGGTTCTTAGCATTTTCCACTCCAAGGTAAGCAAGCACAGGTACATGATCAGAAGACATGCCACATGTTACCGTAATAGCCATAGGAATATTGAACGTCGTAATAAAAATATCCAGAATGTCAGGCCGACGGTTGAGCATATTTGGCCTATAGGTAGGCTCATCCGGCACATGCAGAAAGACAGGATAATTACACACAAAATCATGCACTATGCGTCCATTATATTTCGAGTTGCGGCATCCCCAGTCGAGATGCTTGGCGTTTAAATCGCCACCTAGAAAGGTGGGGGAGTCTGAGTTAATAAGTCTCTCCAGAATTTCAGCACTGAGCTTGTTCCCAGGGCGGTTATACACCGCACTGGGCGGTATACACCGCACAGAAAGTGACTTCCCCAGTGTTGAGTAGATTCACCATCACTTTAACACTTTCCATTCCATCACAATTTTCTGCACTTTTCAGATATGAATCAAATGTCCTTTTAACATAAATGAGCACTCCGCCACCACGGTGGTGGAGTCTGTCACTGACACACCGTGGTGCATGACGGCATTGACTTTGAGTGTGGTAAAAGTCTTGGCATCGGAAGCACTGCGTGATACCGCGTCTACCTCTGTATCTTTCAACTGTGATCTTTAGCCTCATAAGATACTTTAGATTATTAAAAATGTCTTTGGTTTTCTCATTCCTTTCTAGCAAGATCAGGAATAGAGGCATGGGGGCAATTTCAGGACCTTTTCGGCGAGACATTTGTACAACCTTTTTTACAGCGTATCCTTCTGCAATGACAGCATCTTGGATATCCGTAACTGGGGTGTCCATCGGAAGGCTACGAATGACGACTTTGATGTTTTTGTCGTCAAGGTGGTCCGTGATGTTACGATAAGTCTCACTGGAATTGACTTTGATTTCAAATTCATCTACGGCTTTCATCTTTGCATTAAAGTCACTGTAGCTGGAGTTATCCAATAGATCAGTAATATCCTTCCATTTCCAGTTTGAAAATCCTTAATGACAATCGGCGGAAGCTTCGAACTTCTTTTCGGAAACTTAAATTCTTCAGATACATGAGCATCACTTATTTGCCCAGCCGGGCACGTGACCTCATCTGTATTTCCGATAGGCCGCACCATGCTTTCCGTCAGGGACATACTTGCAGCCGGCTTCTTGGAGGATTCACTAGATGGCGCCACTTTAGCGTGGCTACTGGTCACTACTTTAGATGGGTTTGTGGAGGAGATTTCATTCGGCTTTTTGGATGAATCATCAGCTTTTGCAGCCCTCTGTTTCATTCTGCGTTTTACTGCAACATCGCCTTGGGTAGTTGAGTGAGTACTCCGTTTAGTGCCATGGGTATGAGCTTTTTCGGGAGGAAGCTGAGTTAGCATATGGTATTTGTTTTTCAAATCCAATTCGGCTGACTTTTCAGGGCTGAGCGGCCGTTTAACACTGTGGCTGGGGGTAATCCATTCCATGCTTGAATCCACATCGTTAGAATGGTTAGACTCAGATTGAGAGGCCAAATCTCTTTCCGTATTATGTATTATATCCATAAATCTGTTCAGGAATACCAATTCAACTTGCTCACAGGGGGTCAGGCTATCATTCCTGGAAGTCACTGCATGAAAGCGATCCACATTTTGCTGAATAATTGACATTTTCCAGATCAAGTCCAAGTCAAATTCAAGTACAGAAAATTAGAGCTAGGCAAGAAATATGGCACGCAAGGACCTTTTACAGTCCCCAGAACACAAGGTTCAAAGGGAACAAACCTTCTGTATGTGCCAACAAGTGCAGAAATATGCGAGCAGTTAGCAGAGTAATGGCAATCAAGAGCGAGGGGAAAGAAACGCCTGATCAAATTCTACGAGCGTAACTTTCAAGAGTAAATTCAGATATACCGAGCCCCGCCTATCAATCAATCAATCAGACAAATTATTGCTGGGATAGCGCGCTGTTTCCAGCTCATGAAGAGTTGCGTATAAGCACATAAAATTCTGAAGTTGTAGTTGAACTATTGAAGTGGTGAAAAAGGTCTAAAGCATGGCAGGCGTAGAGGGAGGTGTCAGTCATGAGAAGTAGGCGTGTCTACTAACCAGAGCAGAATTGCAGAGTCCGGAGGGCGGTGCTATCCCCTGAAGCCCGAGCAAACTCAAAATTAAGCAAAGTTAACATCAAATTCATCATGCAAAAGAATAACAGAAAGTCTACAAGTCCATTTTTATCATCTGTTCAACCATTCCCAGGGCAAGTAATACTTTGTCCTGCGGCGAATCAATTTTCTTACATTTTTCAACAAATTCTAGGAATTTGATTGCAATCTTCTGAAGGTTTTTATCCATCGCGAAATCCACTTTAGCTGGAGTACTAGCATCTGAGTGGGAGTCTGATGGCATACTATTTTCTTTCTGTAATGGTATTTCAGTCAACGGAGACATATTCATAGACTGCGACTTCCGCGCTGAAATACTTTTCATCCTGTCAGAGACAACACGAATTTTTGGTTTAAATTCGCATAACTTCGAAATATCAATATGATCCTTTTTATTCGCGCACGTAGGTTTCAGTTCTTTGGCTAATTTGCATGTGTAGGTCAGGTGTCCATGCCCACACTTGAGACATCTTGGCGAATTGTTACAAAACATCTGACCATGTCCATATCGTTGACATCTGAAGCAAATCATGTTGCTTAGATTGCATCTGTATCTTCTAAACTTGACTCTAAGGTCCAGCAGAGTTTTCTTTCTGTAGATGTTTCTACTCACTTCGTTCCTTTTGAATGATGCAAAGAAAACAGGTAACTTTATTTCTTTACCATCAATTTTCTTGGTAAACTGCGTTACGTTTAATACAGGGAATCCATCTTTAACAAACTCAGCCTTGATTTCTTCCACAGACGAGTCGTCAGGCAATCCACGAATAACCACTTTCAGCGGTGTATCTTTCTTAGGGCGAAAGGTGCTAAATTGCACTTCATCTTTCATTAGCACAGCTAGTGCTCTATCTCTTTGATCGGCTGTATTAAAAATCCGAGTGATTTTATCGTTAGTCAAAACACCAACGTAATCCTTGACATCAAATTTGTTAAATTGTCCTCTCAATTCGCTCCATTTCACATCCGGTCTTGGGCAGAAAATCGGTGGAAGTCGTTCACTTTTATGATCAGTCTTAGCGTTAGAAACAAACATAAGATCTTTATCAGCTTTCTCGGAATTATCAGCACAGTCCATAGCCACTGGATCAGGAACTGTAGCGGGAGCTTCAAAACACTTCGACGTTACTGCTTTGGAAATCTCAGTCGCAGCGGAAGTCTTCTTCGTAGGAGTTTTCAACGGTTCCTTAACAGGAGCAGTCTTCGTAGGCGTTTGCCATTCATCATCTGTAGTTTTATCTGATATGAGAAACTGCTTTCTCTTCCTTTCAGCTTGCCTTCGGTGAAATTCAATCACAATCGGATGCTTTTTGGGAAATTCTTTCATGAAATCTTTATCACAGAATTGATCTAATGAAAGGCTCTCCTTCTCCATAAGGGCAAGGAATATCTTCTCCGCTTTCCTTAGCAGGCCTGCCGTTTCGTAATTGTTCTTGCAGAACATCCACTTTGTTAAGAGCTTCGTATATCTCTTTATTTACAGGATCATCCAAAGCATGACCAAAATTCTTTAATACAGCATACGACTGGTCCACAAGGACCGAACGATGTTCGTAGGCATGCACGAGGCAAGGGACGTACTTCGAAAAATTCACATGGTTAAAACCAGAGAAGCGTCGGAATAATCCTGACCTATTTGCTATGCTTGGGCATGTTATTTTTCGGCCCATCATTCCACTTTTATGTTTTTCCTTCACCATGCTATGTTCTCCCTCTGTATTTTATAGGAAATTTCTGATGCTATGAAGAATCACAAGATCGAAAATCGCCATCACTTGCTATTCTGGGATAGCGCACCTGCGCGGGAGCCCGCTTTAGCGAAATGCGTTCGCCTGAGTCGTCGGAGATAGACAACCTTCACGTATGAAAGCCACACCTCGAATCGTGCCCCGCCTACCCAGTAGAACGGTGCTTCGGTACACCAGGGTACCTGGGCCAAAGGCCCTACCCCTTGTAGAATACTTAGACATTTCGAATAAACTTAGATGACATTAACTTGTCTAATTGCATCATTTTTTTTAATATATTTTTGATTTTTTAATTTTTTTTTTTTTTTTTTTTTTGTAGATTTTTTTTGGGTTTTTGTATATAATATTCTAAGTTTTAATCCTATCACCTGAATTAATCCAGGCTATCTCTTTTAGTTGCTGTAATGGTCTGGAAGGACAGAAAGCTGTCGAGTGGTGAAAAATCTGAAAGTCAAGATGTTATGACTGAAGCAGTGCACAAAGTGAGACCAGCCCTTGGTAAATATGAATATGTACAGATAAATATAAATATATAATAATACAAGATACAATATGAATGAGTACAAAAACAGTAGGAAAGAAGGTGCTACATAAATATATAAATTCATTAAGCAGAAATGCATTACTATGCTATGTTACATAATCCATTCATTAAGAATGGCCAATGGTCTGTGTTCATTCTCAAGGTTGTATGGGTCGTACTCAGGTATCTTAATAGCAGGGTTTTGGATAGTTAGCTGCCTGCTGTGAAATCTCTTGGCTATTTTATAGTATACAGACTTGAGGGGGCGTACGCCCAGTTCTTCATGAATTTTATTGTTCCGCACGTACCATGGTGCATCAGCAATTTGCCTTAGAATGCAGTTTTGTGCAATTTGCAGCTTACCTCGATACCTATTGCATGAGTACGCCCATACAGGGCATGCATAGCATAGTAATGGACGCAATATGGATTTATAAATGAGTAACTTCTTATCTATTGACAAAACACTGTTTCGAGCAATTAAGGGGAAGAGTTGAGCTTTACGTGCTCGAAACTTATTGATAATATTTGTGATGTGTGGGTTCCATGACAGAGTTTTACTGAGGGTCACCCCAAGATAAGGGACTTGCTTGGCGCAGGGGATAGAGTTGCCATACATGGTGAGATTCCGTTTAAATTTTTCCTTCCTCGTGAACAGGATTGCTTGGGTTTTGTTGATGTTAACTTTGATTTTCCACTGTAGGAGCGAAGTCTCCAGTGCTTGTATGTAATTTTGTAAGTGTTGGATAGCTGAACCAACAAATGCACTTTGTGTGAGGATTGCTGTGTCATCGGCATACATGGCCAGTGTTGTGTTCTGTGTTGTAGGGATGTCGCGTTCACGTAAATATTAAAATAAGTGGGCCCTAAAAGGGACCCCAGCCTTATGGGGTGTACAGTAGAGTTTGTTTCTGAGACGTGAACGACAAAGTTTCTACCTGTAAGGTAGGATTTGGTGATGTTTGTGATGTAATCTGGGAAGCCCAGATTGTGTATTTTGTAAACAAGTGCCTCCAGCCAGACCCGATCAAAGGCCTTGGCTATGTCAATAAACAGACCTCCAGTGACTTTCTTCTTATGTAGTCCTTTAGAGATAAGCTCCACCACCCGGTATAGTTGGTTTGTTGTTCCCAAGCCTTTCCGGATGCCGAATTGACTTGGGATGAGGATACTGTTTTGCTCCAGATGGTTGTTGATCCTTTGAAGTAGTGTGGATTCAAAAAGTTTGCTCACGGAGGAGAGGAGACTTATCGGTCGATAGGCCTCGGGGTCTGATGATGACTTTCCTGGCTTTAGGATGGGTATAATTTTCGCAGTTTTCCATGCTTGGGGAAAGTATTGTATCTGCATGATCTTGGTGAAAAGCTTCACTAGTATAAAGAGGATCTTCAAGGGAAGTTTCTTGAGCATGGAGTTGGTAATGCCATCCAGACCAGGGCTTTTCTTCTTCTTGAGCTTATTGACATAGTCAACAACCTCCGAGGGCATGACTGGAGGGATGTTGTTTATGTTTGTATCTGTTGTGATGCTGTTGTGAAATGTGTAAACAATGTTTTCTGTTGCTGTATCATGTACGTTGTTCGTGCAAAACTGAGATTCCAGATGCTGTGCTAACAATTCTGCCTTCTCAGTTTCAGTGTAGTGAATCCGCGTGGGGCCTTTAAGGGGCGGAATATTATTGTAGCATTTAGTATACCTGGAGACAGCTTTCCACAGTGAGTTAAGGTAGCTGGTCCAGCTGTGTTGTGCTTGTTCGCGTGTAAGAGACTTGACTGCATTTGACAGGCGATTGAACTGCTGTTTATCTTCTCTGCCCCTTGTGCATTGAAATCTTCTGCGTGCAGCATTTCTTTGTTTGATTAGTACTTCCAAGTCTCTGTTTCTCACCTGCTTCTTTTTTGGAATTTCAATTTTTGCTCCGTCATGTGCAGTGTTGATTTTTTGGGTAAGCTCCTGAATAAAACTGTCAATGTCATCCCCAGTCTGTATCGTAGGGAGTGTGTAGTGTATGTTGTTGAGAGCTTTGGCAAACTTATGCCAGTCAATCCTAAAGGCTCTTGTGTCTGTTGTGGTATACCTACTAATGTCCAGAATTATCTTAACCGGATTGTGATCTGATGATAATTCGTCCAGCACGGAAATATCCAGTGGGACACTGGTATTTCCGAGCAGGAAGAAATCAAGGATCCTGGTGGACCTAGTGGTGTACCGTGTTGCGGTTTTTGGAGCTGCTATGTGTAATCCAGCCGAGTTGGCTAAGTTGAAAATTACACATCCATTGTCGTTTGAATTGTAGCAGTTCCACGCGCGGTGTCGTGCATTTAAGTCTCCACCTAGGATAATGTGTTTTCCAAGACTGAGTAGTATTTGTAGGTCAGCCAGGACTGCGGATACATGACTTCCTGGGGGTATGTAAGTGGAGACAAGAATGTATGTTATGGAAGTGTTTGTTGTGAGTGAGATAGCAGAGGCCTCCACGACCGAAAGCTGCGGTATTCTGACGGGAAGATGTGGGATGCAGCGTTTAATCAGGAGTGCAGTTCCACCCCCTCTTGGGCGGGAAATAGACGGAGATCTGTTTGATCGATGCACTGTGTAGTTTTGCACATAAATAGGTGTGGCTGGGCCAAGTTTGTGTTCTTGTAGGAACATAACATCAGGAGTGTACTCATTTATAAAATCTCTTAGTTCATGAATTCTATGAGATAATCCATTTGCATTCCATGTAATAATATTCAATACATTATTCACATTATTCATTATTTACATTTGTGGCAGATACAAAAATATCTTCAAACAATTAAAATAATATAAACAATTTGTCGACAGTATTCTGGGTTGCCCGTAGTTCAGGCATTTTGTTTGAGATTTTTCGTAATACATTAACAAAAGATATACCATTGAACATATTAACAATATCTTTGATAAGTTTAGACACTTCAAATAGACCAGATAGGCCAACATCGTTACTGTTATACTGTTTATTTATTTATTTTTTTTCAGTTTTTGCTATTTTTTCACTCTTTTCACTGTTAACTGATTCCACAGGAATCTGGGGGGTTTTCCCACTTGCAATGTTTGCATAAGAAACTCCAGATTTAACAAAACTATCTGTTGTTGACAGGTTGGTTGCTGTTATTGTTAATCATGATTTTTTTGCTCTGTAATCTGGCACCTTGGGGAGCTGGGAATTTGGGGCATCCGCGATAATTCGCAGGATGTCCTGTCTGCCCAGTTACAGCACTTAACATTTTCAATGAATTTACTGACACACTCTTCAGTCTTATGGGTGCCAGCACACTTAACACATCTTGGTTTCAGTTTACAATTGTCAGATGAGTGATGGAAGTGCTGGCAGTTGTGACACTGCACAACACTCCCATTCACTCGATAAGGCTTAAAATCAACATAAAAATTTAGGAACTTAGTTATATCGTATATTTTTTCAACTTCTGAGGTCTTTTCAATGTGAATTTGAAACAAGGGCATGGGGACTCTTGTTCGAATTCGGTGCATTTGTGCTACCTTTCTTATCTTGTAGCCCATCCTCGTGAGTTCTTCATGAATATCCTCTGAAGAGCAGTCAATTGGCATGCCTCTTAATACAACTTTGAGTGGCTTGTCTAATTTGGAGAGTATGCCAATGATTTGCAATTTTCGGAGTGCCTATGGTTCAAAACCATGTACCTCCACATCAGAATTACTAAAAGTGAGCAGAAATAGGAAAAATTTGGCATAAGTGATTTACTCGATGCTCAATAGAGGGAGCCAAAGGCTCGAGAAAGTTTAGGGATAGGGATAAGAAAATAAAAACTTAAATATCATAATTTTTTTATAAGTTTTAAGGTTTTTATAATTTTTTTTGTATTTTATATTTTATACTTTTTTTGGTTATGTAGAGTATTATGTAATGATCGATTTTCTTTACATCCAAATATTTAGTAATGGCCCGGTGGTCATCCTCAGTGTCAGGGAAGATTTTTAAAAAGTCCCCCCGCACCTTGCCTGCAAATTCACATTTGACTTCCATACGTAGCACCTTCATGAATTTGTTAAATTTCATATCTGGTTTGATCATAATTGGTTTAGGTTTAGCAATCTTAACACATACATTATCATTCATTACAACATCATTATTATTCTCATCAGTTTTATCATTTACATCATTAGTACTAAGTTTTTCAAATTTATTTGTCAATGGCAGTTCCGTATTACATTTTATTAATTTGCTCGGGCGCGCGGTATTCTTGGGAAGAATAAACCCATCCGCGTCCCGATCGTCATTGATTGATCTTTTAGCCAGTTTTTTAGAGGGGCGCTTAGGCCTAGGTTTAATTATATCAGCTTGATTAGCATTCTGGCCAGTATTACAATTTACTAATTCCTTAATCTTATCAGTTTCCTTAACATTACACAGATCATTGGCTACAGAGCATATACTATTTACAAGAATATTTCTGTGCTCAAGTTTAACATCATTAGTATTAACATTAACACCAAGGGCAGAAGCAGCACTTTGGCACTTACCTTGTAAACCTTCCCTTAGGGCTGTTCCCACACAACGTTGTCTCTCCAAGGCCTCCCGGACAATCGTAGCATTTGCCTCGTCAGTCATAGTACCGAGAATGTTCTTGCACAAGTTGCCTCGCGCAGTCAGATCCGTATTGATGGTAGCAATAAACTCGACACCCCGACAGACGTCTGTGTGAGTCCATACTTCCTTAGCGAACACTTCTTGCCAGTCCGGATCGAGGGTATTGTTTCCATATTCGATTACGTCAGGTCCTAATCCACACAGCATTTGTTTGATGCAGGCAGTCGTCGTTGTATCCATATTTTGCTCTTCTGGGAGCGGCGGAAACTCGTTTCCCACCACGTGGGACGATATATCACACTTCGCCTAAATCACTCATATGTCGAGAGAAACACTCGCGATGACACGAAGAAAAAGAGCACTACACTATCACCGAGAAGTAATCATATATCCAAATTGCGTATAAATCCAATGCAGGAACACTGATACAGCAAAAAATAACCACAGCACAAAACCATCCAAGATGGCGGCGAAAATGGCTCACAGAGCACGAGGTCGAACACGGAGCAAAGCGAAAACACGTCCGTCACGCACCAAGTCACCAGTCGAACTCACGTGCCCCGCCTACTCGGTTAGTCTATCTCTTATAAGGTCCATGGAGGCAAGGCCAACTTACAACACTAATAGTAATGAAAACATCACAACATCCAATTCTTTCACAAACATACAAAACTCTGATAACACTGAACACTCGACGCAGCAGCCGGCTGTCACTCAAACACCAAAAATTCAAGCACCACCTCCAATTTTCATAAAACCGCGAGCTGATTGGCTCTTTCTCCTCAATCAGCTACGCCGACATGCACCAACTGTTCTTTCCAAACAAAACATTGATTTTCTTAAACTCACTACCACTAATGAGACTGACTATAGAACAGTTGTTAGATTCCTCACAGACAATAATATTGAATTCAAGTCCCACACACTCAAATCAGATAGACCACTTAAAGTGGTAATTAGGGGATTACCCTCAAATACACCGCTCAACGTTGTGCAGACTGCGGTTGAAGTGCTTGGCTTCAAAATTCACAAGATCTCTCAACTAAAGAAATGGAAGATCAAAATGCCAATGCCTCTCTTTTATTTACAAATCTTCAACAGCCTCAAAGCCGAAGAAATCTACTCTATAACTGAACTCCTTGGAACTGAGGTATCCATGGGACACTTCAAAGGTCAGAAGGGTCCCTCCCAATGCTGGCGTTGTCAGGGATTTTTTCATTCATCTGAAGTTTGCACCTTACCAAGACGATGCGTCAGATGCGCTGGGCCGCATCAAGCCAAAGAATGCACTAAACCCTTTGAAGAGCCGAACAAATGTGCAAATTGTTCGGGAAACCATGCTGCTAACTGGAGTTCCTGCCCGAAGTTCCCAGGCTCCAAAAACAGACAACCTCCAAAGCCAAGCACCAAACCCAGTCAGACCGTTGACAACACAAACAAATTTAACCTACAACATAATACATTTCCAGTTCTGCCGGCTGCACACACTCCCAGTGCAAATAATACTCGCCCTGGAGTATCATACTCTGCTGCCCTTACGGGTATGCAACAGACTGCACCCCAAATTCTTCCAAATCTAACGGTCCCCTTAGGAGCAAATTCGACTCTAAATTGTACCGAGATCCTTTTGGCTATAATCCAAATTTCTAATCAGCCTGGCATTGACCAGAGCAAATTACTTCTGGCATTCAAAAACGCCTTACCGCAGCTCAGAGTGGCTCCATCTGGTGCTGACGCGGCCTACTATATCTTTGAGAGTTATATTACTCCCCAATTCTCTGATTCCCACATTCATTAAAATTCAATACTTTGAAAGAGTTGAAAAATCTTAAACTATGCACCTGGAATGCAAATGGCATTCTTTCCAAATTCCATGAGTTTAGAGACTATGTAGAAGAAAAGGATTTTGATATCATTTTTGTCCAAGAGACCAAACTCCAGCCAGGGAGAGCTCCCAAGCTTGTAGATTATGCACTATATAAAAATGACAGACAAGCTTCGAATACACGTGATGTCTATCATGGTGGCACTTGTATTTTCATAAAAAAACTCTATCCCGCATCGTAGAATTGACACACCAAATATGAGCAAACTTGAAGCAACAATCATCGAAATTTTTATTCAAAATTCACCATCCCTAGTTATGATCTCTGCCTATCTCCCACCAGGTGGAAATTTTCCTGTGGTAGATTTCAATAAACTGCTCAATTTTTCAAATAATCTTATCATAGCTGGTGATTTAAATTGTCACCATCAGCATTGGCGTTGTCATAGATCAAACCCTGCTAGTCGTGGCCTTCTAAAATGGGCTCAGTGCGCCCAAATTAAAATTATTGCGCCGGATTCCCCTACTAGATATGGTTCACGGGGTGACCCTTCATTCATAGATTTGGCACTCTTTCATATATATATCCATATCCTGATCCTAGCTGATTGGTATTCGGCCCTAAAAAGGGCCTTTACCAATACATATTTATCATACCCTGATAAGGGCTCCAAATAAAAACATATCCATCTAAAGATGGTTTTCTTGAGATTATGGCATAAGTGGCGCCATCCTTTGGCGGTTGTGTGAAAAATTTTTGCAATGGCATAAGTGAAAGGCATAGTTGAAAAACAAATGATGAAATGGCATAAAGTTGGCATATTATTTGAGTTGGCATAATTAGAGACTATGGCATAAATGAAGACTTGATTGTAAAGCAATAATGGCAGTTTGAATATTATGGCATGAAGATGCGATGCGGCGTGCGTGCTTCTCTCTTGGAAGTTCGCGGCTGAATGATGTGATGGGCGGTCGGATCCTTTTATGAGAGTAGTAGCATTCGTTGCGATTGGTCAATTTTGCACTTTGGAAACGGTAATTAATCTCAACAGTAGAGTTCATAGTTCATTGGTAAATAGGTAAATCTTGATTAAATACGAGTTAAATAATTGAAATAAAATAAAATATATACAAAATGTAAATCTACCAGTTTCCATCGTGAAAAATGTTTCGCGGTCTTTTGTGTTTTTGAATAAGAGTGTTATCATAGTTGTTGAGTTGTTGGATATTTTCATTAGGATGACTATTGCAGCGGGAGAAGAAGTTATGGCTGTGTTTGAGAATTTCGCTGTCTAAAGGCTTGATATTTAGGTCTCTATGGATTGCCGAGTTGCGTACATACCATGGTGCGTCTATTAAGATTCTAAGTAATTTGTTTTGCATTCTTTGCAATGATTGACGATTATTTCTAGAAGTGGCTGCCCAGGCCGGTGCTGCGTAAAGAAGAATAGGGCGGATAGCTTGTAAATAAATGATACGTTTTGTATTTAGATTTAATGTAGAATTCCTTCCTATTAATGCGTATATGGCCATGAATGCCTGATAGGCTTTGTTCCGAATATTGTTGATATGGTTGCGGAAAGTTAGTCGATAATCGATGTAAACTCCTAGGTACTTGATTATATTAGTTCTTGGGATATTCTGTCCTTCAATTTGTATGTTTCCGATGTCTTTTTTAATTATTGTTCTTCTGAAGTAAATGAGTGCAGATTTGGAGGTATTAATTTTAATTTTCCATGCTCTAAAATATTGTGCTATTGTATTGATGCGGTCTTGGAGATTATTTCTAGCGTGAATAGGATTCATAGACTTGCTGAGGAGTGCAGTGTCGTCTGCATAGCTTGCAATAATTGTTTTGGTGCAAGGAGGGATATCATTGATATAAAGGCTGAAGAGAATTGGCGAGATGACCGAACCTTGAGCTACACCTGCTTTTGAAATTCTGGTGGAAGAAAGGATATTTTTAATTCGAACTTGAAAAGAACGATTTCGTAGGAAATTAGAAAGAAGAATTATAAGGCTGGGTCTAAAGTTGTAGTTGATGAGTTTGATCAGCAATCCATCAATCCAAACCTTGTCAAAAGCTTTTTCGATGTCGAGGAATATACCAGCTACGGTTTCATTTTTATTGAAACTTTCGCCGATATATTCCACGATGCGTGAGACTTGATGAGTAGTTGAATAGCCTGGTCTGAATCCGAATTGATTATTGTTGAGAATATTGTTAGAAAAAACATAGGTTTTGATTCTTTCAGCAAGGATTTTTTCAAAAATTTTTCCTATTGTAGGTAGCAGGGAGATTGGTCTATAGCTTGAAGGTTCAGCTAGGTTTTTCCCGGGTTTTTTGAGTACGAAGATGATGGCATGTTTCCATACATCAGGGAAGTAATTATTCCTCAGGCAAGCGTTGAAGATATTAGTAATTAAAACTATTGTTTTGGAGGGAAGATTCTTTAATGCTTTGTTAGAAATTTGGTCGTAACCAGTGGCTTTCTTGATATTTAGATGTTTAATGATGGATTGAACTTCTCTGGGGCTGGTAGGGGGGTTGAAGTTCCTAGAGTTTTCTTGGATAAAACTATTTACATGATTTGAGATATTGCAATCGTTTGGACAAGGGTAGAGGTTGTTGGAGAATTGATCTTCATAGTTATCTGCAAAGATTTCAGCAATTTCTTCTGGTTTATTGATGATAGAGTTATTAATTTTGATAGGTCCAATGCTATTGTTGGTATGTTTGAGCGCCTTGGCGATGCGCCAGACAGAGTGGTCGTCGTGTGAAAGGCTTTGCACAAAGTTTTTCCAGGCTTGGTCCGTATATTCACGGATGATTTTCTTAAGTTCTTTATGGCATTTGTTGAAGTTCCTTCTATCGTTAGGGTGTTGGGTCCGTTGCGCTATTTTCCTGAGTCTGTTTTTATCCCTGATTTTTTGTCTGATATGGAGAGGAAGGGTGATTGTGTCTTCTTTTTTGTGCATTTTAGAATTATTAATAGCATTATGGATTTGATTGTTGAGGTGGTTGATCGCTTCGTTAATATCTGAGGTGTTGCTGAGGTTGGGAGCCGCATTCACATTTTTCTGCATTATATATTTAAAGTTGCTCCAGTTTATTTTGGTTTTTAAAGGAGGTAATCCATGCTTTAGCCCATAAAGGGTAAAGTGAAGAGGTAAATGATCTGATGAAAGATCATTTGCTACGTATACAAAAGGAGCTTGAGGTATTTGATAGGTAATGATAATATCTAAGATATCTGGTCTTCCACGTAGATTTGTGGGAATATAAGTAGGTTCATTCGGTGCATAGATATTGATTTGGCTATTAAGGAGGTAATTATTGAGGATGATTCCGTTTGCGTTAGTGGTTGAACTGTTCCAGTTTGGATGTTTACAGTTGAAATCGCCTGACATGATGGTGGGATAGCCTAGGTTGAAGATATTATTGAGATCCGTGATATTAAGCAGGTTGTTAGGTGGTTTGTAGATAGAGACTATTAAATAATTAATGTTGTTGCTTTTTATAATGCAGCCGCAAGCTTCAATGCTTTGGAGTGGAGGAAGAGTGGCTGGGTAACAATTTAAATATTTTTTTGTAGCAATAAGAGTGCCTCCGCCTCTGTTATGCAGTCGATCAGATCGGAATACATCGTAGTTGGGGAGTTTGATATTGTCTGTTGCTTTAAGGTGAGTTTCGTTTAGAAGAAGAATATCAATGCTGTGGAGGATGAGGTAGTTTTTGATTTCTAAGAGTTGCCTTTTTAATCCATTGCAGTTGAAGGAAACAAATTTAGCATAGTTGATATGTCGATATATTGGTGATGTGCTATTTTGAGAATTAAACATTGTGTTTTTCGAAGACCTGTAGCGCCTTTAAGGCGATATCCAATTTAGAGTTTGAGTTGCTGGAATTCCTGTATTCTAAATAAAGGGTGTGTAGAGATTTAATGAAAACACTGAACTCTTCGAAAGATTTTTCTTCATTATTGTTGATATTTTTAATAGGAGTTTCTGAAGGAGGGCTTGTCGGGTTTTTTGACCCAGAGAGTATTGCGGCGTATGATTGGCTGTTGTATATTGGCTCTCTAATTTTTGATTGGTTGCTAGTACTGGTGGTTTTGATTTCAGTTATAGCACTTGGAATTATGGTTGATTCTTTGATATTTTTTAGTTTAGGATCTATTTTGTTAAGAGGGTGCTCCGGGCATATTTTGTCGCAAGATGCATGTGAGCCTTGGCATAGTACGCATTGAGGCGTGAAGTTTTTTCCCTTATGCGGGCATTCAAAAGAATGATGTTGTTCTAAACATCTGACGCATCTTGGCGGGTTGTGGCATGCTTTTTGGGTATGCCCGTACCGTTGACACTGGAAGCATTGTGTCGGTCCGGGCCTACCTTTATAAGGAACAATTCTGACCTTCATATCCATGAGGTATTTGATATCGAACATACGTTTGCCTGAGGGATTGTTAGGAGTTTCGATGTAATACATTGGAAGCTCTGTGGGGATTCCGTCGCGCATGCGCACCATGCGTATAACTTTAATGATAGGGATTTGTAATTTCTGAATTTCTTCTTTAATCTCTTCTATTGTGTAATTGGTAGAAAATCCTTTTAGTACTCCTTTCAATGCTTTATCCGAATGTAGAAGATAGGTGTGGTAAGGTATATGTTTGGTTTCAAGGTAATTGTAGAATTGACACACCAAATATGAGCAAACTTGAAGCAACAATTATCGAAATTTTTATTCAAAATTCACCATCCCTAGTTATGATCTCTGCCTATCTCCCACCAGGTGGAAATTTTCCTGTGGTAGATTTCAATAAACTGCTCAATTTTTCAAATAATCTTATCATAGCTGGTGATTTAAATTGTCACCATCAGCATTGGCGTTGTCATAGATCAAACCCTGCTGGTCGTGGCCTTCTAAAATGGGCTCAGTGCGCCCAAATTAAAATTATTGCGCCGGATTCCCCTACTAGATATGGTTCACGGGGTGCCCCTTCATTCATAGATTTGGCACTCTTTCGAAACATCCCTTTTGGATATCACGTGACTGTTGAAAACTGTTTATCTTCAGATCACAACCCCGTAATCATAGACCTTAACTGTACTAGTTTTAATCAAAATTCTCCGGCACTCGTCTCTACAAACTGGGACAATTTTGGTTTCAAACTTAAAAGTAAAGATTTGCCCTCCCTTGAAATTAAATCCAGCCATGATATAGACTCGGCAGTTGATCACTTAACGACCATTCTAACAGATACTTATAAGGAAGTATCAAAACCCACCCTTAGACCCAATTTTCGTAAATTACCCCAAGAAATTAAACTCAAAATTAAAGAAATGAATAAAGTACGGAGACTTTGGCAAAGAAATAGGAATCCAGGTCTAAAAATTCAACTCCGTGCTTTCCAAAATGAGATCAAGGCATCATGTGACCAGTTCTTCCAATCACAATACACGAATTGCATTCAGTCCCTAACGACCAATGATAACAGTCTTTGGCGCGCATCAGCCCGCCTACGCAAACACAAATCTAACATTCCGTCCTTAGCTACGGACGCAGTGGTGGCTCACACAGACGCCGAGAAATCCGAACTAATTGCGGATTCTCTTCAAATTCAATTTACATCACATAATGAAGAAATTTTTGCGAACAGCGCAAGTTTTTTCCCACAAGATGTTGAACGTTTCCTCTCCTCGCATTTCGCGAGAGATATACACTATACATTCATGAGCGAGGTAAGTGAATACATTACCAAGCTCAAACCCAAAAAAGCCCCTGGTATGGACTCTATTTCTAATCGTATGATTAAAAATTTACTGAAAATTTTGCTGTGTTTTAATTAATATAAAATACATTTTTCGGAAATATTAAAAAATAAAATTTTAAATAATGCAGATTTAGAGCTCTGAAGAGAAAACGTAACACTATTGATATTCGAAATAATACCAAGCATTTCAATATCACCTACAGCATATAATAATAACATGTATGATATTAATCACAACGAATCATATACTCCCTCTGTCCCAAATTAGTTGCTACATTTGGGTACTGATTATTGATACTGAAAATTTTATGATTTTGTTTGCACATTTTCCAGAAATTTCAGGGTGGTACGTAATCAATCAACATCAACTTTACATACCAAGCATTTCCTCCTTAAATCAGTACCCTTAAGCCACGCCCCATTTCATAAATACTCTTCCATAAGTAATCGCTTAAAATCTTCAGGCTAATTAAATGTCAATTCAATTATCTGTCTTGTCTATACGAGCCAGTTCGCCTTAGAATTTCTTCCACAATGGCATCCCTCAGCATAGGCAGACAGCCCTCGAGGCCATAATCACATAAACACTATCTTTCTGAAATACGGGCCTTTCAAAATGGGGCGTGGCTTAAGAGCGTGCGAACCCTCTAAATTTGCGTGGATAAAATTGTCCTAAAATTAGTGCTACATTTGTGGAAAGTAAAAACTGAGAATGAAAACCTAGTATGCAAGCAATACAGTCCTTGTAGTACACCTTATAATTTTACTGATGTCCATGTACTAAACTGCATCGAAATTTTTTATGACTCCACCTACTTGAAATGTAGCAGCATTTGACACAAAACTTTCAACCGAAGTGTAGCAACTAGTTTGGGGCGAAGGGAAAAAACAATTTTGAGACTGCTAATTTCAATATCATTAACAGCATATTTAAAAAAATAAAACCATATTCCCTAAAACAAAAAGTATTACATCTATTAATTACATATACCTATGGATTCGACATGAATCCCTATTACTTCAAGTTCAACCACAAAACACTCAACCAGGTAGACAGAAATTTATGTACAGCATCACACTAATTAAAATGAGATTTGCGCTTTAAAATTCTGAAGCTAGTGCAGACAGCATTCAAATGTTTCTGGATCAAAGATAACGAATATGGGAGCTAAAATGTGATAAATTTCGTAAAAAAGCTAACGCAATTAGCATTTCTTATAAAATAGATACGTGGATGCATTCTTAAATTTTAATTGCATTAAACTAATATATATATATATATATATATGAAAGGTTAAAATATCATTTATGCAGAAAACAGAGATTATCTCCAGAATGATAAAAAAATATTATGATAATTTTATTTCAGGAAGACGAAAACATAACATGAAGCTGAACACACGTACTTACACATATTAAGAAGCTTATTTATATTCAAAAGCAGCGAAAAAACGTAAGAAAAGAATTTTAAAGCTTTAAAATTTTACGTGATGATTGCTTTTGTTTAAGAAATTTTGTATTTGTATTAAATCTGTATTGCATGAAACAGATGGAAATGCTTCCAACAGTTATATGTTGCGAATAATTATTTAAATACAATCGTAAAATTTTTTTTAAAAGGAAGAAAACTTTGCCGTATAGCACACAACAATATACCATTCTACGTTACTGTTAGTTACAGCGGAACTTTTTGTCAATAACGAGCCACATTACAAATAGAGAACGTGTAGCAGAATGCGAGCGCCACCTAGTGATAAATTTCGCGAAAGCCACTGAAAAACTGGGAACCGGAATTTCGTTCAGTCTGGCAGGCCTTGAGTAGAAGTTGGCCTTGATGGAGGTAACAGCTCGCTGAGGAGGGACTTCGGACTCTTCTCCAGCAGAAGATTCCATCGGAATCTATGGATCTAGAAGGTAAAACATCTTAGGCCAAACGTATTGGTTCAAGGTCTGGGAAAGGTAAATTAGGTAATACGGAAAGCCGCAGAGATGGCTAATGCCTTGGGGATGAGCGGGGGGGAAGGAGTCTTGCGACTAAAACTTGAATCCAGGGAGGGAAAGGCGAAAGGAGGAGTCAGTCTATTCATTACCTTTGCAAATTAATGCAATTACCTCCATAACTTCGACAAGAAAACTGAAATAATTAAGAAAAAGCAATGGCTAAAGGGAAATGAACGAAACCGTTAAGGGTTTACAGAGAGAGAAGAGAAAAAGAAGTCCACACTAGGGACGAAAAATTCTTTCTGCTTTCAACTTGTAGCGTACGTCGCGTACGTCAGGATGGGGAGGATGGTACTTTTGTAAAGGAGGATCTTATTGCTGAGAGAGAGGTTGCTGGTACGGCTGACGAGAGAGATGAGTTGGGTTCTGGTAGTTCTTGCCTTTGCTATTGTATAGTTGATATGTGTATTCCAGAGCAGCTTCGCATCCAGATATACTGCCAGATATTTATAGGAATCCACCCAGGGTACATCTTCATCAAATAACCTGAGTGGTGGGAGTTGACTATGGACATTAGTCTTTCTGGAAAAGAAGACGGTGGCGGCACTGTTGGCGACATTAATTTTGATTTTCCAGGTAATGAGCCAGGACTACCAAGTCTGTGAGATACAGCTGAAGGTGATTGAGAGTGGTGTTCGGTGTTGCGTACTGCGAAATGATGGGTGTGTCGTCTGCATAAAGTGCTAGATCGACACTTGGTGACTGTGGTATGTCATTTACATACAAGTTGAAGAGTGTAGCACTAATTATTCCTCCCTGCGGTACGCCGGCCAGGATAGGCCGAGATAGAAACAGAATTTTTAACTTTGACAGAAAAGGAACGTTTAGTGAGATAAGAGTGCATTAAGTGCACAAAATGAGCCGAAATTTCAAGTCGCATGAGCTTGAATAAAATTCCGATATGCCAACACCTGTCGAAAGCCTTTGCTACGTCTAAATAAACGATAGCCGTAGGCTTTCCACTGCGAGATCCTGTGTGAATGATTTCTACTACCCTCAGTAGCAGAAATCATTCAGGTATCTAAGCAGTATAGCTTCGTAAATCTTACCAAGTGAAGACAGGAGGCTGATCGGTCTGTAATTTTGAGGGACCTTCGGGTCCATTCCAGGTTTTAGAATAGGAACGACTAATGCATTCTTCCAGCTATCAGGATAGTATTTTAACCTTAGCATCGAGTTTATCAAAACTGCTAGGTAAAACATAAATTCGACTGGTAAGTTTTTTAATCATGCGATTAGAAATCCTATCCAGGCCAGGTGCTTTTGCAGGTGTGAGATTTTTGACAATTGCAGAAATCTCAGTCATTGTTGTGGGAATGGGTTCCTCAGATTGTGTATCTGAGGAAAGAAATTCTTCAACTTGGTGTTGGACTTCATGCGTGTGCTCTGCACAGGAATCGAACATGAGTCCAGTGTTTGGTGAAAATTGTGTTTGAAGACTGTCCGCAATGCGTTCAGCCTTCTCAGTGTCTGTTAATGCCATCCGGTCATTGACCGTGCCCAATAAGGGGGAATGTCGTGTTTTGGTTTGCGAAGGCGTGTGCTAGCTACACAAAGGCTATTGTCAGAAGACTTTAAGGACTTAAGATAATTTGAGTATTTATCATCTGCATACTTCTTAATATCAGACTTTATCTCATTCTGGATTCTTCGCAGTTGCACTCGAAAGTTTTCCAAATGTGTATTTTGCCAATCTCTGTGAAGACGGTTTTTAATTTTGATTTTCTCTTTAATGAAATCAGGTAATTTGTAATGTTTTGACCTGAATTTGGGCTTGGAAGCAGACGTAAACGCAGTTCCCAGGGTTTGTTGAGCCTGTCAATGGCTAAATCAACCTCCTGATTATCGTTAATTTTGATAGGGGGGAGAATACCATTTTCCAAAACAAACCGAAAGTTGTTCCAATTTGTCGAGACTTGCACCGGTAAATTTTGATTAATTTTGGTAGTTTTAAGGGTGAGGTGAACCGGATAATGGTCAGAGGACGATTCCGGGATCACTTTGATCGAATAATCTACAGGAATATTTTTGAATAATGCCAAATCTATAATTGAAGGAGCACCTAACCCCCCAGGATACTGGAAATGGGTAGGTGAGTTCGGCGCTATAATTTGGATATGGGCCTCCTGAGCCCAAATTTTGAGTTTATCGCCATAATTATTGGCAGTGACACAATCCCAACTTCTGTGATGGGCATTTAAATTTTCTGCTAGATAATCAGGTTATTTACAACCTCACTGAGTTTTCTGAGATCAGAGATAAATGCTGGTCCCTGTCTCGGAGGCATATAGCAGGACACTACTGCTATGGGGGGCAATTTAGAATATGAATTTGAATAATAGTCACTTCTAGAGCCTCCAGTGGTGGCGTGGGAATTCTAGAATGTTTTAAAGAGCGTTTCACATAAATGCTAGTACCGCCACTAGCACGAACAGTGTCACTGATGCATACCTCTCTATCATTACGTTAGCTCATTATGGAGCTCTAAGGAACATGTCCTTCACTCATGGTGGCTATCCTGCGAATCAAAAACATCTTAGGAGAAATTACAAGTCCATTTTCAGCATTTGCTCTACCATTCCCAGACCAAATAGAACTTTTTCTTCATTCATTCATTCATTACTAATCGTGCCGAGATATTGCATTTAAATACAACATGAATTGTTTCTTTTCCTTCTTATATACTTTCTCATTATCCCAAGTGATCACTTCGGAAAACATGGATATTTCAGGATAGCATTTCATTGGAAGAGAATGATATGCTCAGCCATGAATTGCCATGAATTACGGTTATGACGAGTATTCGACCCGAGGGTCTTTACTCCTACATTATTTCCCCTACTGGGGCAGTCATAATACGCATAAATGTTCCTTAAAAAGGTGCTTGTTTCTTCTTTAGGTGCAGAGGAAGGGGAGTGTGTCGCCATCTATTGGCTGTAGGATTAATAATGTCTTGAGTTTTGTAAAAAACTGGATGAACATAATTGATAAGGTATTTATGAGGATGAATATGAAATTGTTACGTAAGTGAGAGTGAGTAATGCATCGAAGCAATGTGGTGATGAGAGTAAAATTTATCCAAGTGAACTCTTGAGGTGAAAGTAGAATTTTTGTTGGTCACGTGACGTGAAACTTTCAACATCGAATCTGTATTACTTTACAGAGCAATTTTGGTACATAAACAAGTAGATAAGTAGAAAATAAAGGTGAACTTGATTAAATAGACACGTACATAAAGAAATAATATTTACAAGTCCCACTTTATTTTAAATCACAAGAGAACGATAAGATAGCATTTTTTGCAGGTCACGTGATGTGAAACTTTGAAGGTAGAACCTGTGTTTCGTAACAGAGTAATATTGGTGCATAAACATGGGAAAACAATTTTAATGAAGGAATCTTGAGTAAATAGTCGCGTATGTGAAGGAAAAAATATGTACAAGTCCCAAAACATTGAAATCGCATGGGAGCGATTAGGAAGAATAATCCATTGAATTTGCAGGTCACGTGATGTTGTTGACAGTCAATTATCTCCAGTTGTTGTTGTAAAATATGGTACAAGGTCTTTTGATTGATTGAATGATTCTATGATCATAGTTTCCAAGAGTTTTGATGATATTGTTGGGGTGATGATCGCAATGCTGGTGAAACTTGGTAGCAATTTTCTGAATTTCTTCGTTGATAGAGTTGATTTTGAAACTATTATGAATGACTGTGTTCTGAACAAACCAGGGGGAGTCGGATAGGATACGGAGATGTATATTCTAAAGAGTTTGAAGGGATTTACGATGTGAATTAGTGGTAGCGGCCCAGGCCGGTGCTGCATAGGTAATGATGTGTCTAATGGCTTGGAGATATAATAATTTTTTGGTCGTATAATTAAGTTGTGAATTCCTACCAAGGATGGGATAAAGGGCCATAAAGGCTTTTTGAGCTTTTTCTTTTACATATTTTACGTGCTGCTTGAAAGTAAGATTTTTGTCGATAATAACGCCCAGGTATTTGACTGCAGTTTGCTTTTGAATGCTGTGGTTTCCAATCTTGATATCTTCATAATTTCCTTGATTTTGTTTTTTGCTAAAGATAATAACTGTAGATTTGTCATGATTAATTTTAATTCTCCATTTAGTAAACCATTCTGTGAGGGTATTTATTGCATCTTGTAGTTTGATATGTGCAAGATGCGGGTTAAGCGATTTACAAAGCAGGGCAGTGTCATCTGCGTAACACGCCACTAAGGCACAGTCCATAGAAGGGAGATCATTTGTATAGATGTTATATAATGTTGGGCTAAGGATTGCGCCCTGAGGCATTCCAGCTTTGATGGGACGGACAGAGGATAGATGGTTGTTTATTCTGGTCTGAAAAGTTCTATTATTTAGAAAATCCACAATGATGATGATAATTTCTGCAGGAAGGTTGTGATTGATGAGTTTGACAAGTAAGGCAGTGTGCCAGACTTTGTCAGATGCCTTTTCAATATCTAAGAAAATGCCCACAACAGTTTCTTTCTTATTCATACTTTCTCCAATTGATGGGTAGTGGAGAATCCGGAGTGGAATCCAAACTGATGATTATTAATTATGCTATTGTCATTTATAAATTTGAGGATGCATTTGAGGATTACTTTTTCCAGTATTTTGGCTGCAGAGGGAAGTAAGGAAATGGGGCGGTAATTACAGATTTGGTTGCTACTTTTGCCAGGTTTTTTAATAACAGTTATGATGGCATGTTTCCATTTTTCTGGGAAGATGCAATGACGGAGGCAGGCATTGATAATGTTGGTGAGTAAAACAATTCCTTTTAAGGGGAGATTTTTTAGAGCTTTGTTGGAGATATTGTTGTAACCAGCTGATTTTTTAGGATTTAGTTTTTTAATAATTTCATTAATTTCCTTAGGAGAAGTAGGATAGTTTGAAGCTGTATCGTTTTATTGAATGAATCTGATGACTTGGTTATGGATGTGAAGATCGGAGTGGAAGGAACTAGGATTGCTATTATCACAAATGAATTGATTTTCGTAGGTATTTGCGAAAGCTTCATTAATGTCATCAGGGTTGTGAATAACGGAATTATTGTAGTTGACAGGACCGATTTTGGTAGGATTTTCTTTGAATGACTTGGTGATTTTCCATATAGAATGATCTTTATGTGAAAGGTTTCTGATAAAATTTTGCCAAGTTTCGTCTCTGTAGTCCTTCATGATGGTTCTTAATTCTCTGTAAGCTGCGTTGTACCTAGCTTTATCTTGGGGATTCTGTGTTCTCTGATATGTTTTACGCAGACGATTTTTGATGTGAATTTTTTTAATATGAGCTGGGAGCGTGAATTTATCTTCTTCAATAGTAGATTTTGAATTGTTAATGGCAGCGTTGATTCTGGTATTGAGATAGTTTATTGCAGCGTTAATTTCTTCTCTGGAATTAAGAGGTGGCTTAGCAGGAATGTTTTCGTGAACATAGGTGTTGAAGTGATTCCAATTACTACGATTTTTAATGGGTGGGAGTCCATGTCGCAGGCAGTATAAGGTGAAGTGAACTGGCAGGTGGTCAGAGGAAAGGTCGTTGCAGACATATAAATAAGGTATTTGAGAGATATTCATAGTAATCCGGATGTCAAGCACGTCTGGAGATCCATATGTGGTAGTGGGAATTCTTGTTGGTTTGCTGGGTGCATGTACTGTGATGTCATGGAGGAGAATGTAAGTATTAAGTATATTTCCGTCGTTATTGTTGACATGTGAATTCCAGTTGGTGTGTTTACAGTTGAGATCGCCTGCAATGATGGTAAGTTTGTTGAGGTTTCGAATTAATTCCAGATCCTGGTTGTTTAAGGGGGTGGAGGGAGGTTTGTAAACAGAGATGATGAGGTATTTAGTGCCATTGCTTCTAAGGGTACAGGTGCTAGCCTCAATGCTATTTCAGGGTAGGAAGTGTGTACGGAGTACAATTTAAATACTTTTTTGTAAGAATGGCGGTGCCACCGCCTCTGTTGGTAGTCCTATCTTGTCGGAAACAGTCATAGTTGGCCATTTTAAATCTTTCTGTGGTACGTAGATGAGTTTCGTTGAGAAGAACGATATCAGTACTATGGCTATTGATATAATCTTGTATTTCTGTAATTTGCTTCTTAAGACCATTGCAATTGAAGAACATGAACTTAGCATAATAGATGTGGGGGGAATTATTGCTGCTATTGATGTTTGTAGTATTAATCATGGTTGAATTTTTCGAAGGTCTTTAAGGCTTCAAGAGCCATGCTGAGCTTAGTGGAGGTTTCGTTGGCATTGCAAAATTGTTGGTAAATATTGTATAAATTAGTTGCGAAACTTTGGAATTCTTCGATGCTTTTATGTTGCATTCCTTGAGCAGTAGGTTGGGGTTTAAAATTGGTGTTGATTCTGCTTCTGGTGACGACTGCGTAGGATTGGTAGATAGGAGCGCTTGCGGAGTTGGTTGGTAGTGGTGAGGGTTTTTTTATTACTATTTTTGACGTCCAAGTTTGGATTTATATCTGGAAAATTTTTTGCAGTTGGAGCGTAATTAGTCTTAGTTTGTAGATCTGATATTTCTGGCTTTTTCGGGCATTCATCGCTGTATGCCGGATGTGGCCCTAAACAGAGAACACATTTAGGTATATAATTAGTCGAAAAACGTAAAGGGCAGTCGGTGGATTGATGATTTTCAAGGCAGCGTACACATCTTGCTGGGTTGTGGCAAGAGCCTCGCGTGTATATCTTTGACAGTTAAAGCGTGTATATCTTTGACAGTTATCCATATCTTTGACAGTTAAAGCATTGGGAGGGTCCGGGTCTCGATTTGTCTCGATATGCGTATTCGCAATATCGATGATAGTTCTGACTTAGTAGATTTTTTTACCCTCGGGCATTTTTAGTACTTCGACATAATAGATGGGTAGGTGTTGCGTGACTCCATCGCGGATGTGTTGGAGCAGCCTGCATTTTTTTACTGGAATCTCTTGGGCTTCTAGTTCCTCTTTAATTTCCTCTGCTGTCAGATCAACTGTGAGTCCTTTAATTATTATACGAATATTTTTGTCAGATGTTATGGTGAATGCGTGGAAAGGTATTTCTTTTTTTTCTAGTAGTTCTTGTATTTTTCTATAGTCGTCAGGGGAGAAAATTTTGATATTAATGTTATCACCTTTGCGTTTGCATTCTATTTTTTCAATTTTTAGATCTTCTTTGAATTCTTTTCAGAGTGTTTTCCAATTAATATTAGGTTGGGTTATGACAAGTGACGGAATTTTGTTTGCAGTCTTATTTGGTTTGGTAAATTGTAAATTATTTTCTGTTTGATCTTCATTATTAGTTTCATCTTTATTATTTTCAGTAAATTAATATTATTATTTCTTTATTGTAATAATATAATAATTATTAATAATTCTTATTATTATTTATCTTTATTATTTTCAGTAAATTAATTTGGTGCATTAGGGAAGTTTTCAATCGGGTGTTGAGCATTATTTGTAGCATTAGTTTCGTTATCGAGTGGGAGTTCAGACAGTAGTGCGCTGAATTTGTTGTTGGTTGCCATATTTGGCGATTTATCTCTGTTTTCTTTCAGTGGGGAGCTTTGTTTAGGTATTGTTTTCCATTTAGTGCTATTGATTTTGGTAAGTGAAAAGGAGCTAGTAGGGGTTTCTTGGGATTTATTTGGACTGTTAGGAGGAGTAGCATTTGTGTTATTTTCCGTTTGACCAGGTATTTCAGCAATGTGTGAAGTAGTGATGGGTATATATTCATACAAGATAGCAGTATAAAGTACCGTGGGTACTTACGTATTATCGCAACCAGGTTGGCGCTATTTGTAAGTTTGAGTAAAAAAGTATGAATAGAAAGAAAATGTACATTTATTAATTACAGATAATTTTTAATACAGTTTATTATATTATTTTGTTTTAAAATATAAAATAGCAATTAAACCCTTCCGGTTTCGAATTTGAATAAGTTGCAGAATTATTTTTTCGGCGGAAGTCTTTTGGCTATTGCTTTTAGCAGTGATTCAAAACCGTATTCGCCATAGCCATGTACACGTCGACTTATTTTTACTTAAAAAAAATCCCAGAATTGCACAAAAATGGCATTGCGCACACTCTTGACTTTATCCATGTACACTGCTATTTTCTCATAAATTACAAAAATTTGCATGAAAATGGAGGAAAATTTTGTGAATCTCCACATGCTCTTTTTACAAAACTACGTATAACACGTAGGGTTGCCATAAGTAGGATCACCAAATTTGTCAATTTATGCGAATTTTGGCCTGGTTGCGTTAATACGTAAGTACCGTACTGGGTTATGTAAAGTTATTTCGTCTTCAATATTTAGGAGTTTTACGCAATCTTCTTTTGAGATTCCTGTATTTAGGTCGTGGCCTTTATCGTAAAGTTTTCGTTTTTCTTTGGTTAAGCTATTTATTCTTTCCAGTCTCCAAATTGGAGAGCCTGGCAGTGCATTTGCCTTAGCGCTTTACCTAGTGAGCATCGTGGCTGCCTATGTCACGCCGTAAAGAGCAAAGAATTTGAAAGGGAGAAGAACGAAAGGTCCCATAGACATAATGTAAACCGGTTCGATCGTTGCATTCATCTCGTCTAGCCTAGTCTGAGCGAAGCAGTGAAGCAATGGCGCAGGGTGCAAGTGAAATCCGCTCACGAATAATTCGTCTTAATAAAATTCTCTGCTTCGAATTAATTTTCGATTTATACGCTTCTTAAATCTCCTAAGCTGTAGCATATTTTAAAGATACGTTTTATAATTTTCGAACTTTGTGTTTCATAAAATTAATATCTGAAATTATGCTTTGATTTTAAGTAATTACTACTACAATAGATCTGGATAACTTTGGATACTGACTTGAAAAGCTACTTAAAAATTCTTACTAAAGTTTTTTCTAATAATTCATAGCTTTAATTTTCTTTTCCTTGGATATACCTAAATACCTTTTCTAATAATAAATTATTGATTTATTACTTAGCAGCTTTAGCGCAAATTTTAGGCATTTTAAATTACTCATTATTATTTTTACTTAGAAATTTTTAAAAATATACTATTAATACAATAGTATTAAACAGGAAATGAAAACTATTGTGAAAAACTTATCAGAAGGAAAATTTTATTTTTTGACAGGAGAAAATTTAAAATGCTGAACAGCAATTAAATTCATCTCTTCTAAAAATTAGCTAAATATTAAATATATGTAGAAGATTTTTTAGAGTAAAAAGTGAAGACAACACAATTAAAATAATGAAAAAAAAATATTTATATTCAAACAATTTCATATTAAATACACATAATTTTTATATCATGACAAAAGAAATTACCACGTTATTATTCCTTTTTCACATAAGACGTGAAAAAAATCATGAAAATATTGTATTTTTAGATTTTAAATTAAACAAATTTTACAGTTAATGATTTTTTTAATTAAATTATAACAAAACTGATTTGACCAAACATTTCCTTTACATTTTATTTTAACTAATATTAGATTACAGCTTATGGAATATATCATATTACTACTCTGAAATAAAGAATCTTTTTCAAAAATTCATATTTTTGTCATATTTATATATACAATTATAAATGTATCATTTCAATTTTTTTAAAACTACATTTAGTGAAAATATTCTTGAACTATTAAAAATAATTAAATATCCTTTATTCTAAAATGATTACACATTAAAAGATTGCTAACTAAAATAACATTTTTAACATTAAATAAATAAAAATTAAATTTTTTCCGGAAATATTTCTAAATTAGATTGCTTATTATGCATCAAAAGTTGCTTTACATATAAAACTAAAATAGTTAAAAGACTAATGGCTTGGAAAGCTGAAAAATTATACATAGTACTGAAATTAACATTTTTATGACATATTTTTAGCACAAAATTTATCAGAGATTTATTTGATCATAGCAAGATAATTACGTGTTTTTAAAAACGAAAATTACACAATAAGCTTTGCTAATTTGAAAATAATAATACTTAATAGTCATAAACAATAAGCTTTTCAGTTATTTTAAATAAATTAATTTAATTTAAAATAAATAGAATTACAATGATAAAAAATATGAATTAAAATATTCACATTCATGATATGTAAACCATGAATAAATCATACAGCAACAACCGAATACTTCCGAAACAAAATTGATTGTATATTTTATTATTGCATATAATGACATAAAAAATTCAGCTTAAGACTGTTGATTATATTTTCAAGTAATTTACTCCACTATGATTCAACCAACCAGGAAACTTGACCACTGATGTGTTTTCACTTCATAGATCACAAATAAAAGCATCTACAAACTGTTAGAGATTTGGGTAATTTACGACAAAATATCAGAATCTCTATATTATCCGTAATAAACAGGTTGATTTTCTAATAATTTACAGAATAAGGAAAATAAAAGAAACCTACATTATAATATAATCTTAATAATATACTGATTTTTAGTAAAACAGTGCAACTTGCAGAAATTAAATTGCTCTAATGAACTTTTCAAAGTACAAAACAAAAATACATACAATACATACAAAAATAAAAATAATTTTTGTTTTCTTAATAAAACTGAATTAAATCACAAAATTTCTGGAATAATAATAAAATATTTTTAGCATTTTTTACTTAATTTTAAATTTTGGTATACATACTTCAGAAAACACAAGTGCCCTTCTAGAGATACCCTTACAGCAATAATAAAATCAATAAACTGCAACATTATCAAGTATTACAAAAATACAAAATCAACTAAGAATAAATGATAATTCATTAAAGGTTTAACTTTCTCAATCAAACATTTCTAAAATGATTAAACTTTTTCAATTAGCTAAAGAGTTCTATTAACTATAAAAATAAAAATTTAGTGAATGACATGTTATGATAGGTAGAAAAATATGTAAATTACAAAAGAATCTTTAATAAATGAATCACTCAATTTCATGCATTTTGTTTTCTGTTCTCCTCATAAAATAATTAAGATTTTATCTTCATTTAACAAACTATAAAGTTCCAATTTTTAAATACCTTGCCTTCTAAACATGAGTATAAATAAATGTCAAAATTTAGTATAGAAATTTAATAATTAGATGTAAATACTGGTTTAGTTGATTAAGGTAAAGCACACCAGGGCTATCTGCTAAGAAAAGGAATGCCATCATGGAGGATTTTCTGTAGGAAAATTGCCTCATATACACGTTACACATGAGGAAAAGCATAAAAATGCCCGCGCAACCAGCCCATTCACCTGGACTGAAATCTTCATTTCACTATATATATACATAAATTTTATGTTTCATTTCACAATATTTGAAACATACGTTTGCTTATTTCAAATGCTAGTCCAATTTCACAATTTTTGCTGAAATCTCAGACGACCCATTAATTCTAGATTCAACTGTAAATATTTTCATACAGCAATTATGTAATTACATATAAAAATGGCATTCATTCTGGAATTTGACTTGAGCAAATTAAGTAATAAGCTAAACTTTAGTAGTAACAAAATTGCTTTACAGATATAGCATAACAAAAATCATAAAAATTTGTTCGGAATCCAAATTAACTATTTTTAGAACTATTTCAATAAAGAAACTAAAGAAAGCAAATGCTTTGGGAAAAAAATTTGTGTGAACAGTTTATTATTTAGAATAAGAAATATCATCTCCTACTCTTAAATTTAATTATTTTTTCAAAATGTTGCATGTAAACAAGCTGTGAGTTAAAGGATATGTTTTTGCGCTTTCAGGAAAGAGATATTCTTATCCCATAATTGAAAAACATTTTGAAATGCATGGCATTAAAATTTCTATGGACAAAATAAGGAACATTACTAATCAGAAATAGAAAAATTGTCTATTATTACTTCTACATGAAATGAAGACTCCATTACCTGAAAAAGACAGGTACTGTTTCTGAAGTTTAACTGTTGGTAACAAGAGAAAATCCAACAATACAGTCATTAATTATACAATTATATTATTAGTCTTTAAATACATATGTGCCAAAAATAAATAAAACAATAAACCAAGATTTACAAATCAAAAAAACCTAATGTTTGTCAGAGCATGTGGCTCAACACAGTACTATTTGTAGAATTCTATATGAAAACTATTTAGTACAAGATAAATGGAAAAACATTGGGATCACTGATGAAAAGTGGTTCTATGTAAATGACTGAAATAAAGTAGTGGAAAGGAATGGAAACCAATATGCACATAAATTTTACTAAAATCATTTGTAACATGGAAATCACAACGCAGGAAACTGATAGTACAGAAAAATGGCTATTACCCTTTACATTTTAAACATTAATTAATTCCCAAACTCATTCTAAAAATGTGTGAACAACCACTGTAATTGCATACTTAATTTACCTTAGAGTAAATACTCTCCTTAGTTGGACATCTATAAGTAATCCAGCTCTACTTACTGTCTATTTTCCACAGTACAAGAACATACATACATATTCTTCATTATTTAATAACAGAGATGCATATATTCTGCATCTGTACAAAATAAAGAATCATTGCTATTAATTCTAAATCTCATTTATTTCAAAATGCAAAAATTAAAAGCTTTTACACACATCTGTAATCAACCTTGATTGGGATAAAAACGTTTGCAGAAATAATTATATAAAGACACTATAAAATAATAATACACTAGAAAATCCAATATATAAGGCTATTCAAATACATTCTCAATAAATTTTTACAAAATATAAAGCTTATTCAATGCTGTAACAGAATTTATATAAAAAAAAATCTAAAATGTTTCAGATTTTTTTAGCAGTTGCCCAAAAGGGTCTGTTAAGGTTTTTCAAGTTCTCACTGAGCTCGTAGTCTACCAGTCTGTTTGTTAGTTCTGCATAACTCATCAGCTGGAAAGGATAAAAATTATATATTAAAATGATTTGCAAAATAAGCACAAAAAAGTATCATCATGAATTATTTTATTTTATAATTTTGCTATTTTTTATTAATTTATTAATATTCTCTTATCAGGATTGGATTTACAAATATATGTATGCATGCACATAAGTGTGTACACCCACATGCATGCATGCATGCAAACACATGTTTCTGAATCGGATCCTCATTACAGAAAAGTATCCACCTTCTGACTCAATAAAACTAATCTTAAAATTTTTAAGGTAAACAATCACTCATACTGTAAAATACTGTGTATTATAAAATGCTAAATTAAACAAATATTGGAACTTTAAGGATTAGGAATGAGCAAATTTTAACACTAGGTTAGCTTAATAAATGCATAAACTTTTAAATTTAAATTACTTTAAAATGAAAACTAATAACAACATTTCAGACAGTGTTTTAAAAATTACAGAGTTAGCACAAATGATTCATTTGTTTTGAAAAAGCTGTATTTTCAAAAATATTTTACATACACACGTGAAAGATATATGAAAAGAACCACAGCCTCACCAAGTTTATGCACCCTCTAAAAATATTCAGCATGTGCCCCTTTAGTTACATGACACACATCTACACGCTAACTGAGCTCATTTGATCCCATCAAATAAATAAATATTGTTCCTTTGTTTAAATAATTTTGAGTATATTTCACTAATTACCATAAAAAATTGTATAGAAAACCCTTCGAATTCACCTGAAGTGACAATAATGTAAATGTATATAGAAAAATGGATTGGTTGGTTTGGGGTTGTGTGATTACGGCAAAGCCTCAAGGGCTATCTGCTTAAGGGGATGGGTGCCTTTGTGGAGGACTTTATAAGGGAAATTGGCTCGTATACACGTTGCATTTGGGGAAAACCATGAAAACGCCCAGGCAGCCAGCCCATTCACAGGATTAAAACCTCAGACCAAACTACCAGTGCTCAATGGTTTCACCATTCGGCCACAGGTGGACACAAGAATGGCTTCAATTGGGTTATTAGGATTGTGGCAATGGCTGTCTGTTTAGATCTGTCTCTTTGTGTGTGATCTGTGTCTTTGGTGATGATCTTTGTAGATGACATCGTAAGATATTTTTAAAACTTATATACATGTTACACATAGATAAAACTAGTTTTTAAGCAATTAGCATAAATTATCCCATTTTTAAAACTCTTATATCATCAAAGCAATCTTTTGTTTGTCATCATTTAATGAATCACAGATAGTTTCAAATACAACAAATGCAAATTAACTATAAGCACAAATGTGTAAAATAAAATAAGGAGCTGCATAACTTTGAGCTAATGTAAGTTGGGAGCATATATCTGAATATTAATGAACTTATCATTAAAACTGATAATTGAAAATTAAAAGAAAAACTGCTATATATGCACTATATGTTACTTCCTTATTAAAGCAGACACAGCCTGGCAATAATTAAAAGTTGCAAGTCACCAGTTTGACAATTCAGTCCACTAATTTGGCCATGGTGGCCACTTTAAAGGAAATGTTAACTGTACATATTCTAATATATTTTATGGGCTTTTGGAGAAGGACCTTTCGGCCTAAAAAAATAAATTAAATCACCTTATAAAAGTCATTTCATTTAAAAATTCATTATCACAGTAAAAACATTAGATATTTAGCAAATGGTTTAGAAATAGGTTCCCATTCACAAAAAGTTAAATATCATGATAATTGATTTACATAGGTAATTTATTTCTGCACTAAAAATGCAATATCCTCTAGACCTTTCAAATAAAATCTTGAACATATATTTATACATATAAAATTCAATGAAATAAGTCCTTATGAGTAAAATAATGAATAATATAAATAAATAATAACTTGAAATAATTTCTTATAAGTTTCGAATAACCTAAACTTAAAAGTTTTACACAGTGAATGGAAACATATCTTCTTGAAAAAAATTCTTACGTCGAATGAAAGAGCATGAAAAATGAGATTTGACAAATGAAATTTCATTAAAAAAAAGGGGGCGCGATTATTATTATTTTATAGATTAGGCATGAATCTGCTTTACTTAATAAGGTGTTTTAATACGGGAATAGGATCCAATTCCTTTGATTTCTTTTACAAGTTGAAGTATGTTTAGTGTAAAAGCATTTCACAACTAAATTACCATCATTTACAAATCATTATAAATTAGGAAATATACCTTAAAGTGAGGCGATGCTAACGATTAAGACATTTTATACATTATAAAATAAAGAATTAGCAATTTTACATACCTCTCACATTTGAAATTTTCTTCATCGATCATCTTTGGAGAATCCATCGCTGAAAATATCCGATTTCCACGATCAAAACAACAATTCAATATGGCGCTTCAGGAAACAGTCAAATGTGTGGTTCCGTAGATCATCAGACCAGACTTGGCTTTGCCCCTGTAAAGGTTGCCTTTTGGATATACACAGACCAAGCCAGACCGGGTGTCCGCTTGGCGTTGCTGTGTTATCGAGGCTTTATTTCTTCTTCCTTACAAATTCTTTGGTAGAGAGTAACCAAAAAACATACTCACTAAAGGAACGGAAGTTCTAGAGGATCTAGATGGCCAAGTTGAAGATGAGCAAAATAAAGCTATAAATTATAATGGCGACATGAAACCTCAAAATTTTGATGTTAGACGTAGAATAAATTCGATCCTGTCTCCAGGAGTTCAGGATCGAATATCGAGATAATGTACAGATGAAAGATTGTGTATCCTTGGAGCAACGATCAGAACACGAAGTGTTTTATCACTATACGATCGGCTTACGTTTAAACTGGTGATTAGACTTCTTTAGTGTGGGATGTATCTTTTTTTCGTGTTTTGAAGAGTTCAGTGTTGTTTTGTTTTGTTTTTGCTAGAACGCCACAACCCGCCTGATCACAAAGTGATCTTATTTCAGTGTTGTATTTGTATTAGTTCAGTGTTGTATTTGTATTAGTTCAGTGTTGTATTTGAAATGCATGGGTACTGCATACATCAAGGAATAGATGGAGATGGCGTCTCTGCTATTGCAGTACGAAGAAAGTGAAGCCAGGGGGAAGGAAATAAGCCACGCCACGTGAGGGCAAGAAAACGATTACCTTACTAAGCGAAGTGAGGTAAAACGCCAGCTGGTTTCAAGTTCTCAGTGTGTTTTCTGATTTTGTATGCGTAGATCTGAAAGGCCTAAAAGGCAATGAATCGTTACAGCGAAATAATGTCTACATTTCCGATTTCATGTCCATGTAAAAGAATGTTTTAGAACCTGCATACACAAGTAGAATAATCGAAACTTGTGTTTCAATGGCCTTCAAGAAAGAGTTTGAGTATTTTCTTATTGTAAAGTACACGAAGAAACATATATAGTTCTCAGATTTACCTTTTCATAATAATAATAAAAGCGATATTCGTAATTAATTTATATGTGATAACAAAACGATAAGTAAACATGGGGAGGGGGAGTGGCTAGCTCTCCATGGGAAAGAAAACAGTTTACTTTAATGTCTGATCAGAATTACTTTACAGGTCTTACCTTTTAGGTGTTTAACTACATTTTATTTTGTGCTCAAGTAGATATATAATAACTGGATTTGATTTTTAGTCACATTTGTTGTATGAGTTTTAAAATAACAACGTAAAATTTAAATATTTCTATCACTGTTTATTCAAATTAAAATTTTTCGTAATATAAGTAATATTTATAACATGAAAAAGTTGAGAATTATATATACATAGAATAAGTAAATTATAATAAAATAATAGTTTGAGTACATAGTTACTGTTCTGTGTTCACAATACTTTTAATGCTAGCATTCATTAATTACATGATGCAATTACATAATGTAGAAATTAAATAAAATGAAATGGCGAGAAAAGTAAGGGAAAAGAGGACGTGAAGAAACTGCGATACTTTACGACTACCAGGAACAAAATTGGGTGTGGTTAGAGCAGGTCAATCTTTCTAAGCCACGACTACTAAGGGCATGCTTCCCCCCCCCCTCTTTTGGCTTCACTTGGACTGCGTGGAGGGCATCTCAATGAGTTCTAACCTCCTTGGCATACATACTGCATTTTAAATGCTGGTTACTCATTACTCATTATGGTAAAAGCGCAGAATAGGCTGCATCAACAACGTTCAGTAGGAGGAGCATTAAAGGGGTGGGACTCAGCTTATGACGTCACAATGTAGCCTCGCATTTACACTATGTGCACTTTCTATTTTCTCTTAAAAATAACAATAATAAATTGTTTATTAATTCAGAAGTCAAACAACAAAAATCATGATTTTTGTCTTGTTCTTTTTGAAAATCTGATTTTTGTTGTTTGACTTCTGAATTAGTATTTATTCGGCGTGTTATTGTGTCTTAATTAAATTGTTTATTATTGTAAATTAATATCAAATTCTTTACTTTTAATTTACATTTATAACATTTAAGCTTAGGCGTTACTGATAATAAGTATAATAAATTGTTTATGTTTAAAATTACCAAGATACAGTGAGCGAATTCTACCAATTATTAAAACGATAAACAACGTCGCAGTCTCTAATAGTTGTATAGCTTCAATATTTTCAAAGATTTCCATTAAATTATTATTTTTTTTTTATTTATACAAATAAACTATTTTTTTAATTTAAATTCATATTGTGGAACATTTCAATTTTATCATTTTTACAAATTACGTTCTTGCTACGTAACGACATAATTCCTTACATACAATAATTAGACAATTTTCATTATTTCTAAAAATTTTAAACTTTACATTAATAAAAAAAGAATATTTTTTATTGGTGAACATCATTACACAGCTTTCATATCAGTTTTTAAAATTCCTAAGTCACGCCATATTCTGTGTAGGTATGCTAGAATTCTACGCATTAATAAATAAAAAAATATAATTTCTCAGAAGATCTCTCAAAGAAAATAATATAATAAAATAAATACTACAAACTTGGAACACTAAGCAATGCTTCACATACGTACACACACATATTATCAATGATTTCATATTATCAAGTGCAATTACGATACCAAACACTACGTATTAAAATATGAGGTAAACGTTACTTCAATGGTTAAAGTTTACAGTTTTGCTACTGTTGAGTCGATCGTCGAACTATGCATATATATCGTAAGTCGGAAAGCGTTATAAATATATCAAAAAACAAAAAATTAAAAATACAATTTAAATGAAAAATTATGTCTTAAATATAATTCACAATTAAAACAACAATACAAATTTAAAATACACAAACGATATGTTAAACATTACACATAAATAAAGTTACATTACTCCTCGACATCACGCACAACCTCGTTTTCCCTTTTACACAACGATCAGTATTCACTCGAAAAACATCAAAGAATTCCACAAACTTGGTGTCCATGTGCTCATTTATCTATTTTCACTTAAAGAAAAATCAGAGAATTGCTCAAACTCGGCATTGCGCACCACATTGGCTTTGCCCATGTGCAAATCGATCTATTTTCACTAAAATAAAATCCCAGAATTGCACAAACTCGGCATTGCGCACCACATTGGCTTTGCCCATTTGCACATTGATCTATTTTCACTTAAAAAAAATCCCAGAATTGCACAAACTCGGCATTGCGCACCACATTGGCTTTGCCCATTTGCATATTGATCTATTTTCACTTAAAAAAACATCCCAGAGTTGCACAAACTCGGTATTGCGCACCACATTGGCTTTGCCCATGTCACATCGATCTATTTTCACTTAAAAAAACATTCCAGAATTGCACAAACTCGGCATTGCGCACCATATTGGGTTTGCCCATGTGCACATCGATCTATTTTCACTTAAAAAAACATCTCAGAACTGCACAAACTCGGCATTGCGCACCATATTGGGTTTGCCCATGTGCACATCGATCTATTTTCACTTAAAAAAACATCCCAGAATTGCACAAACACGGCATCGCGCACAAACTCGGCATTGCGCACCACATTGGCTTTGCCCATGTGCACATCGATCTATTTTCACTTAAGAAAACATCCCAGAATTGCACAAACTCGGCATTGCGCACCACATTGGCTTTGCCCATGTGCACATCGATCTATTTTCACTTAAAAAAACATCCCAGAGTTGCACAAACTTGGCACTGCGCACCACATTGGCTTTGCCCATGTGCACATCGATCTATTTTCACTTAAAAAAACATCCCAGAATTGCACAAACTCGGCATTGCGCACCACATTGGGTTTGCCCATTTGCACATCGATCTATTTTCACTTAAGAAAACATCCCAGAATTGCACAAACTCGGCATTGCGCACCACATTGGCTTTGCCCATGTGCACATCGATTTATTTTCACTTAAAAAACATCCCAGAATTGCACAAACTCGGCATTGTGCACCACATTGGCTTTGCCCATGTGCACATCGACCTATTTTCACTTAAAAAAAATCCTAGAATTGCACAAACTCGGCATTGCGCACCAAATTGGCTTTGTGCATGTGCACATCGATCTATTTTCCCTTAAAAAAACATCCCAGAATTGCACAAACTCGGCATCGCGTAGAACCTCGGCATTGCGCACCACATTGGCTTTGCCCATGTAAACATCGATCTATTTTACTTAAAAAAATCAGACATTAAATAAATTCTCCATTGCTCATATACTCAGAAATTTACTTTCACTTAAAGAAATCAGAGAATTGCAGAAACTCGCGCGGAACCAACTCCATTGATTCGAGTTGCAAAAAATGCGTCCAGAAAAATTATACAAAACAAAAATAAAGCTGCCAGAATAATGCAACTATCAAACATCCAAACTGCCATATTAGAAAAGCACCCAATATTTTACTTAAGTCAATAATAATAAATGAAACTTACCTTCAGTCCTCTCCTTTTGAAGAATATATGGCTGTGATCTCACTGAGAAATATATGCGTCAGTTGGCTGGCGTCAGATTTCTTGTGTTTCCTTCTCCAAATATATTGCGCAAGATAGGAATCAAACTGTCCTTTTGCCTTACTAGAACCACGGAAACTTCTTTTGATTGCCGCCCAAGTTCCTTCAATACTATTGGTATGCGCATCTGTTTCTGGATCTTCAAAACTCAAGCTATGATTGACTTTCAGGTGCGCATACCCTTCGAACTCGAGACAGTCGTACGCTTTCCAACAATCGGATATAATAATCGATCCTGGTAGAACATTCTCTTTAATGATTTCTAGCAATGTTTCGGCACCTCTGTTTTCAACAACTTTAAAGACGCATTTATCTGTTCCTCTCTCAACCAAACCAAAAACCCATTTTCCTTCGACTCTTTTCCCTCTATGATACTTTTGCTTGCTAAACTTGCTTTCGTCGATTTCGACAATGACACCTTCCCCACCCAACTTAACATTCTCCTTCAAACATAACTCCATGCATACTTCTCTACAAGAACTTTTCCAATCTGTCACCGTATTTTTAGCAATACGTAATTCCGTTCGTATAAAATCATTCCCGCACTTACCCAACCACATATATCATTCGAGGGGTGGACGCCATAGGAGAAGGTTCGTCGTTGATATTGTGTCTGCTTCCGGTCCTGTTACCACGTGTACGCCCTGTCTGATCTTTTACGTGTGTTGCGGAGTGCGACCACGTGCTAATTGCTATCCGCTTGCATCAGCATTTTTAAATGCTAATCCACGGTTAGTTTTATATTTTAAAAGCCTGGATGCTTTTATTATTTTGAATTATTTTAAGAATTTTTATATTATTTTTCTTTTTCTTGCGAAATAGTTTAATTGCTGGTACAAGTGATACCACGCTATACTGAAACTGATTTTCGAAGCTTTTATTTTTGCGTAATTATTTTTAGCATTTTAAATTAAAACATCAGATTTTAATCAATTGCGTGCGCGTAATGAAAATATCGGATTTTGGTTGTTGTGTCTACTTAGTTACCCCCAGGCTCACGCTGTCAGGTGTGAGATAGGGGCCTAGTAGTCTTTCGCCCGCTCATCCGTCTGCCGGAACACCGTCGAGTGGGTCCGGTTCCGGGGCGCGGGACTCTGGATTGCTGACTTGGGCGCAGGTTTGCTTGGATTTGGACTGCGATATGGATACGATTTTGGAAGCCGTGACGATTCAAATTAAAGAACTAGAGACTATTCGCCTGCAAAATGGCACTTTCACAGATACAGAAGGTAAGATTCATAACTTCTTACTGAGTATGTTTGATATGCTAGTTGTAGTTAATAAGCAGTTAACTCAACAGGATTTGAATAAAACACAACAAAACACGTCATATGATAGCAAAGCAGAAAATGAAAGGGACAGAAGCCCTATTAAATTACATAATAATTTTGATTCCTTAAATGAAATTTCCCTAGATCAACCCACAAGTTCTGACGAAGATCTTCCTAAAACTAAAGGTGACCAAACTGTCAGAATACGTACCCAAAGACCCAATGCTTAGAAAATTAAGATTGGTAGCCCTGCTAAAAGTACTCCACAAAAGCCACTAAGTCAGAAGGAAAATTCTGATACATCAGCTACATTAGTAGCAGTCAATGAAAACACAAACACACAAAATAATGAAAACATGGATACTACACAACCGGATGATGATAACTCCACTGCCACAAATAATCCAAAGCAAAATAATAAAAACTCCAAAATTCCCCCAATTACGTTAAGAGAAAATTTACTGAAATGGAGGGAAATAAGTGATATTTTCCTTCAAAAACAGATCAAATTTCACGGGGAACAGATTCCTAATGGGAGTATCAAAGTGATTACGCAAACTCCAGATGATTACCGGACAGTTGTCCAAATTCTCAAAGAAAAACATGTGGAACATCATTCCTATATCCTCCCAGAAGACCGATACTTAAAAGTTGTCCTCAGAGGACTCACTGTAAACTCCAAGATTGAGGATATTAAAACCGAATTAGAGCAATTAAATTACCAAATAAAGGAAATTAAACAAATGACCAGACGCCGCAACGGGGAAGTCACTAAACTTCCGCTGTTCTTAATATCTCTTCCAAAAAATGAAAAATCTAAGGAAATCTATAATGAAAGATTCCTTTGCCATATGAAAATCAAAGTTAAAGAGTATTTGGGGAGACAAGGACCCCTGCAATGTTTTCGTTGTCAGGGGTTCAATCATACACAGGCGGGTTGCAATTATGCACCCAAATGTGTCAGATGTAGCAAAGAGCACTATGTGAAAGACTGCCCTGATAGGAATAATAGAGACAAGCCACCGGTTTGTGTAAATTGCGAGGGTCCCACACTTCCAGTTTCAGGGGGTGTGAGAAATTCCCGAAAAGAAAAACAGATAAACCAATCAATTTCCCCAGTAGGGTTATTGAAAACAAAACTTATTCGCAGGCGCTGTCCTCTGGACTTTACTCAGACATTTTAAGTGAAGCGAAGCAAGTCTTCACAGACCTGGCGGAACTCGTTTCGGTTATAAAAACTGCTGGTTTTCAAATTTCACAGCAGGTCAGAGGAATTCAAGAAAATAATCAGGAGATAAAAACTTCCTCTACAATTGTTAATGGGTCAAATTAGACCTACGCTTGCTCCTATCAAGATCATGACATGGAATGCTAGAGGCATTGCTTATAAAATTACGGAACTTTCTAACTTCTTCAGAGGTCAAGATATTGACGTGGCAATGATTACGGAGACTTTTGCTACGCCGAGCACCCAGATGAAAATTCCGAACTATGTTTGCTATAGATGCGATCGACTAAGTCACCGAGGTGGGGGGGTCGCAATTTTTGTCCGCAGCTCCCTACAATCATGCCTGATCAATGACGAGCGATTTAATGGACATGAGCTGGTCACTGTATCTGTCCGTCTTTCGCACTATGGGAATGTGTATTTTAACTCTATGTACAATCTTCCGAAGAATATTCTCGATGTCGATTACTTAGCAAAGATATTGGATATCAACAAGCAGGTCATTCTTGCGGATGACTTAAATGCCAAGAATCAAGAATGGAATTGTAGGAGGACTAATAACAACGGTACTAAATTGTCAGAATTCATAAATAATTACCCGGTTTATTTACATGTGCCGAGTGAGCACACTTATTTGCCCAATAACGGTAATTCGGGTGATATACTTGACATCTTCCTTTCCACCATCTCACTGTCTTTCGGCCTAGAGGTTATACAGGATCTGGACTCGGATCACTGCCCAGTCATTGCGACTCTTGGTACGACTAAGGAAGTCATGGAAGCGCTTATCAACACGACGAACTGGAGGGAATTTAATGAAATACTCTCAGAAAGTCGCACAAACCTTATGTTACGCACTCCCGACGACATAGAGCGTGCTGCGAGGCAGCTGACGACAGACATACAAAACGCCTATGATGCGGCCACCAGAAAGATTCCTAGAAAGCACACCACAAATAAACTACCGACTAGAATTAAAAATCTTATCAGAGACAGGAACAGGATCAGAAAGAGGTTTCACCTTACCTATGACCCAAACACAAAGAAAGAAATGAATAGGCTCAGTAGAGAGATCAAAAAACAGATCAGTATTTACCGTAAGGATCTCTGGGACGAAAAGATAGAAAGCTTTAATGAGCCAAGTAGTTCCTTTTGGTCCTTTGTAAGACGTTTAAAAAATCAGAATACTATCATGAGCATGGAATTGCACTTACAAATAGTGAAAAATGTAACACGCTTGCTGAACATTTTGAAAAGCAATTTACCCAGAACACCTCACCATCTAATCAGGATTTTTCTACTTTAGTAAACTCCACTGTTTCTGACTGGATTAATAATTATGATACGCAGAGTCATCTTGAGCTCACTTCGCCCCATGAAATACTTAGCATCATCAAAAAGCTCAGGAACAGGAAGGCCCCAGGGCAGGACAATGTAAATAATGTGGCGCTTAAATGGCTGCCTATTAATATGGTCAACCGGCTCACAGGCATTCTAAACGCTTGTCTTTATAACAGTTATTTTCCGCAAATCTGGAAATCTGCTAAGATGATAGTGATCCCTAAACCGGGAAAAAATCATACGAAAACGGAAGGGTACAGGCCCATTAGCCTGTTACCCAGTATGGGTAAAATACTTGAACGAATTGTCCTTAGCCGTATTCAGCCTCACATGGATAAACTACCTCTAGAACAATTTGGTTTTAGAAAAGCACTTTCCACGACTAAACAGTTAGTTCGACTCAACGAATTCATTGGCAGTGCTCTGCACACCAAGAGATATGTTGCCTTACTCATGCTAGACGTGGCGAAGGCGTTCGACCGCGTCTGGCATGAGGGGCTTATTTACAAGTTAATCAGCTTAAAGTTCAGTGATGAGCTGATTAAAATTATTTATTCTTTTCTGACCAACAGGACTTTCCACATTCAAATTGGAGAAAGTAAATCTATTACGAAACAAGTGAAGGCCGGGGTCCCACAGGGATCTATTTTAGGGCCCGTACTCTATCTATTTTACGTAGCAGACTTACCTGCTGAACACCTTGATCAAAACTTCTTCATGGGGTGCTACGCAGATGACACAGCTTTCGCTGTCAAGTCTGGGTCACCGAATTTTGCCGTAAAGAAACTGCAGAGATTTATGCCCAAGCTGGAACAATGGTGCGCCAGATGGAAAATAGCAATCAATGCAGACAAGTCCAAACTACTGATCTTTAAGAAAAACAAAATGAATCATCCCTTGACAACACAGCTGATGCTCTTTGACACTGTAGTGCCTGTTGTCAAAAGCGCTACCTACCTCGGACTAAAATATTGTTCAAATTTCCTCTGGAAAGAACATATTAACTGTATTAGAGGCAAAACGATTGGAGTCATACGAAGTCTCACGCCGCTTCTGTCTGCGACTTCCAGATTAGATTTAAAGAGGAAAAGACATATTTATAATTCTATCATACGACCTATCTTTGCATACGCCTCTCCCGCCTGGGCAACTGTTCAGAAGAAAGAGATAAACAAGTTACAAATCATACAAAATAAAGTATTAAGGATGATCACAAATGCGCACTATTATGTGTCAAATCAGACTCTTCATAGGGACCTAAAAACGGAGACGGTCGAAATGTATTTGCACAAAGCCAACGTTAAATTCTTTGAAAAAGCGCATGAATGCAATCATATGGAGGATCTTAACGTTCTGAATTATATTGTTCTTGAGGAGGATGTATTGTTGAGACCATTAGCGGCCCACCTCGCCCGGGACTTAAATGTTTCGACGTAAACTATCATGAATAGTTTATATTCATCTTGTATATAGTGTATATAATGTAATTATTCTTTTTCGGTATGTATTAAGTTGTATGCTATATGATTTAAATTGTATCACTATTTTATGTTTAGTAATTTTTGTGTATTAATGCTTAATTATATTTATTGTATTATGTATTATTTCAGAGGTCATATTGAAATTGTCAGATGTAGTCTGTGTCCTCTTTTTGTATTACAACACATACATGATACACGGTTTCCTCCCGGCTTCCGCTGCGAACTTCTTGATGCGCGCGCCATTCTAAGGCCTTGCGACGCATGGTCGCCCCTGTAATCACCTTTGGCCTCTTTTAATTGTCAAGAAATTTCAACGTCATGTGCCCTTCGGGCTTATTATCAAGAGCCGGACAAGTTGCGCAGCCGCGCGACATTTCGGCAATAGCCGCACAGACTAGACTTGACTAGAATTGCGTTTTCTCCCTTGTCTGGCGCGTTCCCGGCTGTCACCTTGATCACATCCGGAGGAGTAGGGATGACTTCCAGAAATTAGCAATAGTTGGCTATTGCAGCGCGTACAATTGTCACGAAAAAGCTGGTGGTAGTGCCTCATTTCAGAAGTAAGAAGTTTTAAATATTTTTATTTTTGATACTGAGATTGCTTTTTAAATACTTAGCATGTTTTTCAAGCATAATTAACGTTCTAAATAATTATAAAGCTGTTGCATGCTTTCAGGCTTGCATATATTTTTAGCTTTTCCTATGATGTAAGCGAATTTGTAACTTCTTCTTTTAGAAAATAATATTTTAAATCTGAACTAACAGAAAAATTCAACCAAGTAATTTTCTCTTACAATTACTAAAACTATAACTAATACTAAACTATACCTAAATACTAAAATGCCTAAAAATGAATTTTTGAATTTTTTTCTTTAAAATTTATAATTTTTTGCTGTTTTTTTAAATTATAGGTAAATTTTAATTCCTAGCATTATAACTAATCAAAAATAAGAATATTTAAGAACGAAAGTATACATCTTATATAGCTGGTTTTGTTGTTAAAAGCTTAGCTTATAAAGTAAAATGTAATATCTGTTTCTCAGCTTTAGTTTCAACAGAACCATATGATGGTTTGCTAGGTTTCAAATATTATAAATCTGGATGTAAAGGTTTGACTTCTCCTTCCAGTGACGTCCGAATGATCTGCAAAAATGCAGAAATAATTTTTAGGCAGACTGAAAAGGAGTTTAAATTGAATACAAAAAATATTATAAATTTCATGACTCTAATAAAAGTCTTAAAAAGCGTAAGAGCACATATATTTCCTTCTCTTCAAGACCATATTTATGATGACGAGCCAGATAAAAACCACCTGATTAAATTAATTAAAGCAGTGATATTTCAATGTTTAAAAATCAGAATTCATAATGCAGTTGCATGTTACAATCAATCTAAACAGAGAGAAAATATTCGAAGCAGATTTACTAAATTAATTTTATTTAAGCATCAATAAACCATATTATCTGTTTCTCTTCCTCTCTCTCTCTCTAAATATATATATATATATAGGTGTGTGTATTTACATTAATAGATAAATAGATATAATCTTGTTTTCACAAATATTTGAAATAAAAAGTGAAGTAAGCGAATTTTTCAATGCAACAAATATCCTAAATTGTTTACTTTCATACATATGTATTAATGGATGTATAGTCATTCTGCTTAAAGTATTTACAGGTATATAAAATTACAAGGTTACTTTAGGCGCATTAATAAAAATTTAAGATTGGACATATAATATATTGTATTTTATAGTAATTATTTTTGTTAATTTATTTCTAGTTCCGCATAAGATTTTTTTATTTACTGCGAATTTTTTTTTAAATTATTCATTACACTCAGAAAAGTTTATGCTCCGAATTTTATGAGTTATTAATATTGTCATAAATGATCATCTTTTAATACCATAATAATTTTGAAAACAGAAAAAATCAACAAAACAATCCTTGGTTTCTATAAACATTTGAAATGATAAATACTTGCTACTACTGCGTGAAAATGTTCATAAAATTAAAAAAAATTACCAAATCTTGTTTAATTTTACCTTATTTGTTTCATAGCATCATGTACTACCAATCTTAGTTAATTTTACTTTATTTGTAGGCAAAAATAAATTCATAAATTTTTTGTTTAGAGTTTTTACCGTTTTATCAAAGTAATGATGTTTAGACAAGAATTACGCTTATGCTCAAAATGCAGGGAAAAAATACTCAAAATGCACTTTTATATTTATTATATTTATTTAAAAATAATTACTATAAAATACAATATATTATATGTCCAAGCTTAAATTTTTATTAATGCGCCTAAAGTAACCTTGTAATTTTATATACCTGTAAATACTTTAAGCAGAATGACTATACATCCATTAATACATATGTATGAAAGTAAACAATTTAGGATATTTGTTGCATTGAAAAATTCGCTTACTTCACTTTTTATTTCAAATATTTGTGAAAACAAGATTATATCTATTTATCTATTAATGTAAATACACACACCTATATATATATATTTTTTTTTAGTCCAAAGGGGCTTTGTCCCTGAAGGACTATTGTTTTCGTTTTGCGATTTTGCGTCGGACTCATAAACGTCGGTTCACTTTTCAAACTGTTGCCACAAAATGTTAGAGTCCTGCATTATATTTGAAGAAATTAAATAATGAAAAATCTGCATAAATGATTGTCTATTTCTCGCATTGTGATAAAACAATGGTACATAGAGCCATCGAATTTTGAATGACGAAATCCTACTGCGAATATGGGCATCTGAAATCCCAAATTTGGAATTTGTTTTATTATAGATTTTATATTTTGTAAAACTTTAACGAATTTTTGATTTACAAACTCAATGCTCTAAAAGCGAGAAATGGCAACGTTATATATAAAAAAAATACTTTTATCTCCAGCTCGCGAGACTGTGTATATCGGAAATTCTAAAGATATGCTTAATTTAACATTATTTTGCGATATTGCTCTTGAACTGAATTTTATGGTTTAAGTGCAAAGAACATGATATTTAATAAATAAAGGTAACACTCAAAACGTTAAAAAAACGCCCCTTTGGACGTAATTTAAAATCTGAAACATTTCAGATTTTTTTTTTTTTAATCCAATGAATTAATTAAAGATATTAGCTTCCTCACATATATTGAATAAGATGAGTAGGTTTTTCATTGGTGTGTCGACTGTTCTGAGCTGGTCTATGTTGTGTTTGAGAAGTGTGAAAAATTTAACTATGTTGCTGTTGCCGAAAATAGTGTTTAATTCTTTTAATGTTTGGTGAACTGTTAGCCTTTCTGGGTGTGTTTTGGGGGAATTTCTCGCAACCGCGATAGGATGCTGGGTGGTTCTTGGAGCAATTAGCACAAACTGGGTTATCTAATTTTCCTTGGGCCGAGCGGTAAAGACGCTGAACACTGGTAGTTCGGTCTGAGGTTCGAATCCCGCGAACGGGCTGGCTGCATGGGCGTTTTCTTGGTTTTCCCCATGTGTAACGTGTATACGAGCCAGTTTCCCTTAGAAAGTCCTCCACGAAAGGCATCCCTCCCTTTAGGCAGATAGCCCTCGTGTGCTTTGCCATAACTGAATATTCCATTCCATTCCTAATTTTCCTTGTGTGGGGCAGTCTGTTGTTTTATGATTTTGGGCACATTTGACGCATCTAGGCATGAAGAAGCAATTGTCTGAAGAGTGGTTGAAGCGTTGACAATTGTGGCATTGTGGTGTAATGTTTTTGTTTATGTATCTTTCCACTGTGATGATAAACATGCCTAGGTGTGTTTCACTGTAGATTTTGTCTATGTTGTCTGTTTGCATGAGTTGTACTTGAAAGAGTGGCATAGGTTGTTTGGCTTTGAATCGTGTTAATTGTACAACTTTGTATACTGTGTAGCCTAAGTGTGTGAGTTCTGTATTAATTTCTTGTGTATCTGTTGTAATGGGTAGTCCTCTAATAACGACTTTGATTGGTCTTTTGTGTTTGGGTGTTCAATGTTGTGTTTTTGTAAATCTAAAGTTGAGAATTCAGACAACGGCGGCGATGTATCTGATAAAAGGGCTGATCTTTGGAATATGGTAACAGGTAGTTTGGCGACATTTTGGAGGCGATAAAGGTTACTACCTAGGATATTGGTAATAATGTGAGAAGTACTCAGTTCCGATTACGTGATTCGGTCCTTGATCCTTGTACGTGAAAGTGCGCATCATGAGCGCTCCGACGGTTACTATACGGATGGACGTCAGCGTCCTGCTACCACGGAGAGCTGTGTTGGACCTTTCCCAGCAACCTCAATCGGATATTAATGAAAACCTAGATTATTATACGGAAAAGCTGATGGACTTGGAAAAGGAAATTGACACAGTGAAGACTGCAATTAAAGCATGTCAACGACTACGTGCGGTTTCTGACCCGGATATGACCACGGATATCATGACGAAGAATTTACGCATGCTCCAGGCTCAAGCAGCAGAAATAAGAGGTAAGTGCAATTTATCTTGCTCTTCAGGCATTGTCCCCCCTGCTATTTCTAGTGTTAAAAGGAAAAATGAGGAAATTAAAGCTAAGAGAAAAATTAGTCATGCTAACATAATTATTGATAATGGTGGTTTTAAGTTACCTGTAAAAACTGCTAAGCAACAAAAATTAGATAAAGTACCATTAAATTTAGAAACTGTCAACCGATACTCTGTGTTAAATGAAAATTCTGGTAATGATGAAAATGTAAATGCTGGTAATAACCGTGACCTTCGAGAAACGAGGCCGTCCAGCTCTCTCGTGACGTCACGATGAGGAGTGCGAAGAAATCTCTCCTGCATTCGAAGCGAGTGAACCCACAGTGCGCTAACTTATCAGAAAAGCTAATTTTATGTTATTCCGATGTAAAGTAAATAGGAGATTATTAAATAAATGATTACACATTTAAAACATTTAAACATATTAAAACATGTATTATATTTCATGCTTTAAGACTTCAGATATCTGAGCTTATTTTTCTTAACACTTGATAAAAATTTTCACCTGGATGATCAATAATTATTTATATCAGTCTCATTTTATTTTCCATAGATTGGATAAACTTTCCAACACTTCATAACGCGAAAATGTCAAACTTTCGAACTGCTAACGAAACATTGCATATTATTTTTCATTCATATGTAAACATGAAAAATATGAATAAAAAAAGTTCATTTTACAGGAACCAACTTTTTCTTACAGACTTTTTAAAATAATATTTAATTTTCTTCAGTATGGCCATAAAATGAAAGAACTAGCATTTTCGGTTATTACATTTATTTTTTTAAACAAATTTTAGTGTAGAAGATCTTTTATAATAAACTAAATATTAAAAAGGAATATTTCATCATTTATTTATCGATATAAATATATTAAAATTTATTTTTTAATAATGTCAACATTGTTTTAATCTGCAAATGGTGCTATTGTTATTATTAACATAATTATTAAACTTGCAGTGATCCAAATTCTTACAGAATAAAAACCAAACATCTATTTTTAATCTGTCAGAGAAAATCATTTTACTTTAATTTTGCCGACTGTCCTTATTAAACACTTTTTTAATTGAGATATGAATTCTTACTATTACTCTTTAGCGAAATATTGATATGTCCACTTTATAGAGTTTTTGATCATAATAGTTAATTTCGTAGCTCTCTAGATCGAAAGTTGTACCTGCAACTATGTGTGAGTTCTGATTTTTTGGATCACTTATGTGTATCCTTAAGGAATTGTAAAGGGGAAAAAATAATAATTCTCTGAAAATTTAATAGACAACATTTTGAAAGGAACACACCGCAGAATTATGTTTTAAATTTTAAAATATGCAAGGCAGTTAGCCGAGGTTCTCACATCTCGTTACCGAAGTGCACGTGGTAGAGCCTATATCAAATCAGGAAAGTGCAATGATAATATAGGATATCGGACGTCCCTTGCAAAAGCACTTCATTCTCCCGGTATATTTAATCTTTTTTAATTGTTTATTCTATTGTATCCATTTAAAACATCATGTACTCTATAGTTTTTCAAAAATGTAGAATTTTGCTAACGTATGAAGTTTAATTTAAAAAACGTAACAGCAAAATTTTAGAGGGGGGGAATTCTTAGCTTTATAAGCAACTGGTGTAACAAATTAGATATTACAAATCATTTAATGCTATATGATTAATATATAATCATAATGCACAGCGTTTCAGCAATACATGAAACACAATTTACTATACATTAAATAATCCTGTAGTATTATGGATTTAATTAATTTATTGTTTACCTTTATATATTACACTAGTTATTTTTACTTTTTTATTATTTTACACTAGTTTTTCAGTAGAAATCACTTTAGCTTTAAAACCAGACGTATTAAACGTATCGAATATTTAATCTAGTTTTCTTTAAATATCAATAAAATCATTGTAATGAAACCTCACCCTGCTGTTTTTAGTCCTTCTGTTTTATTGCACGTATCCATTTGCACATCTGCATCAACAGGAAAAGCGAAAATATGTATTGTAATTTGTTTCATCGCGGCACTGAACACATGTAAGACATTATATTGTTTCTAGAACAACACACAAATTGCAAAAAAACTCAAATTTAAAGTGTCCGACTACGAAAAAAGCACGGTATATACCAAGATTTTAAGTCAATAATTGCAGTTCAGCCACTTCTCTCGTAGCAATGGCGACTAACAATAACCTTTGACCCAACGCTGCCCTCAAACCTTACTCAAACCCAAAGAGGGGTGCACTCTCTGTACTGACGTCACGCGCTCTACGTCACTGAGCTGTAAGGCCTTGTTCTCGAAGGCCACGGTTATACACGCTGCAATAGGCAACCAATGTTAAATTTCCGCAAGTCGTCCCTACTCCTCCGGATGTGATCAAGGTGACAGCCGGCAAAGCCTCAGACGAGGGAGAAAACCCGTTAGGGTTAGTCTATTTCTTATAAGGTCCATGAAGTAAACACAGCATCGACTGATGCACAGTGTTTTCATTCGAGGTGTGGCTTTCATACGTGAAGATTGTCTATCTCCGACGCTTCTCTGGTTTTAACCACGTTAATTTTTTGAAGTACGTCCCCTGCCTCGTGCATTATTGCTATGCCTAACGAACATCGTTCGGTCCTTGTGGACCAGTCGTATGCTGTATTAAAGAATTTTGGTCATGCTTTGGATGATCCTGTAAATAAAGAGATATACGAAGCTCTTAACAAAGTGGATGTTCTGCAAGAACAATTCCGGAACGGCAGGCCTGCTAAGGCAGCGCTAAGGAAAGCGGAGAAGATATTCTTTGCCCTTATGGAGAAGGAGAGCCTTTTATTAGATCAATTCTGTGATAAAGATTTCATGAAAGAATTTCCCCAAAAGCATCCGATTGTGATTGAATTTCACCGAAGGCAAGCTGAAAGGAAGAGAAAGCAGTTTCTCATATCAGATAAAACTACAGATGATGAATGGCAAACGCCTACGAAGACTGCTCCTGTTAAGGAACCGTTGAAAGCTCCTACGAAGAAGACTTCCGCTGCGACTGAGATTTCCAAAGCAGTAACGTCGAAGTGTTTTGAAGCTCTCGCTACAGTTTCTGATCCAGTGGCTATGGACTGTGCTGATAATTCAGAGAAAGCTGATAAAGATCTTATGTTCGTTTCTAACGCTAAGACTGATCATAAAAGTGAACGAATTCTACCGATTTTCTGCCCAAGACCGGATGTGAAATGGAGCGAATTAAGAGGACAATTTAACAAATTTGATGTCAAGCATTACGTTGGTGTTTTGACTAACGGTAAAATCACTCTGAGTTTTAATACAGCCGATGAAAGAGATAGAGCACTAGCTGTGTTAATGAAAGATGAAGTGCAATTTAGCACCTTTCGCCCTAAGAAAGATACACCGCTGAAAGTGGTTATTCGTGGATTGCCTGACGACTCGTCTGTGGAAGAAATCAAGGCTGAGTTGGTTAAAGATGGATTCCCTGTATTCCTCGCCAAGATGTCTCAAGTGTGGGCAGGGACACCTGACCTACACGTGCAAATTAGCCAAAGAACTGAAACCTACTTGCGCGAACTGTAAAAAGGATCATATTGCTACTTCGAAGTTATGCGAATTTAAACCAAAAATTCGTGTTGTCTCTGACAGGATGAAAAGGATTTCAGCGCGGAATTCGCAGTCTATGAATATGTCTCCGTTGACTGAAATACCATTACAGAAAGAAAATAGTATGCCATCAGACTCCCACTCAGATGCTAGTACTCCAGCTAAAGTGGATTTCGCGATGGATAAAAACCTTCAGAAGATTGCAATCAAATTCCTAGAATTTGTTGAAAAATGTAAGAAAATTGATTCGCCGCAGGACAAAGTATTACTTTCCCTGGGAATGGTTGAACAGATGATAAAAATGGACTTGTAAATTTTCTATTATTCTTTTGCATGATGAATTTGATATTAACTTTCCTTAATTTCGAGTTTGCTGGGGCTTCAGGGGATAGCACCGCCCTCCGAATACCGGACTCTGCGTTCCTGCTCTGGTTAGTAGACACGTCTACTTCTCATGACAGAAACCTCCCTCTACGCCTGCCATGCTTTAGGCCTTCTTTTTCATCACTTCAAAAGTTCAGCTACAACTTCAGAATTTTTTAAAGTCATGTGCTTATACGCAACTCTTCATGAGCTGAAAAAAGCGCGCTCCGCGCGCTATCCCAGCAATAATTTGTCTGATTGATTGATTGATTGCACAGTGTTTCGGGTCTCTATGTGGAGCCTCATTTCCCATTCGACCGCTGAGCTCTAGGAGACTAGGTCGGATTTTTGAGAGCTTGGGCAAGCAGTTTTTCAGCAGTGATTCCTGAATCATCGAGCGACTTGACTCTGGGTAAGATCTTTCTTTTGTTATCTCAGCATGCATTGCCAGGCCAACGATAGCTAGCAGCCGCAGATAGCAAAAATTGTGAGCAGCAAATTTTAACATGGCAGCGCAAGCTGGACCATATGATCCCCTGATTGTTAAATTCCTAACGCAGATACGAGAGGATAATAAAGGAGTAGTAACCTCTGAATTGGTCGAATTATACAGAGATAGAATTCACAATGATCTAGAAATTCTACAAAAATCAAATTTATCGGAAACGGATCCAAAATATATTGAATTAGCAAATACGCTAAAACTCTTCAATGATTTTTTAAAGCGTAATATTTTCAACTTTAACGAAATGACGCAGGAAATAAATATCCTAAACACAGAACAAGAAATTACAATTCCACCAAAAAATGACGCCGCTAGGAAATTAAAAAGAACCGCCAGCGGTAAATCCCGTAAAAAGAAAATGACTGACTCGGAATGATTTATCTCCCCCCCCGGAAAACTCATAAAAGAAGTCATTCGGTTGAGGAAATAAACACGAAACCCCCTTTGAGTTACCCAAAAATGTAGCGGGACACATCCCCCCAATAGTTCTAGCTGACTTCCAAGGAAACTGGGATAAGCTCAAAGACGAAACAGAGGAACTAGGAGTAAAAAATTACACAGGAAACCTCAGAGGAGGACGACTTACAATCCGTGTTTTTGATGGAAAGCATTATAGATTAGTTACAGAATTTTTGAAGGCGCGTGGGGTACCTTTCCACACGTATCAGATGAATTCTAAAAAGCCAATCAAATCTGTTATAAAAGGACTTCCAGCGACTACCAACATTGAAATTCTTCAAAAAGAGATACAAAACTTGAACACCCCAATTCTAAAAATAAGGCAAATTAACGCAATACGGGAAGGAGAAAAAATAAATTTACCAGTTTTTGTAGTTGAGGTACAAAGAAACGAGGCTGGTAAGAGAATTTTCGATTTGAAAAAATTACTTGGATTAGACATCACTATGGCAAATTATAAATCGAGACCAGGTCCCGCACAATGCCATAAGTGTCAACGGTATGGGCACACAAGGGACCTGTGTCACTATACTCCCAGATGCCTAAAATGCGCCCAAACGCATGAAACTTACTTATGTAATCTACAAAAGGAAAAGATCCACCAATTTGTGTCCTTTTGCGGACTGGATCATGTGTCTTCTTATCGCGGTTGTTGTTAAAACCCGGAGAACATTAAAAGAAAAATAGAGGAGGAAAAAAATGCGAAAAGAAACTGAAAAGAACGCAAAGCAAAAAGAATTTAAATTAAAGTCAGAAGATTTCCCAAAACTACCAAGCAAAAACCAACAGAAAATCCTTGACACGTCCTCATGGGCAAACACCAATCAGAACGAACCTAACTTCTTCGAATGGATTAAAAAACAATTCACTCAAATTAAAGATATTTTTAAAAAATTCAACGCAGCAAAAACCTTAATGGAGAAATTAGAAGTCGGAATGACTACTTTTGAATGCTTCACAAACCTCAACTATGAATTCTATGCCTCAAAACTATAATCCTAATTTGATTGCAACTACAACAAGTTTTCTCAAAGTCGCGTACTTTAATGCTAATGGCATTCTCAAACAAAAATGCGTATTGAACAACTACCTAAATTCTCACGACACTGATGTAATGATGATTAACGAAACGCACTAAATTCCCAGTAACAGATTCAGGATCCCAGGATATAACACTACCAGAACAGACAGACATCACAACAGGGGAGGCGGCACAGCAATACTCATCAAAAACCATATCAAGCATACAAATTTCGAAGTGCATAACACCGGAAATACTGAAAACGCGGCAGCTCTCATTTATACTGGATTCAACGAACCCATTCTGTTCATTTCTGTGTACAATCCTCCAAGCAACATTCTCAGCAACTATGATCTGAACTCCTTAACGAGCTTTAGATACCCCACAGTTATTGCGGGAGATCTAAACGCGAAACATACAAATTGGAATTGCCGTTCTAACAATAGAAATGGAAATATTTTGAACAACTATGCAAATACGAGTAACTCAGATATTCGAATTATAGCCCCAGACATCCCCACAAGTTATCACTATGACGGACGTGCATCTATTTGGATATAGTTATCCTCAAAAATGTCAACACCCCCCCACATCTGCAAGTCCACTATCCGATTAAATTTGACTTTTATGGGTTTTACCCACCGCCGATCAAACCTAGAGTCCAAGTTAATTAGGTTATTTATAAAAATGAACTAATCAAAGTTCCATGCATCAAAAGAATAAATAATCCCGAAGATATTGAAAAAGAAATCAGTAATCTTAACAAGAATATTCAGAATGCTATTTCCACGGCTACTTATACCCTTAAAAACAATATCGCTCAGAAGCTCCCTCAGAATATTCTCAATCTTATAAAAGAAAGAAACAGGCAAAGAAAACGCTGGCAGCTTACACGTTGTTCAAGAGATAAAGCTCATGTAAATTATCTAAACAGGAAAATCTCTCAGGAAATAATTAATTTCCGCTCGAATACCTGGGACTCCCTTATGGAAAACATGGATTTACAACCAAATCTAGTTTGGAAAATTGCAAAGTCACTTCGCACTTCAAGAACAAACCAGACGTACCCAGTAAATTACGAAGAACAACTCAAGAATTCGGAAGAAGAAATTGCAGAGGCAATGGCTTCGAACTTAGAAAAAGTTTACGAAAAACAGTCAGAGGAAAATTCTGAACTTGAATTCACAATAAACAACACGGTCGAAGAAATTCTCTTAAAAAGAAATTCTAACTTTGTAAACTTCACCTCGACTACGGAAATTAAAAATATAATCAAAAACGTCAAAAAGAAAAAGGCGAAAGGCTACGATAAAATTAAGGACCCTAAGGAAGTTACTTCTTATCGTCCGATTAGCTTGTTACCTGCAATCAGCAAAGTTTTCGAGAGGATAAAAAGTGAAAGGCTTAATCCTTACATAGCGAAGATTAACGATATTGACAAATTTGGATTTAAAGAAGGACATTCAACCACCCATCAAATCTTAAATTTGGTAGAATTTATCGCAGGAGAATTTCATAAGAAAAATTGACCTATTCACCTTACCTGCCACAGAAGAAGAATTTATTAGAGAATTCCAAAAATCCACAATAGCCTCTGATCCTGAAACTAAAAATCCAAAATCTAAATCACCCTCATCCTTAGACCCACCTAAAGAAATTCCTAAACCAGATACTAAAAAACGCACCAGACCAGTCGACAGTGACGGCTTTGCAGTCCCCCTCCCCAAACACTTGATTGCAAAGAAATTACCCAACACTAACGAAAATACCAACAACATTCCAACATCAAATTCATACACAAACATACAAAACGTCTCAGAAAACACGGAAAATTTAACGCAGCAGCCGGCTGACCCTCCAACACCTAAAATTCAAACACCACCACCCATCTTCATTAAACCGCGTGCTGATTGGTTCTTTCTACTAAATCAGTTACGCCGACACGCACCAACTGACCAATCCAAACAAGATATTGAATTTTTACACCTCACCACCACTAATGAAACAGATTACAGGACAGTTGTCAGATTTCTCACAGAAAACAACATCCAATTTAAGTCAAATTAAGTGAAAATTATAGAAAATTGGTTTAAGACCTGGAAAATCAAACTGTATCCTGCAAAATGTTGCATAGTTCTGTACAGAAGGTACAAAAAATTCTTCCCAGTAGATATTGATATTCGAATTAACAACATTCCCATCCCAACGGCAAATTCATACAAATATCTGGGAGTTCACATAGATAGCCAGCTCACGTTCAAAGAACATATTGATTACGTCACAAATAAAGCAAATGCCGCATTTATGGCGATTTATGCATTAATAAGGCGAAATTCCAAAGTGAACTTAAGTACGAAACGTACACTTTATCTGACCCTCATACGTCCTATTTTACTGTATGCTGTTTCGGCCTGGGCAGCTGCAAGCAAAACAAGTCGAAGGAAAATCAGCATTCTGCAAAATAAAGTTTTGCGATCAATTACAGATGCCCTATGGTTTGTGAGAAACACAATTATTTACGAAGATTTAAAAACACCGGAAATTCAAGATCAAATTCTCATCACGGCACATAACTTCTTCAATAGTATAAATAATTCTCAAAATGAAGCCATCAAAAATCTTGTAAACTATGACCCAAAAAGAAAAGACTCTAAATACAGATATAGCCATAATGGACTTTGTGCAAAAAGTTAAAATAGTGTATTAGTGAATCGTTCGACTTCCCTGGAAAACTTTCAATTCCAAGCTTTGATTGGACCATGTGATTCTCCCGCCCCTTTTACCTTTTTCGAAAGGAACTGAAAATTCTAAGATTTATGCTCGGCCGGAATGAATTCTCCAACCATAACTGCACTGCCTCCGGACGTACATAGCTCTTGATTAGAACTTAATTAACTAATTTTAGTTAAATCGTCAAAGAAAGTGATTTTATGCTCAAGCAAATTCAAACCAATGAAGAAGCAAAGCTAGGTCACAAACTTCTAGTGCAGTGGTTCTTAACCGGGGGTGCCCGCACCCCTGGGGGTGCGGGAGAAGCCCCTACCTAACCATAAAAATTATTAAATATCATTTATTAAATTTCTTATAATAAAATATTTGAAATCTGCGATAGTTTCCCCAAGATAATGAGCTCATAAAAATTGGTACCTAGCTCATTTATCGGCAAAAGACACAGAAAAGAGCCGGTGCCAATGGGCGTATACACTACGCTATGAAAAGGCCTAAAACGCTACAAACGAACGCGAACAGGCAGCTAGATTATGAAGAAAACAAAAAAACTTTGTGGGTATACAACAGGAGAACGTTATCCCAGCTTGCGCATGCGCTGACCGCAATGCATCTTGTGTTCCAAAATATTTTCAAACAGCAATCTCAGACCATCAAAGTTATTAGAGCATTTTCAACATTCTGCATGTTGGCGAAAAAGCGCATAGCATGAACAGCTTGAAGTCAAAGAAGGCTCGGTTTGATACCAGTGGAACTATCCTAAAATTGTGCTGACCAGCAATTCAAAAACCTTTGTTAGAAGCGTCATATCAAGTGGCATATTTATGTGCCAAAAAAAAAAAAAAAAAAAAAAAAGAAAAAGAAAAGAAAAGAAACCTCACACGATCGCTGAAGAGTTGATTAAACCTTCTGTTTTAATTAATGCTAAAACAGTTTTAGATTCGGAAGCACATAAAAAAATCCAACAGATTCCATTATCGAATGATATTATACGATCGTGAATACAAGATCTCAGTGAAGATATTTTAATGCAAGTAATTGAAGACATAAAAATCACTCCACTAAAAATAAGCATGCAACTGGATGAGTCAACTGATGTTGATAATTGTAGCCAACTTTTGGTATTTGTCAGGTATGTGATGGAAAAAGAGGTGATAGAAGAATTTCTATTTTGTGAGCCACTGGAGGTGAATACGAGAGGAATTAATGTTTTCAATCGCATCAAAGATTTTTTTACTAAATATCAATTAGCAATGAATGTGGTTGGCTCAATATGCACTGAAGGAGCCCCAGCAATGTTAGGCAAAAATTCAGGATTTTTTTCACACATGAAAAGAGAATTACCGGAAGTTATAATAACACATTGCATGTTGCATCGTCATGCACTTGCGTCGAAAGCATTGCCAGAAAGTTTAAAACAACATCTAACTACAGCAGTAAATGTAGTAAAATATATCCGAGGGCGAGAACTTAATCATCGCATTTTTCGTGCATTTGGCGAAGAAATCGGTGCTGATCATACCGTGCTCCTATATCACACCGAAATACGATGGTTATCTAAGGATCGCATGCTGAACAGAGTTTTTGAATTGCCTGAGGAAATTATTCAATTACTGACAAGTCAAAAATGTTATTTAGTAAAAGATTTTGAGAATAATGATGCAATGCTGAGGCTTGCCTACTTAGCAGACATATTTAGTCATTTAAAAGAATTTAATCTATTAATGCAAGGATTTCGTATAAATACAAATAATATCTAGTGAAAAATTATCTTCATTTATCGCAAAATTAGAAATTTGGGTACGTCGAGTAGAAAAGGGGAATTTTGCAAACTTTCCCTTGCTTGATTCTGTTATTGCGAAAAATGAAAAGAAAACAATTATACCCGACATTGAGACATTTGAGACGATTGAGCGAATCATTCAATGGATACTTTTCTACCGGAAATATTACCAAAACTCAGAGATGTATACTGGATCCATTTCTATTTGACTTAAATTTGATGGATGATAGTGATCTGAAAAAAGATCAACTTATAGAAATGCGAGCAAGTGGACATGTTCAAATGGAATTCGAACAGGAACACTGAATAATTGCAACAATTCTGGTGTTCACAGTTACAACGTTATCCAGAGTTGGCGAACGGAGCACTGCAGTTACTCTTACCCTTTGCTACCACCTACTTGTGCGAAATAGAATTTTCATCGCTTTTGCATATAAAAACTAAAGCGAGAAATCGCTTAAATGCAAGTGATGACTTACGCGTATGTCTTTCAAAAAAGGAACCTCGCTTCGCCAGTATAATAATGAACAAACAACAACAGACTAGTCATTAATACAAATAATATTGTTTTGTAATTATATAGAATGTACAATGTTTTTCAATAAACAATAAGTTTCGCAAAAAATGTATTTTTCTAGGCTAAAAAAATTAAAACACCTTTTTCAATGGGGTGCGGAGATATATTTTCAGATTCAATGGGGTGCGACTCGCTAGAAAGGTTAAGAAACACTGTTCTAGTGTATTCGGGCTTCAGGGGATAGCACCGCCCTCCGGACTCTGCTCTGCACACACGCCTACTTTTCATGACTGACATCTCCCTGTACGCCTGTCATGCTCTAGGCCTTCTTTCTCATAACTTCAATAGTTCAGCTTCAACTTCAGAAATTTTAAAGTCACGTGCTTATACGCAACTCTTCATGAGCTGGAAACAGCTCCCAGCAATAGTTTGTCTGATTGATTGATTGATAGGAACCACAGTCATAACATGCATCCAGCACCTACTCAAAAATTTCCAAGACGAAAAATAACTTCAATGAAGCGTAAAAATGTTGATTTTGGACATAGATCCAACACTTGCCTTCCAAAATGACTTGCCACTCAGACCCACTTTCGCCTTCGGGCGCGGTGCTCATACACCATTGATGTTTAAAAAATTTTACGAAAGGCCATTGGCACACCTTATGTATTAGTAAAAACTCTTTGTAGTTGGTACTAAAACTGAAATTGAAGATTCAAGATTCAAGGTTCGACTGATGCAGCCTATTCTGCGATTTAGCCTCGGAATCTTCTGAACTTGACCCGGAGATCAAGCAGCGTTATCTTTCTGTAAATGCTCCTGCCTTCGTCATTCCTCTTGAATGAAGCGAAGAAAACTGGGAGCTTTACTCTGGATTTTCCTTGTGAACTGCGAGACGCTAAGTACAGGAAATCCATCTCTGATAAGTTCAGCTTTAATTTATTCAACAGCTGAGTCTTCAGGAAGGCCGCAGATAACAACCTTTAAGAGGTGTTTCCTCCTTCTGCCTAAACATGCTAAATTGCACTTCCTTCATGAGCACAGCTAATGCCCTGCTTCTTTGATCGATAGAGTTAAAAATCAATAAGAAATAAGATGTCTTATAAGAAAAATTACAACAAAACTACGAATATTAAAAATATTAGTTATCATTATAACTAATATTTTTAATATTCACACGTAAAATTACATCACGCTGCACTTCAGGGAAATAAAATAACTATGACTCAGTTCGTACGCAACTGGGCCACACACCCAACACTTCACCAAGAACCACTTTAGAAGAGACTTCTTTGATTTGACGTTTTTAACTACTCATTTCAGACAGAAACAACCGCGCGTGTGTAGGTTGCTTATCATCAGCTCTCCGTCTATGACGAGTGAATCGAACAACGATGTGAATCTCTCGATGGATTTTAGCGCCCCTCTGGTGTCGCCTTCTATCAGGGAAAGCTGTGTTGGCCTACCGCCCGCAGATATTTTGGATACCATCAATGCTTTGAATGAGCGGGTTGCATGAAAAGCTGCGGGAAAATGCTGATTATTGGAATAATCTCCTCAATGATTTAGAAGTCAAGATCGCCGCGATTAAGACTACTATTACTGAATGCCAGAAATTACGACCGGTCACGGATGCGGACACGACTACGGAACGTCTTCTCAAAGCTGAAGATATGAAAGGCCCAAGCTGCAGGTATAAAAGGTATAAAGTGTAATCTTTCTTGTAATTCAAGCATTGGCCCCCAAAATATTCTTACTCTTAAGAGAAAAAATAGTGATGCTAAGGTAAAACGTAAAATTAATAGTAATTCTAAGAAAGTTGATGATGATGGATTCAAATTACCGACTAAAACTGCTAAACTTAAAAAAAAAAAAAAAGTACCTTTGAATGTTGAATGTAATAATAAATTTAATATGTTAAATGATAAAAATGATGATAATGCGGAAACTTCTAGTAATGTTACCCCCACCCCACAGGCAGTGCAGCAGCAGTCGACGAATATCCAGTCTCAGACTGTCCCGCCTATAATGCTAAACCCGGGCAAATTTAAACACGAGGAATTTCTAAAAAATTTGGCTTTAATGACTGAAGCAAAATTTCTGTGAAAAGTGAATGGCGAGCTATCAAAAATTCTACCATGGACGGCCGAAGACCACAGAATTCTTAGTGCATTATTTCAGGAAAAAATATAGATTATTATGTTACAAATACGAATTGTGCTAAACCCATTAAAGTAGTATTTAGAGGATTACCCAACACTACTAAAACCAAGGAGGTTAGAATACGTAGAGATGGCATCTCTGCTATTGTAGTACCAAGAAAGGGAAGCCAGGGGAAGGAAATAAGCCACGCCACGTGACGGCAAGAAAACTATTACCTTACTGAGCGAAGTGCGGTAAAACGCCAGCTGGTTTCAAGTTCTCAGTGTGTTTTCTGATTTTGTATGCGTAGATGTGAAAGGCCTAAAAGGCACTGAATTGTTACAGCGAAATAATGTCTACTTTCCGACTTCATGGCCATGTAAAAGAATATTTTAGAACGTGCGTAAAAAAGTAGAATAATCGAAATGCGTGTTTGAATGGCCTTCAAGAAAGAGTTTGAGTATTTTCTTTGTGTAAAGTATACGAAGAAACATATATAGTTCTCAGATTTACCTTTTCATAATAGTAATAAAAGTGATATTCGTAATTAACTTATATGTGATGGCAAAACGTGGAAAAGAAAACAGTTTACTTTAATGTCTGATCATAATTGCATTACAGGTCTTACCTTTTATGAGTTTAACTACATTTTATTTTGTGCTCAAGTAAATATATAATAATTGGATTTGATTTTTAGCACATTTGTTATGTGAGTTTTAAAATAGCAACGTAAAATTTACATATTTCTATCATTGTTTATTCAAATTAAGTTTTTTCGAAACAAGTAATATTTATAACATGACAAATTTGAGAGTTATATATACTTAGAATAAGTAAAGTATAATCAAATTATAGTTTGAGTACATAGTTACTGTGTCATGTTCACAATACTTTTAATGCTAGCATTCATTAATTAGAGGATGCAATTACATAATGTAGAAATAAAATGAAATCCTTTACGAGTACCGGGAACAAAATTGGGTGTGATTACAGCACGTCAATCTTTCTAAGCAACGACTACTAAGGGCATACTTTCCCCCTTTTTAGGCTTTACTTGGACTGCGTGGAGGGCACCTCCATGAGTTGTAACCTCCTTGACTAAAACGGATAATATAGCAAATGCACTACCAGCTAAAGGCTTCTCCATAAGCAAAGTTACCCAACTGACTAGACGGAGAACACCTGCGCCTATGCCATTATTTCTTGTTCAAGTTATGAAAAATGAAATTATCTGACCAAATCTTTTATGTTACTGATCTGTTACTGTTTGCTGTGGTAGTGGAGAAGTACGTTTCCAAGAATCGGGTGCCACAGTGCTATAATTGCCAAAAGTGGCACCATTTTTAAGAGAAGTGCTTCTTCACGCCTAGATGTGTGAAATGTTCATTAGAACATAAGACTATGGATTGCCCAACTAAGGGACGTATTAATGAACCTAAATGCAGCAAATGAAAAAAAAAAAAAAAAAAAAAAAACATGTCGCATCGTATCGTGGATGCGAGAAATTTCCTAAAAATAAGAATGCTCAACAGAAAAAGACAGTTCTGTAAAAAAATGGAATATCATATGCAGCCATGGCGAAAAATAAAATTCCTAATGTGGGGAAAGACAACGACCATAGTTGATAACACACATTTATTAACTATTCACAAACATAGATTACATTAGGATTACAATTAATGAAATAATATACGAGCGATCGAGCGACGTCTGATCCGCTTGCCCGCTAGTAATCATCTTCTCCCGAAGGCGGGAAACACATGCTGACACAATGCATACGTCACACAGTAGGGGATCAGGGAATATCATGACATAACATATCCCACACTAATTCTAACTATAAAACTAATGTCCAATTCCCCAGTTCGGCTACTGCTGTACAAAACCAACCAGTTAAGAATAATGTTTAATTTAACGTGGCAGATATCAGTAATGCTCTGGAAAATTTAAATGTGTCTAATGTAAAAAATCCTAAGCAAATCTCTTCTGAAAGTAATGTTTCCAGTTCTCCGCAGAAGAAAAATCAATGTTCAGAATTTATTAATTTTGTTAAGAATGTAGCAGAATTTAACAATATTTTTGGAATTCAAAACATGAAAGTAATGAATAATGTATTTAAATCTTCCATGCCCGATTTGAGAGAATTAAAGGATCCTGTTGATAAAATGTTCTTATTTTTTGAATAGTTAACGAAATTCATAATGTATCAGTGTAATCAAAGTATGAATTTAACTATCATTACATGGAACGCAAATGGATTGCTCCCGAAAGCTTACGAGCTCAAGGAGTTTTTACACGAATTCGCCCCTGATATTTTACTCCCACAAGAACACCTGCTTGGCCCTCATAACTCTTTTAGAGAATGCAATTACGTCACGCACAGATGGGACAGATCAACTAAAGGCAGATATGCCCCTAGAGGTAATGCAAGAAGTGGACTACTTATTTTAATTAAGCACTCCATTTCTCCTTATGTCACTCCATTACCACAGCTTTTAGCAATTGAAGCTCTAGCTAGGACACTCACTCCAAACTCATCGTGACCAATCACCATTATCTCCACCTATTTTCATATACACACACCTGCAAACTCTGTAAAGACATATTTGCAAACAAGGCCCACCAGCGGCCGAGCGGTAAAGTCGCTGAACACTGGTAGTTCGGTCCGAGGTTCGAATCCCGCGAACGGGCTGGCTGCATGGGCGTTTTCGTGGTTTTCCCCATGTGTAACGTGTATACGAGCCAGTTTCCCTTAGAAAGTCCTCCACGAAGGCATCCCTCCTCTTAGGCAGATAGCCCTCGAGGCTTTGCCATAATCACACACACACACATATTTGCAAACACTATTAAACATTAACAATCGAGTCATTATAGGTGTAGATTTCAACGCACACCACTGCGAGTGGAATTGCTGGGATATTAATCCACACGGACGCATTATTAGTCACTTTGCCCAAGCGTCCAACATTAACCTAGCATTTCCAGAAAAAACAACACACTGTGGAATTAGTAGACCATATGTCATTGACGTTTTCATTTTAAAAAATATTAACTCGCCGAAACATAGAAAGCATGACTGAAATGTCATCTGATCACAATCCTGTGATAATGGAAGTCAATACCAATACCTACAGTGCACCACACAAAAGAGCCCTTATTACGAACTGGGCAGGTTATGCCAAAGCTCTAAACAACATTCAGTATCCAACACACACAGTACAAACGAGAGATGAGTTAGACGCCCTTACATAAAAATTCACTGAAGAGCTGCGTGACGCATTACTCAAAACAGCAAAATTGTAAGAGAGGATAAGATATATAAAAACAGTGATATAAGAGAACTGATCAGAAGAAGGAACCACGCACGCGAACAGTTGCAAAAATTCAGATGTCCTTCTGATAAAACCTTACTGAACCAGCTAAATCAACAAGTCAGGACTCTATTAAAAAACATGCACAACTCGACTGGGCGGATTATAATTCGATCTGGAATACGCTTTCTAAATTTAAGAGACGCAACACCAATATTCCGCCCATTAATGGTCCCAACGGGATCGGAAACACCTAATTTGCGTCTGAGTCTATTGCAGAGTCTATTGGTGAGTTTGCTGAGTCTATTGCAGAAAAGTATGCTTCTCAATTTCGCACACACTACATTTCTCACCCACAAACAGAACACTTAGTTTCTTCCCTCAGCACACAATTCCAATCAAGAACACACACAAACAACATACCCTTAATTATGCTATCAGAAGTTAGTAGGATCTTGGATCATATCTTTACTGCTGGATTTAGCTACTAGGAGCTCTTACCAGTATATTATCATTATACCATAGGCCATAAAGTTAAAAGTTTATTGTGTATTTAAAATTATTGTGTATTTAAAAATACACAGCGCCCGAAGGCGAGATCAATAAATGAGAGAACTCATAAAATAAGTTTTGCAAAATTGCATACCATAGGTGATTATATAAATGGCGGCGAGAGGGAAAATGAAATCCGATTCCGGTACAGGTGGAGTAGCGCGCTAGGCGCGCTGTTTCCAGCTCATGAAGAGAGCCAGTAGGCACATGACAGTAGTAAGTCTGATGTAGTAGGAGTTGAGAGAATGAGGTGAGGCAGAAGGGGGCGAGCAAGATGCCGCAAGCCTAGGAAATAGGCCAGACAAGAAGACGCGCCACAGACGGAGCAGTGTAAGGTAAAGCAATCATGAATTTTTATGATAAGATACTGTGACAGCATACTACATGACATAACGAGTTTGTAAGAATACAAACTCTCAAAAGCATACGTTTGCAGATATAAAGTTACAGTGACAAAATCCACTTTGCAAAATCAGATATCATCTAGAAGTTTCGATGAAATAATGAGAAAAGTATTCATGAATGATATATACAATATATACAATATATACAACTATATACAGCAATGTTCTACTTTATGTAGGAAAGTTCAGATCTCTAGCTAGGTGGGCTGCCAGCGGTCGTAACTTTTTATCCTCCGGTAGAGGAATGTAGTCAAATACATTCAATTTTGTCATGTGAGGGCATGTAAGTGCTTTCTGGAAAAAGCTGGAGTTTAAGCGATGAAGCTGCTCTATGACAGTTTCAATATTCAAATCCTTGTGTAAAGTCTTATAAGATACAAAATAATGCGCATTCGTGAAGGTGCGCAGCAACTTGTTCTGTGTAATTTGTAATTTAGATATGTCCCTGTCTCTAATTGATGCCCACGCAGGGAATGCATACGTGAAGATTGACCGTATAACAGAGATGTATAAGTGCCGTTTTCTTCTTAAGTCCAGTTTAGAGTGCTCGTTAATCAGTGGGTTAAGACTCTGAATGAGTCCTAATCTTTTTTCCCTGACATGAGTCAGGTGATCCTTCCAGGAAAATTTGTCATTAATAATAACGCCAAGGTAATTCGCCTTGCGTAATCTAGAAACTTCTGTGTCAAATAGCTTCAGCTTTTCTGTGATTTCAGTGACAGAGTTCTTTCTGATAATGAGTAGTTTGGACTTATCTGCGTTAATTGAAATACGCCATTTGGTACACCAATATTCTATTTGTGGCATGACTTGTTGAAGTTTCCTGACAGCTTGATTAGGACACATAGATTTTACAGCAAGCGCCGTAACATCGGCATAACAGCCAATGAAGTAATTGTAGTTAAAGCCTGTTTTAGGGAAGTCAATCGCAAAGAAGAGATATAAAATCGGACCTAAAATTGACCCTTGCGGGACGCCGGCGTGAATTTTTTTGACTTCAGATATCTCATTTCCAATAGAAACATGAAAACTTCTGCCTTTCAGGAATGAGTAGATGAGACACGTTAAAGTTTTGGTGAAGCCAAGGGAACGGAGCTTGAAAATTAGACCCTCATGCCAGAAGCGGTCAAAGGCTTTGGACACGTCTAGCATGAGTAAAGCCACATTTTGTCTGTTATGTAACGCACTGCCGATGAACTCAGAAAGTCTGACCAATTGTTTCGTGGTGGAAAGGGTTTTTCGGAAACCAAACTGTTCTTCTGGTAGTTTCTCTAAGTATGGTTGGATTCGATGACAAATGATGCCTTCAAAATTTTCCCCAAAACGGGAAGCAGACTGATAAGTCTAAATCCTTCTGGGCGAGTGGTAATCTTGCCGGCTTTAGGTAAGAGAATCATTTTGGCTCTTTTCCAGGCAAGCGGAAAGTATCTGATGGTTAAGCAAGCATTTAAAATACTGGCATATCTTGCAATACAATTTTTCGGTAAATATCTCTGTTGCTGAAAACATTTTCCTTGACTATTTTTGGTTTAGGGAACCTTTCGCATCCGCGAAAACTTGAGGTGTGTTCTTTTCCGCAGCATAATGGTACATCTGGTTTTCCTTTATCAGGACAATCTCGAGAGAAATGATCCTTAGCACATCGGACACATTTTGAAGGATACTTGCAGCCTTCCTGAGTATGATTAAAACCTTGACATCAGAAGCACTGCAAGGGCCCCTGACGTCCTTTATACTCTTGGATTTTAATTTTCATGTCACAAAAAAATTGCTCATGATAAATCTTCTTTGAGTCTTCCGACTTAGGCAACGTGATAATGAAAAGAGGAAGTTTTGTGGCAGTACCCTCCTTGCGGCGGGTCATCTGTTTAACATCCTCTACTTTGTAGCGTAATTCTACAAGGTCTCTTTTAATATCCTGAATTGGAGTTCTGTAAGTTAGTCCTCTCACTACAACTTTTAAGTTGCGCTCTTCTGGTAGTTTAAATTAGTGATGTTCAACTCCTAGATCATTTAAAATTTTTACCATACCCTGTAATCATCGGGGGATTCTGCAATAACTTTAATTCCATCTGGAATTTGTTGACCATAAAATTTAAATTTATTTCTGTGAAAAACTTTACTAATTTCCCCCCAGTTCAAATCTGTCTCCCGTCTCCCTGAGAGTAATGGGTGGGATTTTAGTACGAGATGAATGTACATTATTATTTGAGGTTTTAGCGATATTTGTAGTGTCATTTTGAACACCACCTGCATCATTTGTTTCCATATCATGATTCTCTATATGAGTATTGTTAATTTGCCCTGTGATTTTCGTTGAATCTTGAATCTTCAGTTTCACTTTTATTGTCAACTACAGAGAGTTTTTACTAATACCTCTGGTGTGCCAATGGCCTTTCGTAAAATTTTTAAACATCAAAGGTGCATGAGCACCGCGCCCGAAGGCGAAAGTGGTCTGAGTGGCAAGTCATTTTGGAAGGCAAGAGTTGGATCCAGTCCAAAATCTACATAGTTCTTCTTTCAAGATTTTTCGTCATGGAAATTTTTTGAGTAGGTGCTGAATGCATGTTATGTCTGTGGTTCCTAACTTAGCAGCAGATACGAGAGAGGAGAACGAGAGTCACGTGACCTAGCTAGTCACGTGAATTTGCTTGAGCATAAAATCACTTTATTTGACGATTTAACGAAAAATTTGTTAATAAAGTTCTAATTAAATGCAATGTATGTACTGAGGCAGTGCAATTTTGGTTGAAGAATAAATTTCGGCCGAGCATAGATCTTAGAATTTTCAGTACCTTTCGGTAACTGTAAAAGGGGCGGGAGATCACATGGTCCAATCAAAAGCTTGGAATTGAAAGTTTTCCGGGGAAGTCGAACGATTCACAATACACAAGTTTAATTTATTTGCACAAAGTCCATTTCTTACATAGTCCAATAACGTGCAAAATTTTTACATATTCAATATTAAATAATAGAAAGAAACTAGAAAATATTTACACTATATACACATTCACCATTTCGAGTTATGAAGAATGGAGCGTGGTCGCTTGACTTTACTTTCAATTGCAGGGTCGTAGTTTACAAGATTTTTGATGGCTTCATTGAATCATCAATCATGGAAGTTATGCGCCGTGATGAGAATTTGATCTTGAATTTCCGGGATTTTTAAATCTTTCTAAATAATTGTGTTTCTCACAAACCATGGGGCATTTGTAATTGACCGCAAAATTTTATTTTGCAGAATGCTGATTTTCTTCCGGCTTGTTTTGCTTGCAGTTGCCCAGGACGGGACGGCATATAGTAAAATAGGACGTATAAGGGTCGGATAGAGTGTACGTTTCGTACTTAATTTCAGTTTGGAATTTCGCCTTATTAATGCATAAATGGCCATAAATGCGGCATTTGCTTTATTTGTGACGTAATCAATATGTTCTTTGAACGTGAACTGATTATCAATGTGAACGCCCAGATATTTGTACGAATTTGCAGTTGGGATGGGAATGTTGTTAATTCGAATATCAATTTCCACAGGGAAGAATTTTCTGTACCTTCTGTACAGAACTATGCAACATTTTGCAGGATTTAGTTTGATTTTCCAGGTCTTACACCAATTTTCTATAATTTTCACCTGCTGCTTTAGCTTATCAATTGCGTGCTGTGGGTTGAGTGAATTAGTTAAGATGACAGTATCGTCTGCGTATTTAAGGACTTTAGAATTTTCTGGGTTGGGCATGTTAAAATTTCAATGTGCAAATTTTAATGTGCAAATTTTAATGTTAAAATTTTAATGTGCAAATTAAAATTTCTCGGAGATAAAACTGAACCTTGAGGCAACCCTCTTTGAATATTTTTCGTAGTTGACAAAGTATCTCCACATCTTACTTGAAATGATCTTTCTTCCAGGTAAGAAATGAGGAGTTTGAGAAAACTACTTGGGAGCGACAATATGGCTAGTAAATTAGTCCTGCATGCCACACTCGATCGAAAGCTTTTTCGAAATCGAGGTAGCATGCAGCAACTCCATTTTTCTTATGAAATTCTCCTGCGATGAATTCTACCAAATTTAAGATTTGATGGGTGGTTGGGTGTCCTTCTTTAAATCCAAATTGCTGTCTGTCAATATCGTTAATTTGCGCAATGTAAGGATTAAGCCTTTCGCTTATTATCCTCTCGAAAACTTTGCTGATTGCAGGTAACAAGCTAATCAGACGATAATAAGTAATTTCCTTCGGGTCCTTTCCTGGCTTGATAAGCATTATGACAATTGAGTGTTTCCACTGTTTGCGGAAATATGTCAGTCTAATGCATGCGTTGAATACATTTCTGAGAATGATAATACAATTATTAGGGAGATCTTGCATAGCTTCATTATTAATCTTATCGTAGCCTTTCGCTTTTTCTTTTTGAGGTTTTTGATTATATTTTTAATTTCTGTAGTCGAGGTGAAGTTTACAAAGTTAGAATTTCTTTTTAAGAGAATTTCTTCGACCGTGTTGTTTATTGTGTATCCAAACTCTAAATTTTCTTCTGCGTGTTTTTCGTAGACTTTTTCTAAGTTCGAAGCCATAGCCTCTGCAGTTTCTTCTTCCGAGTTTTTGAGTTGTCCCTCGTAATTTACGGGGTACATCTGATTTGTTCTTGAAGTACGTAGTGACTTTGCTATTTTCCAAACTAGGTTTGGCTGTAAATCCATGTTTTCCATAAGGGAGTCCCAGCTATTTGAGCGGAAATTAATTATATCTTGAGAGATTTTCCTGTTAAGGTAATTAACATGAGCTTTAATTCTTGGACAACGTGTAAGTTGCCAGCGTTTTCTTTGCCTGTTTCTTTCTTTTATTAGATTGAGAATATTCTGAGGAAGCTTCTGCGCAATATTGTTTTTAAGGGTATAAGTAGCCGTGGAAATAGCATTCTGAATATTCTTGTTAAGATTACTGATTTCTTTTTCAATATCTTCGGGATTATTTATTCTTTTGATGCATGGAACTTTGATTAGTTCATTTTTATAAATAACCTAATTAACTTGGACTCTAGGTTTGATCGGCGGTGGGTAAAACCCATAAAAGTCAAATTTAATCGGATAGTGGACTTGCAGATGTGGGGGGGTGTTGACATTTTTGAGGATAACTATATCCAAATAGATGCACGTCCGTCATAGTGATAACTTGTGGGGATGTCTGGGGCTATAATTCGAATATCTGAGTTACTCGTATTTGCATAGTTGTTCAAAATATTTCCATTTCTATTGTTAGAACGGCAATTCCAATTTGTATGTTTCGCGTTTAGATCTCCCGCAATAACTGTGGGGTATCTAAAGCTCGTTAAGGAGTTCAGATCATAGTTGCTGAGATTGTTGCTTGGAGGATTGTACACAGAAATGAAAAGAAAGGGTTCATTGAATCCCGTGTAAATGAGAGCTGCCGTGTTTTCTATGTTTCCGGTGTTATGCACTTCGAATTTGGTATTCTTGATATGGTTTTCGATGAGTACTGCTGTGCCACCTCCTCCGTTATGATGTCTGTCCGTCCTGATAGTGCTATATCCTGGGATTCTAAATCTGTTACTGGGAATTAAGTGCCCTTCGTTAATCACCATTACATCAGTGTCGTGCGAATTTAGGTAGTAGTTCAATACGCATTTTTGTTTGAGAATGCCATTAGCATTAAAGTACGCGACTTTGAGAAAACTTGTTGTAGTTGCAATCAAATTAGGATTATAGTTTTGAGGCATAGAATTCATAGTTGAGGTTTGTGAAGTATTCAAAAGTAGTCATTCCGACTTCTAATTTCTCCATTAAGGTTTTTGCTGCCTTGAATTTTTTAAAAAAATCTTTGAGTGAATTGGTTTTTAATCCATTCGAAGAAGTTAAGTTCGTTCTGATTGGTGTTTGCCTATGAGGGCGTGTCAGGCATTTCCTGCTGGTTTTTACTTGGTAGTTTTGGTTGAGTTTACTTTGTAGTTTTGGTTCTCCGCGTTAACAACAACCGCGATAAGACGACACATGATCTAGTCCGCAAAGGACACAAATTGGTGGATCCTTTTCTTTTGAACACTTGCATAAGTAAGTTTCATGTGTTTGGGCGCATTTTAGGCATCTGGGAGTATAGTGACACAGGTCCCTTGTGTGCCCATACCGTTGACACTTATGGCATTGTACGGGACCTGGTCTCGATTTATAATTTGCCATAGTGATGTCTAATCCAAGTAATTTTTTCAAATCGAAAATTCTCTTACCAGCCTCGTTTCTTTGTACCTCAACTACAAAAACTGGTAAATTTATTTTTTCTCTTTCCTGTATAGCGGTGATTTGCCTTATTTTTAGAATTGGGATGCCTAAATTTTGTATCTCCTGCTGAAGAATTTCGATGTTAGTAGTTGCTGGCAGTCCTTTTATAACAGATTTGAACGGTTTTTTAGAATTCATCTGATACGTGTGGAAGGGTACCCCACGCGCCTTCAAAAATTCTGTGACTAATCTATAGTGCTTTCCATCAAAAACACGTATAGTCAGTCGTCCACCTCTGAGGTTTTCTGTGTTTTACACCTAGTTTCTCAATTTCGTCTTTGAGCTTATCCCAGTTTCCTTGGAAATCAGCTAGAACTATTGGGGGGATGTGTCCCGCTACTTTTTTAGGTATCTCAAATGGGGCTTCGTTTGAAGTCTCGGCATCCATGTTTACCTCGTTATTTAGGTTTTTAAATTTATTGTTTTGTTCGGGGTAGTTTATTTCCTCAACCGAATTACTTCTTTTTTGAGTTTTCCCGGGGAAGATAAATCCTTCCTAGTCGGTAATTTTCTTTTTTTGGGATTTACCTTTGGCGGTTTTTTTTAATTTCCTAGCGGCGTCATTTTTTGGTGGAATTGTAATTTCTTGTTCTGTGTTTAGGATATTTATTTCCTGCGTCATTTCGTTAAAGTTGAAAATATTACGCTTTAAGAAATCATTGAAGAGTTTTAGCGTATTTGCTAATTCAATATATTTTGGATCCGTTTCCGGTAAATTTGCCTTTTGTAGAATTTCAAGATCATTTCGGAGTTTATCTCTGTATAATTCAACCAATTCAGAGGTTACTACTCCTTTATTATCCTCTCGTATCTGCGTTAGGAATTTAACAATCAGGGGATCATATGGTCCAGCTTGCGCTGCCATGTTTAAATTTGCTGCTCACAATTTTTGCTATGTGCTGCTGCTAGCTGTCGTTGGCCTGGCAATGCATATTGAGATAACAAAAGAAAGATCTTACCCAGAGTCAAGTCGCTCGATGAGTCAGGAATTGCTGTTGAAAAACTGCTTGCCCCCGCTCTGCAAAATCCGACCTAGTCTCCTAGAGCTCAGCGGTCGAATTAAAAATGATGACTGATGACTCAATGACTAAATGTGATTTACGTAACTGAGCTATCTGTACTTGATTGGGCATTTTTATCTGAAGCAGTGGTGACATTGGACGTGATAACTTGACTATCACTTATCTTTTGCTTTTTATACTGCACTCTGTGATTTTTAGTCCTTACAGTTTGATTTCATCTACGCTTGTTTTGCGTTTCGTCTTCTGAACTAGTTTCTTGATCAAGCGTTTTTTCATTATCTGAGTTTAGACGTGAGAAATCATTAATCTTGATTGGGCTTCTACCTCTATCATTATCCTCTAAAGTTTGACTCGTATATCTAATATCCACTAAGGTATTAATGTTTTCGTTAGTGTTTCCTTTTTCATGATTAATTTGTTCATTAAACACTTTGAACATATCAAGAAGACTATGCAAGAATGTGTAAAGTTTGCCTTCTGTGTCAGTGAATTCTCCATTTTGCTCTTTGACATGGTCAAGCTCGCTAATCTGCGCTTTCACTGCACCTAGCACTGCATCCATCTTCACATCGAAAATCAAAATCCTGCGCCCTGAATATAGGAGTCCAACACCCCGGAATTAGGCCCACTCGATGGCCACCCGGAATTAGGCCCAAAAATAAATTTAATAAGCAATCATAATTTAATAGGCAATCGCAGCGTAATTCAAAGTAGGCTTCACCAGAAGCACCAGCGAGCTGCCATATAATTGCTTATTACCATCTCTACCTGCAACCAAGATCTTCAAGCAAAGTTATCAATCTGTTCGCATAGAATCACATCTCCCGCAGATTTTTAAAATCTGCCTATGAATATTTTCAACGCGTTCATATTTATTATTTGCACTATCCTACACAAGCCACATGCCAATGAGCCTATTAATCTTAAAATCTTTCCTCTCCGCTTTCTGCTTTAGTGTTGTATTGTGTATAAAAAATTTATAAAAACCAAAAAAAGTATAAAATATAAAATACAAAAAAATTATAAAACCTAAAAACTTTAAAAAAAAAAAATATTATGATTCTTAAGTTTTTATTATCTCATCTCTATCCCTAAACTTTCTTGAGCCAGTGGCTCCCTCTAGTGTGCATCAAGTAATTCACTTATGCAAAATTTTTTCTCATTTCTGCTCGCTTTTAGTAATTCTGATGAGGAGGTAAATGGTTTTGAACCATAGGAACTCCGTAATTTTCAAATCATTGGCATTGGCAGGGCACACGAGTTAGACTCCGCCTACCAAGGAAATTTACTCACTCTCTTAAAAACAAGAAACGCCTCTGTTAATTAATGCCTATTGGATCTCAGGATCATGTGACATTCCGCCTCTTGCGTGTTTAGCGATGCATTCATATGTTTAAGATTATTATGTTCACTCGTGCATAATTATACATGCAATTTGTTTTAGCAATTTCATTAATTATATTAGTGTCAATTGATTGTGACTCCATGTCATGTGACTCTTTAAACGTTAAAAAATATCGTTAGTGCCCAAGGGCTTATAAATGACCGGTTTATACCCTGTGAAGTAGATATCAGAATCAAAAAATAAGATACCAGATACCTTTCAACTCAAACAAGCTCCGGCCAGCAACAAATATGCCTTACTGCATGATTAGGGTATAGGTAGCAATTGCATTTATACCACCGGATATCTCTAGGAGAACTATCTCAACGCCTGTTGTATTTGAAGATTCTACAATTGTACTTTCACGAGATTTTTATCTCATTTACCAACTTTGTCACGTTAGGATAGAAAATATGCCATTTCTTTCATATTATACGATTTTCGATTCCTTGAAATTTACGAACACTTGGGAACAGAAAATATTGATTACAGGTCCAACGGGTATTAGACCATAATTGCGGAGTACCACGTACGACAGTCCGAAGGAAAAAGAGTGATAATCATCAAAGATACAATAGATGTACATAAGGTGCAAACCCTACGAACGTTTACAACAAATTGATCTAGAACATTTGAAGTTAGAAGAGACAGAATACAGACTTTTAAATAATGTTTGGTGCCAAAATACGATTATAGTGGTAACTATTAGCAAACTATTAGCGGAAGGTATGAAGGGTGCCCAAGCAACCCCTGAAGCGAGAGGAAGCTCTGACGTCACAGGCAGTCGTCTGACGAACTTCGCTCCTTCCAACAAGCTCAAAGCCCCGTAGTGCTGGCGAGCGATGAACGTGTGGCGAGTCTTTTGAATTTTTATATTAACTGTTCTCGTGATGTTATAATTTCGTAGGATGAAATACGACGTTCAGCGACGTGTCGTGAAAATGATCCAAAAGATCTTTTGAACCTTCGAAGTGAACTTTAACGTAGAAATAAATAGACAAGAAGTCTGCAAAGCAAAGATGGCTACTAAGGATAAAAAGTAAGTCAGATTTTGTTGCATTTTTCATGTTTTTTTAAGTCTTTACTAGTTTTTTTTTTTTTTTTTTTTTTATTAATTTTATTGATACATTTGTGGTATTTGTTTTCGTTATTAAATTTGAGTTTTTTGACAAGAAGTTTATGGTTAAGTCTCGCCAATTGTAATAACTTCAAAGAAATATTTTCCTTCAAAGCTAACAATTTTAATCATGATAATTGTAATATTAACTTCCTCTAATTTCTTATCTGGGTACAGATAAATGTGAATGAAATAAAATTTCACTTAACAGGAAGAATTCTCAATGTAGTAGTTATATAAAAGCCAATTTATGTGCCAAAGAAAAGGAGCTAACAAATAATATTAGGTTTCATTTTAAAATGTTCATATTGATTTATATAAGTTTGGTATCAATGTATTTAAAGTAACTGATTTTATTCAACACTCAGTGTTTGATACTCCTAATTATTTGCCAATGTTATAAATTTCTTTAAATCTAAATAAATTGTAATCATTATGATGAGCTTTCTAAACATTACAAATTACTTAAACAATTATATTGATTAAAATGAAAGCATTTTAAATGGTATTTAGTTATCTAAGTACTCGTTTAAATGATAGGGCTTACTGACTTCTGTTACTAAATGTTTACATATACGTAACTATTATTACGACAAGTTAATTTTAAAATGGCATTGTAATTGGTATATAGTTATCAAAGTACTCATTTAAATCATAGGGCTCCTTGACTTCTGTTACTAAATATTAACATACATGTAACTATTGTAATCACAACAATTTAATTTTAAGCTATTTTGTTTTATAGGTGTGTGACTTTCATTTTTGAGTGGATGAAGAAGCACAAGAAATGGAAATGTATGATGAGGAATTAGCAAAACCCATTCAAATCCCAATTTCTCGGCCATGTTTCAAAAAATAATGTGTTATCTCTCAATTTCCTGATGGCGCATCGTACATGTCATTAAAATCTGTATAGAGAATGTCGTCTGAAAAGATGATAGCTCATTTATAGGAGAAAGCAATAGAAGAAAAATTATAAACAAAAGTATGATAATGAGCTATCAATTACCTAGAACATCAAATCTATAAACATTTTATACGACTCTGCACTGAAAATTCAACTATGTTAAATGACATTTTAAGTGACCCAGCTCCAGAAATTCTGAAGTTGGTAGTAATAAATGAGGATTGTTTGTGTTTTCCCTCTAAAAATGTGCTAATGTGTTTTCCCTTTAAGAATTAGTAATTTATACTCGTAAACATGTTTTTAGAAGTACTAAAGGAATTTGAAAGTCTGCCTTATAAATTTCAAAACAGAGGACATATTCAGAACTTACACAAATTGTGGATGATATGCTTTCAAAATTGAAAAGAGTATTATCTGAAAAAGAATCGGAACTAAATCTCTTTTCCGAGCAAGTACATAAACTAAATGTACACAAAGAAAAATATTGATATACTCCAGATTTACTTGTTTTAAGTTATGTGCTTCAGCATGCCGACAATATGACATGTTTGTAATAACTGCTACTGTTATAGTGAGAATTAGTCATTATTATTCTGTTAATATGGACATTTACTGACATTTTCACATTCAGATCACTTGAATAGTGATAATATTGAAAAATTTATTTCTGTGAAAAATTTATTGTCGGGTAAAAAAGTATCTGGGGCGACTAATTTTATTGTATGAATATCATTCAGTGTCAACATATGGTAAAATGTTTAACCATGATAAAAAGTGAAGTGTTTCAACAAGTTTATAAAATGACATGTTTATAATAACTGCTACTGTTATAGTGGGAATTAGTCATTCTGTTGATATGGACATTTACTGAGTGTTTCATATTCAGATACTTGAAAATTGATAATGTTAAAAAATTAATTTCTCTACTCTAAATTTATCGTGTAAAAAAGTCCACAATTAATAGTTCTTAAACAATTATATTAATTAATAATCAAAGCATTTTAAATGGTATTTAGTTATCTACTAAATGTTTACATATATGTAACTATTATTATGACAGGTTAATTTTAAAATGGCATTGTAATTGTTATATAATTATCAAAGTACTCATTTAAATCATAGGACTCCTTGACTTCTGTTACTAAATATTAACATACATGTAACTATTGTAATCACAACAAGTTAATTTTAAAATTTGGCTTGTGTTTTAAGTGGCGACTAATTTTATTGCATAAATATCATTCAGCTCATTTGGTAATATGTTTAATCATGATAAAGAGTGTTTGCATGCTTACAAAATGACATGTTTGTAATAAGTGCTACTGTTATAGTGGGAAATAGTCATTATGTTGATATGGACATTTACTGACTGTTTCATATTCAGATCACTTGAAAAGTGATAATATTGAAAAAATAATTTCTGTGCACAGAATTTATTGTTGTGTAAAAATGTATCTGTGTTGTGTTTTAAGTGGTGACTAATTTTATTGCGTGGCTATTTAATTGTGTACAAAGTGCTGTTATAATATTTAATTGTTTATGGTCGAGGAATAAATTAATCCATTTAATATGGGGATAACAATAATTTTAAATATTAATCCATTACGTATGGGGGAAATTGTTTCAGTTTATGAATAGGAACATATTACATTTATGAACAAAGGTTTTACTGTATTTCAATAACTGTTACATGCATCAAGAGCATAATGTAACAGGTATATTGCTTTAGAATATTTCTTTCCTGATAATGCTGATCTTTTCTTAAACATAGTTTCTCATTATTGAGTTGCAGATAGAAAATTCTGCATGAAACTTTAATGTATGCTCTTCATGAACACTTTTATAATTCAATTGAGTATTACTGACAGTCCTCCTAAATTTAGCTGTCGTTTTGGTTTTATGTGTTAAAATCGTTTCTGTAGATTACATTTATATACTTCATAATGATGAGAAAATTAGTTCAGAGCTGTTTAGTATATGAATTTGTGTTAGAATTATGTATGAACAGTGTATTTGATAGTTGCAACGTTTTCCATATATTAAAAATAAATTGAGTCAACTCAACTCATTTTTTTCATATATGCAAACATATTTTGATTTTTTGCATTAATTCAGCTAGCTCATTATAAGATTATTCATTTAATCTTAGTTCAGAGATCATAGTTCCTCAATAATTTGAATAGCTGCTGCTTTTATATTGTGAATTGAGTATTAATTAATATTTTAAAATTGTGGTAAAATGTGCTATCCTGATCATTTTATTGTATCTTGTGATTATAAATTCATTTGAAATGGCCAGAGATTTATTGCTTTAAAACTTTGTAGAGTGTGTTTAAAAAGATGTTACTGGTATGCTATAACTTCAGTGTTACTTTGTTATTCTGACTGTTTGCTTAGATCTGTAAATAAAAAATTATTATTTTTCATTTGTGAAAATTCATTTTCAAGTTCTGATACACAACTAATATAATACAATTAAGTATATATGCAACTAATATTATTGGTTTTATGGATTTAAATAATAATTTTAAATTGCAGTGTTGAATTATTTGATAAACAAATCTCTAATATATTAATTTCTTTGAAACTTGCAAGATACACAGCATATTATATTTAAAGTTTGGTGCATTTTTATAATATTTACTTTTAAAGACAAATTACTGGTCTGAAGAAAAATGAGGTGGTAAGTAGTAACTTGTGTGCAGATAATCTGGAAAATCTTTTTTTTTTTTTTTTTTTTTTTGCATGAATATTAGAAAAATATAGTGCAACATTAAGAATGGCAACTTAAAATATTAAATTATGAGATTAAAGCAGAAATTCCTTTTTGAGTTAGTATTTCATAATGTTATGTGCTACAGTAAGATATTTTTTCTTACAAAAATGTATTTATCATAAAAATTATACTTAAAACTACAGAAAATTATGAAAAGAGGCAACTAGTAAGATATTTTTTCCTTACAAAAATGTATTTATTATAAAAATTATACTTAAAACTACAGAAAATTATAAAAAGAGGCTTTTTTTTTTTTTTTTTTTTTTTTTTAATTTTGGAAGTGTTACTTCATACCATTTAAACCATGAAATAGAAAAGACAGTCTTAAGGAAATACTTATCTTTTACAGAACGCCTGCAATCCTTTTTTTTTAATTTAATTATTCTTTAATAAGCAGGGAAGTAGATATTTTGATAGAAATTAAACCATATTCCAATAACAACTGTCTTCATGCACAATATGTTTGTTAGTAGATTTATAGGAATAAGTGTTGTTTTATATTTCACAATGTTTCTCTGTGAAGTAATTTTTTATAATTTAAAATAGTTTTGACGGTAAACGTCTGTAGTTAAATCATGGTCAATATTATTTATGTTATTTTTGAATATAACCTACAAGGTATGAATGTTTAGCATTTATCTTTGGCCAAAGAATTTATAAAAATCTTATTTATTTATTTTCTTAATATATTAAAATCCGAGAAATATTAATCGAAAATTGAAATCGTAAATTCGAAATATTAATCGATCGATATTAATCGTTTTGCGTTATAAACGACAAAAGTGTTGAATCTTTGAATAAAATCCAACCCAAATATCTGTATCAAATAGTGAAAGCAATGTTAAGTGCGGCACTAGCGCGTAACCTATTTCGTTTCTTTGCCTTCTCGGAGTTTCGACTCAGACGACTACTTGTGACGTCACAATCCAGTGTCCTGGCTTTCTTCTGTTAGGAGGTGTTGGCCCAAGTCGTGTAGTATAGTATATACCCTCTACAGCTATAGCTTCTTTAAAGCCTCTGTTTAAGCCGTTTGTAAATGTGCTTTAGTATTTTAAAGAACTTTTTTTCTGTTCTGTTTTTTTAATATGTAGTTACACAAACTAAAAAAAGTGCTCCTAGTTTTCCGAATATTATCAAAAATTTAAAAATAAATCGCGAGTATTTGTTAAGCTCAGCGCAATTTGCATAGCATTTTTTTAAATCTTAGTCCTAATGAATAAAGAAGCTAATTAAAAGGATTTATAAGCTTAATTGACTTATTACTTCTCACCTGTTTGGCAAGTCATGCAAATCTCATTCTTGCAAGCCGTAGCACAATCAAGGCCTGTGTAATATTTTACTGACCACGCCTTTTCTATTACATGTTCAAAGTGCCAAACTCTTATACACTATTAATTAAAGATTTTTGTCAGTGATTTTCCTAGTACTGCACTTAAAGTTTTGCGAAATCTAAATCTGCAAACTCTGCATTTCGTAAAAAGTGGCTATAGACATACACTATTATTTGAGGAACTTAGAAACACCCTATTTCAAAGCCACTTTAGAAACACCCTATTTCAAAGCCACGCCTACTACGAGACACTGTGCGTTGTGCATGCAATGTTTTGACACTTTTGTTGCTTTGCACTTTCATCCTACATTTATGAGATTTTGCTATTTTTACCTGCCTACAAACATCGCTTTGCTTTTTGTATGGAAATTCGATTTTGAATATTTCGTAAATTAAAAAACATAATGGGAATATTTCCTTTTCCTAATCGCTTTTTAGGTATGATTATATATTACTTTTTGAAAATGCAGATCCCTTTATTTCACTTCCTGTTATGATAGTTACACATGATCGCGCCCATTTGGCATAATTTTATGCAGCCAGATAAACTGCAAATTACTGCGGTTATCTTGCATCAGTCAGTTTATTTCAATACAACCAGTTATTAACTTTAGCAACACCCGATTTCAAAGCCACGACTACTACGAGACATATCCTTAACTCTCAAATAAACTGTAATAGAACAGGTTACGCAGAACACAGAACAGCTTGAGGTAAAAAATGGAGTGCGACAGGGGGATGCATTGGCATCTTCTTCTGTTTAATAAAGCACTCGAAAAAGTTATTAGAGACTCAAAGAATCAATATCAGGGCAAATATTTTTAATAAATCAGTTCAAATACTGGCTTGTGTTGATGACATTGGCATTAATGCCTGAACCAAACCCGCTGTCAAACAGGCATTTATAACGTTGGAACAAAGTACTAAAAGAATACTTATTTGTACACGAAAATAAAATTAAATATAGTCAAAAGTCTTTAATCCGGACTTGTCGGGACTTCCGCGATTCCGGATTTTCGGTTTTTCCGGATTGATGGACATCGAAACATGCTTTCGCTTTGTAGATCCTCTGGTAGCTCCAGAATCGGAAATTCTTTTTGACATAATCGAAAGTTCAAGCTTACTTTTATAAAATTGCTCTAACAGTCTGCAAAAAATAATAAGCCGGATTCAATTAATAGAAGCTCAAGGAACAACACAATATGCAACATTAACTGAAATAGATAATTAGATAATTTTAGCTTAGCTTATACAGTCCGTTATACATTAAACGCGCATGCGTAGACGCATATGCGCATGCAAAAAGGTATTCAGCACATGCGTTAACGCATTATGCGTTGACGCATGTGCAGAAAGTTTGTAGCTTTGAGGTCCGGATTATAGATCATTCCGGATTATGGACGTCCGGATTAAAGACTTTTAACTGTATTTACCTTGCTTAAAGTCTGACTTACAACTTCGTCACTTAGAAACTGACAAATTTTAAATTTGAAAGAGGTTAACAGTTTTACTTATTTGAGAACGGAGATAAATACCGTATTTGACGGCATATAAGACGCACTTATTTTCCTAAATTTGGTCTCAAAAAAGTTACCTGCGTCTTATACGTGAAGGACACAGGTTAACTTTCAATGCTGAATGCTATTTTTAACCTGGATAAAGGTCTAGAGACACATAACTTTTTCTACATCTGCCATAATTATTTTGCGCATGCGTGAAATATCTGTCGCCAAAAAGCGGCAAAGCTCGAAGCTGATGTCGAAGTTCGAACAGGTTTGACTGTCACATTACGTCTATGAAGCCTTTCCTTCTTTACATAGACTTTCTTTGACTCAGCCGACACACGTGTCGGTATCGGTGCTACTCTGTATAAACGTGTCGTTATCGGTCCTTAAAACTATTTGTTTAAAAAAAAAAATGCCCTGGAAAATATGACTACAGGAAACAAGAGATTAAGCTATACAATTCAGTAGAAACTAGGAGTGTTAAACTACGCCAAAGTGCATGGAAACAGAGTAGCAGCAAGGCATTTCGGTCCACCACCTACCGAAAAAATGATACGCACTTGGCCACTGCAGGAAGATCAACTGAAGACTGCTGAAAAACAAAAACATAACCTTCGATGCCCAGCTCCATCTTGGCCTGAACTTGAAAATGCCGTAAAAATGTGGGTGATAGATAAGAGGAAATCTGGGATAAGTGTTTCAACCAAAATGATAATCAATGAGGCCAAAGGATTTGCTAGAAAAACATGGGAATCAGAACTTTTCAGGGTCTGAGGGCTGGTGCTACAGGTTCATGAAAAGGCAAGGCTTATCAAAAACAACTATTGCACAGAAAATGCCAGCAGATTATGAAGAAAAAATACTAGCATTTCATAGGTTTGTTATAAATGCACGCAAGAAAACTTCTTTTGAGCTCGGTCAAGTAGGAAATATGGATGAAATTCCACTCCCATTTGATGTACCATTCAACAAGACTGTGAGTATTAAAGGGTTTAAATCAATAACCATGAAAACCGCAGGTCATGGAAAAAACCTGATATACGGTAGTTCTAACAAGTTGTGCTGATGGCACAAAACTACCGCCGTTTTCCATATTCAAAAGAAAAACTCATCCGAAAGAAAAGCGGACGAAGATGGAATGAAACTGTGGTTACAGAACGTATGGGTGAGACGACCTGGTGGACTCAAGAAAAACCTTCTCTTTTGGTTTTGGATCAGTTTAGCGTCCATAGAACTGAAACCATTGAAGAATAAAGCGAGAGAATTAAAAACCCAGATAGCTGTCATTCATGGTGGACTGACTAGCCAATTGCAGACTTTAGATGTATCAGTGAATAAGCCGTTTAAGGAAAAAGTGCGAGAACGATGGAACAAGTGGATAGGAGAGCCACCTCACACCCTCAGGTAGAATGAAGCGGCCCTCTATTTCACGAGTGTGCGAGTGGGTAAAAAGATCTTGGGAGAACATAAAGGCTGAAAATAATTGTGAAGTTCTTTAAGAAGTGCGGAATCAGTAATGCTCTTGACGGTTACAGCCGAAAACATCGCGGCAAAAACATCGCGGACAAAAACGTCGTGGAGAAAACAACGCAAGGCGAAAACGTCGTGATACAAAACATCGTGGGAGAAAACATCGCAGTTCTAAAACATCGTGATACAAAATATCGTCGTCCAAAAGAAAGCGGTTAAAAAATTTCGCAGTTTAAAAACATCGTCGTCGAAAATATCGTGGTAAAAAATAAAGTATCTACAAATCATCGCATGACGATAACATCGCAGAGATGCTTTTTTCAGGCTTTAATAATTGTAAATGGATATTTCCATAATGATTTGTGAGCGCAAGATGGAAAGAAGGATATTCTTTACTTTCATATCTTTTATTAACTAATAAATTTTTGCTGAAAAAGTAATAAGGAAATTTAAGCATAGAAAATTAAGGCAACTTATAGCACTTAATATAATTTTAAACCGACATAGTTAACTAACAAAGGTCATTAATAAATCATTTTCTATAAAGTTTGTACTGGTAATTTTTCATTAAAAGTATAATCTAAAAATGTTTAGAAAAAGGAAGCTACGTAACTGCATGAACTTATCTATAAAAAATTGCTAATTATGAGATTATTTTCTTCACTTTTGTCAATCTAATACTCTTAATGAAAATTATTTCTTCTTCTGCTTGAGTTTATTCTTAAGTATTAAGTTTCCTTCTTATTTTTTTAGCAAGAATAAAATATGAAAGTAAAAATTATCTTTCTTTCCATCTCGCGCTCACAAATCATTATGGGAATATCCATTTACAATTATTAAAGCCTGAAAAAAGCAGGTCTACGATGTTATCGTCCTGCGATGATATGTTGATACATTATTTTTTGCCGCGATATTTTCGACGACGATGTTTTTAAACTGCGAAGTTTTTTAACCGCTTTATTTTCGACGACGATATTTTGTACCACGATGTTTTAGAACTGCGATGTTTTCTCTTTGCGATGTTTTCTCCCACGATGTTTTGTAGCACGACGATTTCGCCTTGCGTTGTTTTCTCTGCGACGTTTTCGCCCGCGATGATTTTGCCGCGATGTTATCGGCGGACACCGCTCTTGACGGAACAGAGGACGATGCATTATTCGAAAAAGGTGATACTAGCGATGACAGAAACAGTAGTGATGACGATATTCGCGTTTTTGATGATGATGATAGTGAAAAGGATTTTTATGGTTTTGAAAGTGATTAAAGCCTAATTTCATGATAAGCAACGTTTTCCTTGAATCTGTATTTTTTGTTGTTTCTGCTTTATTTTGCATTATGTTTGATTGCTTGCCGTTCATTCATTTAGTCATTATTGAAATTTACATATCATGTTCAAAATAGCTTGCCGTTTGTTAATTTTCCTTAATAAAAATATGTTTGGTAATTGCATTCAATGATTGTTTATTTGGCTTTTACGAAACGTGAGAACTAAAAGAAACCACATTTTAAGTTATGGTGGTACTGCGCTCTCGCGCGGACTATTGAAACTTTTTTCCTTGTGTGTGGACTTCTAAATAAGGGTGCGAAAAAAATCTGCAGGTTTCAGATTTTAAATTACGTTCAAAGGGGCATTTTTTTAACATTTTGTTTTTTAACATTAACTTATTTATTAAATATCATGTTCTTTGCACTTAAACTATAAAATTCAGTTCAATAGCAATGTCGCAAAATAATTTTAAAACGAGCATATCTTTAGAATTTCCAATGCACAGTTCCGCACGCTGGAGATAAAAAAAGCTTCCCCCTTCCTCCCCGTAGAGTGTTGCCGTTTGCTCGCTTTGAAATTCTTGAGTTTGTTAATCAAAATTTCATTAAAGTTTTACAAAATATGGAATCAATAATAAACCAAATTTCAAATTTGCTCTTCCCCATGCCCATATTCGTAGGCGGATTACGTCACTTAAGATTCGATGGCTCTATGTACAGTTGTCGCGGGAAATATACATACATTTATGCAGATTTTTCATTATTTAATTTCTTCAAATATAATACAGGACTCTAACATTCGGTGGCAAAAGTTTTAAAAGTGAAACGGACATTTATAGTGATTCAACGCAAAATCACAAAACGAAAACAATAGTCCTTCAGGGACAAAGCCCCTTTGGACTGTGCGTTGGCCCAGAAATATATAAAAAAATCATTGCTGCAAATAAATGTTTTTATGCCCTGAAGAGTTAACCTCCAGTTTTCTTAAATTAAGAACTAAATTCTTTCTTTACAAAAGTCTTATAAGATCTGTCTTGAATTATGCATCAAAGACTTCAGCATTGACTTTGCGTGATGAGGAAGCTCTGGCGATTTTTGAGCCCAGGGCTGTTGAGTCATTGAAGAAGAATAACTTTTAAATATGGAGCATTTCTTAACACGTGCTAATGCTTTGCACACCTACATGCAAGGCGATAATTTAAGAAAATTATTTTACTAAGTTATTATTTATTTTAATAAATTATTTTAATTGTAGTTTTTAAAAAATATTTTAAAACTTTTTTTGTATTTTTTTTATATACAGTATACATATATATATATTACAGTATATATTTCTTTAATTTTTATAACACACAAATACGACACTAAAGTAAAAAGCGGAAAGGAAAGATTTTACAGATTATCCTTTTATGATCTTTTTTCTGGTCATTAACTACTGAAGAGTTTTCGCCAGTAGATCGCCTTAAAGTGCACTAGGCAAAGATACTACATAAATGGTACTAGGGAAGTACCAACACCTGTGGACGAAGAAAATTCAGCTGTGTGAGCAAGCATATCTTAATACTTACGAAAGTAGGCGTTCATCATAAAAATTGTGTAGTGATAAGCAATGGCATTAAATTGAAGCATGTAGGCAGGTTCAGTGAGTTGTATGGCAAATGCAGATGGTGAGTGCAATATAGCTACAGGATGAGCAGTAGTGAGACATCATGAAAATGGCACGAAGACAGTTTGAAGCTGAGAATGGCATAAGAGTTCAAAGTCCTTCAGAAGTAGGCAGTAGAAAGACAGGCCATAAAAAGTTCAAAAGTTTGTAGAATTATACGATAAAGTCTTGAATAAAAGAAAGTTTCTTGATTAACATAAGTATAAGATGTAACACAAATAATGGGATAAAGTTCAATTTCTCTATCGGAGAAAATTAAGCAAAGTTCATGATCTGTAGTCAGTGCGAAAAACATTCAGAGTTCAAGTGAATTTTAAAATTAAAATTTAGAAGTTACCACCATGACGAATTGTCCTTGGGCGTTTGACAGTGTATTTCAATGGTTGGATTCAACAATTGTTTAATTACATTATATTATACTGACTATGCTTCATCTTCTTGAAGAAGTTGTGAGCTGTCATGAGTACGAAGTTATGCACAGATGGAATATCCAGGCCGTTATGAATTATAGAGTTTCTCACGTACCAAGGTGCATTCACAATGCTACGTAGAATTTTATTTTGAAGTATATCCAATTCTTTGCGCTCAGTTTTATTGGCGATTGCCCATGCCGGCACTGCATATAGCATGATCGGTCGAATTAGAGATATGTAAAGCATTTTCTTTATTTTTAGACTGAGCTTCGATTTTTTGCCGATAATAGGATAAATTGCCATGTAGGCTGCATTTGCTTTGTTTAAGATATAAGAAATATGATCTTTGAAGTTGAGAGATTTATCTATGTAAACACCTAAATATTTATAGGAATTAGAGTTCTATCTAAGTAGATATCAGTGTTGACTCTTAATCTTGTTTTGTATCTCCGATAGAGAACAAACAATACAACATTTATAGGTGTTGAGCTTAATTTCCCAAGTCTTCCACCAGGATTGATCATACTGAGATACATTTGTAAATTACTTAGAGCAAGCTGGGAATTTCTGGATTCAGTTAGTGTATTTGAGTATTTTCGTGTTGAATGGGTGCGGGAAATCATTGATATAAGCATTATAGAACCGGGAGGAAAGAACGGACCCTTGCAGGACCCCGCTCTGAATTGTGTTTCTGACAAATAATGCGTTATCGCAGCGAACTTGAAAAGTCCTGTTTTTCAGATAGGAACTTGTATCTAGCGGTGTGGGTTCAGTGAAATGAATGATGCAACCAAAACAGACTAGTTCACGGCACAAACATTTATTTCTAACTAACTCATAAGACAGCAGCGATGCGCTATTTACGCAGTTACATTACATTCTACTCTACTCTCGTTCACAGAGGTTCTCGGCTATAATAGTACTGATACTCTCGAAATCAGATGCTACATCCCTCCCCACTTATTTAGAGATTTAATCTTTGCGGATGCACGAAGATCGTCTAAGTCCTGGCTGAGGTTGCTGCAACTCTTTATCAGGATCCACTGGAAGGACTGGATTAGTTTTCCTTGGAACTGACGATGTTTCAAGTCCGGCTGAAGTTTGCACAGCTTCACTTCTTTGTTCAATGCCCTTGTCCGGAGCCTGTGGCTTCACGTTTCCATCTGAAGTAGCAGCCATACGAGGTTCATAAATTATCGGTGCAGACGGAACCTCGCTCCCTACCGATCTGATCTGATCGACGTGCTGGCGCAGTAAAGTTCCTTGAACGTCAATGGTATAATGCAGCGCTCCATCCTTATTTGTCACTCTGCCAATTTTCCATCAGGAATTTGCCGACCTATAATCCCGAATGGCAACCTTTTCTTCGATCTCAAAATTTCTGTCTTTGAAATCATAAGTATTCCTTCGGATGCATTCTTTCACTCTTCATTTAAGATTTGGAACAACTAAATCAATTCGATTTCTAATTTCTCTTTTTAAGAATAACATTGCTGGACTTAGCAAGGTTGTCATGTTCGGTGCCTTTCTGTAATTCATGAGGAATATGGCAAGTTTTTGCTTAATATTTCCTGGATAAACTTGAGGAATATGGCAAGTTTTTGCTTAATATTTCCTGGATAACCTTGCATTGCACGTAATGCTTGTTTAACGGGTAAACGTACCGCTCTGCTTGCCCGTTACTTGCCGGTTTAAATGGAGCACACGTCTTGTGTTTAATTCCATTATTCCTTATAAAAGTTTCAAATTCCCCCGATGTAAACTGAGGACCATTTGTCACTCACTACTGCTAAAGGCAGTCCGTATCTTGCAAAACAGTCTCTCAAACATTCAATTGTCTGAAAGGAATTTGCTGACTTTAAGGTATACACTTCTAACCATTTAGAATGTGCGTTAACGATAATCAAGAACATTCGTTCAAAAATAGGGCCTTCAAAATCTACCTGAATGCGTTCCCAAGGCGCACTTGGATATTCCCAGTAATGGACCCTTGCCCTTACTGGATCTGATTTGAACTTAATACAATCGACACAGTTCCTAGAAACTTTTTCAATATCATGATCAATTCCCTTCCAAAAGACGTAGGATCTGGCGATTGCCTTCATTTTAACGATTCCTAAATGTCCTTGGTGTAACTCTTCGAGAATTTTAACTCAGAGGTTTTTCGAAACAACTACCCTCTGACCACTCATTATACAGTCATCTTGTAAGGTGTACTCGGCTTCCCTACCTTCCAAACTTTCTCCAGATTTTAATTTCATATAAAGAATATTTAATTCTTCATCAGCTCATGTTTCCCGAGCTATCTCCCTGGCTGTTACCGGAAGAGTTTCAATTTGGGAGAGTTGGAATATTTCAACATCATCCTTAATGCTTAAATCTTCGGACATAAGAGGCAGGCGCGACAGGCAGTCAGCATTACCGTGTTCCTTGGTATTTCGATACACAATATCAAATTGATATGCTTGCAATATCAGTGCATAATGTAAGAGTCGGGTAAAAAATAGCCACTAAGGGTTTATGATCTGTCACCAGAGAAAAGCGTCTCCCCTTTAGATATAGATAAAACCTTTTGACAGCCCAAACAATTGACAGTGCTTCTTTATCGATTTGGGCGTATTTCTGCTCTGTGTTAGTCAGTGTCCTCGATGCGAATGCTATAGGCCTTACTGTTCCGTCAGACAAAACATGCGAGAGCACTGCCCCAAGACCTACCAGAGATGCATCAGTAACTAGCATTAACGGTAATGGGGGATCGTAATGCATTAAAACTCTGTCTGAACAAATTTCCTTTTTTAGTTTTCAAAAGCGATTTGACAGTTTTTTGACCAACTCCATTTAACATCTTTTTTTGTTAAATTATTTAATGGATGTGCCAAAGTTGTCAGATTAAGGCAAAATTCGGCATAAAAATTCACTTTTCAGATAGGAACTTTCAGATAAGTTTTACAGATAGAACTTACAAAACTGTTTGGAAGCATAAAATTATTCAATTTATGCAGGAAACCTGCATCCCATACTCTATCAAAGGCCTTTTTGAAGTCGAGGTAGCATGCAGCCAAACCATTTTTCTTAGTAAAGGTTTGCAAAATAAATTCCAACAAAACAGATTATCCTGGAAATTATGTCTATATTTTAAGTTTCATTTTCATGTAAAAGATTGGTTTTAAGTATGCATAAATAAATAGAATAATTGAAATGTGTGCTTGGAAAGTCGTCAACAAAGATTTTGAGTATTTTCCTAGTGTAACAAGCACAACAAACATATATATCTCTCAGATTTTTCTTTTCACAATAATAATAAATGTTCTACTCATAATTAATTGAGCTGTGAAAGCAAAACAGTAAGTAAACTAAAGGAGGGGGGAGAGACTAGCTCACCATGCAACAGTTCACGTTAAAGTGTGATCATATTATGTTACAAGTCATCTATTTTATACATTTAACTTTATATGATTTTCCATTCAACTAAATATTTAATAACAGGATTTGACTTTTAGTCAGATTTGTGGTAGCAAGTTTTAAAAATAACAATGCAGAATTTAAATACTTTTTTTTGTAAAAAATATATTTCAGGGTACCCCTTGGCGAAAATTGGCGATTTTTTGGTGCCATTCCTGTTTATGCCCAACTCCCTCCCCAGTAAAATGGTGTCCAAAACGTAAGGCAATAAAACATAATTAAAACAAAAAATATATAATATCAATACAGTGCATTTTAAATCAAACAGGAAAATAACATAAGAATGGAAATACATGTTATTTAATCTACGCAGTACAAAAAGGAAATATTAATTTATTTAAAAATTTCTGTTCCTTCGTTATGTGTGACACACAGAATTGTTTAACAGCATCCAAAAACTATTTAAAATTATCTAAACTAGAATCGGTATACTGCCATGCCCACATTAATTCAAAGTAAAAATAAAAAATATTCTCCGTACTGCCAGTAGCATTTCTTTCAAAAACCCCTTTCTATTGCACCCCAACATATCTTCCATAGTGTTAATATGAGCTAGAGCTACAGTTTCCAAATCCTTAAATCTCACTGTGTACCAAGAAGTAAATGAAGTCATTTAAATCTTCATTTACGCACCCATCAATCAATGTTTTCTTACCCAATTGTTCCAGAGTGTATGGAAACTTCAGGTTAATCGTACCACCAGCAGAGTTGTACGGTCAACTATTCATGTTACCATAAATGAAACAATAACTTGATGATAAATGAAACAACTTGGTGATATATGAAACAACTTAGCGATAATCCAAGGAGCACCCTAAAATATAGACTAACCCCTTTTTTATCATTGTTCATTTAAGTATACTTTTTGAAAACATAAGTAGTATTTATAACATGGAAAATTATATATATTTAGTATATATATAATTCTAAAGGGTAAAAGTATATTTTAGGGAACCCCTTGGCGAAACTTGGCTATTTTTGGCGGTAGATGGATACTGAGTTTGTGCAATTCTTTGACTTGTTATTTTGGCTTGTGTAAAAATCGCCGCTACACAAATCCAAGAGAACAAGAGAAACAATTGCACAAACTCGGTATCCATGTAAACATCGACCTATTTTCACTTTAAAAAAAAAAAAATCCCAGAATTGCACAAAGATGGCATTGTGCACTCCCTTGACTTTGTGCATGTATACAACGAACTATATTCACTTGAAAAGTCAAAGGAACAGCCAACAAAAAATATATAATCTGAATAAACTACATTTTAAATCAAACAATGAAATAACATAAAAAAGGGAAGGAAATATCAACTTACCTTATTTACGTATTTACGCGTCTTCAGTCAAACAAAATTTCTTAACAGCATCCAAACACTTCCTAAAATTATCTGAACTAGAATCTATATCCTGGTGTTGCTACAAAAATTCACAAAAATAAGAGTAAAAAGTTCAACCATACTCATTTCCTTCCTCCAAACAGGACACTTTATAATGGCTACTAAGTAAACCTTCATTTACACATCAGTCAATTAATGCTGCCACATAGCAAATTTACCGTGTAAACCACAAAATACCAATGTATCCAACACACACAAGCCCTTACGCAAAATCCGACACTTTCCAAATTTTTTCCCATGATTCAAATTCACCACAACCAATTACATCATAATAGGGTTTGAGTTGTTGTTTTATTTATGAATGGAAAATTCATAATAAAATAAAACAACAACTCGGCGATGAATGAAATACAAGGGTCGCGATATTCTAAAGTCAACTCTAACCTTCATTCATTCATTATCTTTATTGCCGGGATGTTGCTGTTTTAACGCTACGTTTCCGGCTCTTGACACTTTGGCCCTGAAGGCACATGAGGGTGAGTGACAATGACAAGGTGAAAGGAGGCTTGGAGTGGATTCATTAATTACCTGTTTAGCCGGAATATTGCTGTTACAACGCAATGTTTCCTGCTCTTGACACTTAAGCCCAGAGGGCGCATGACAGTGAAAAGTCTAGCCTGGTAGGTGGGAGGAGTCAGGAGTTGGAAAGAGGGAGGTGACAGCAGGACATCACAAGTGGAGGAGGAGCTTTAGAACTGGAGATGAAACACATCAGCAAGTCCGATCCATAAGGTGGCGCCATCCACCGGTGCCATAAAAGACTAAAGAGAAGAGTAGTAATTCATGTTACCAAAAGCGAATGAAATTTAAAAGTCCAGTCGAATTAGTTCTTCAACAATTCCCAAAAACTGAAGAATGTTTTCTTGGAGAGATGTTACTTGTTTACATTTCTTAGTGAATTCAATGAACTTGAGGATCATATTCTTGAAATTTTTATCCATCGCGAAATCCGCTAAGTTTCCACGTAAAACAGCTGAATTGGATTTCGTAGGAGGCTGTCTTTTTTCACGCGCAGAATTCTCAGGCGCCCTTCGATCAGATCTTTGTTTAGGCTCTGGAATTTGTTTCTTCTTAGCTGGTTGTTCACGATTTTTCGGACGAAATTCGCATGACTTGGATGTGGCGATATGATCCAGCTTGCAATGAAAGCAAGTTGGTTTTTCATTTTCTTGAGTTGACATGTGTAAGTCAGATGATTCTGACCATATTTCATCCATCTTGCTTCATTGTTACAGAAAGTCTGTCCATCTTTGGCATCTGAAGCAGATTAACGTGCTCGGATTATATCTGCATTTTCTGAATCTGACCTTTAAATCCAGCAGTGTTTTCTTTCGGTAGATATTTCTACCCACATCGTTTCTTTTAAACGACGCGAAGAAAGTGGGAAGCTTGATCGTCTTATTATCAATTTTTCTAGTGAACCGAAACCTTCTAGTTACCGAAAACCTTCTTTAGTAAGTTCCTCCTTGATATCAGCAACAGAGGAGTCTTCAGTTAGTCCTCGGATAACCACTTTAATTGGAGTTTCCGTCTTGTTGCGAAATGTACTAATTGGATTTCATCCTTCATGAGAACGGCAAGCGCTCTGTCACGAGAATCAGTAGAGAAGAGAAGAGTGATTTTCTCTCGAGTTAGCATCCCAACAAAATTTTTCACTCCATGTTTGTGAAAAAGTCCTCTTAAATCGCTCCAATTTACCTCTGGTCTGGGGCAGATAATTGGTGGCAGTTTTGTTTTCTTAACTTTCGTCACAGGAACATTAGTCATATGATTTTTGTCATTTCCGTCTTCAGTCACACATTCCATAGGCTCAGATGCCGAGGTTGATGCTAAAACTTCAAAATTATTAGATGTACTGACCGACTTGATATCAGGAGTCTTTAACGGGTATTTTCTTAGCAACCCATCCTTCATCATCAGTGGTTTGCGGAGTGTTGCAGTCATCAGTAGTGTGGGAAGCTTCAGTCTTCAGCAACTGGATCTTCTGTCTTCTTTCGCTCCGTCTATTAATCACTTCCGTATAGATCGGATGACCATCTGGAAATTTCAGATCATATAAGGTATCGTGAAAGGCTTTTCTTTCGAGACCTAATGCATTAGTAAGTGCATAGAATATCTTCTCTGCTCTGCGCAACAGGTTTGCCAGTCATCAATTGTAAATTCAGTTCGTCCACAAAACGAAGAGCCTTATACATTTCAACATATTCCGGATGTTGAGGATCATTCACAGGAATCTTAAAAACTTGTTGTAGCATAGGAGAAAGAGAATCTTCACTCGTGAAGACCACCACTCAAATAACTCTAACCTTATATAAGTATAATCAATTTATGGTTTAATTACGATAGCATCTAATTACATAATTTAGAAATTACTACAATTGCATTATATAGAAATAAAATGAAATGGCGCGAAAAGTAAAGGAAAAAAAGGCGTGAAGAATCCGCGGTCTTTAATCCCCGCCATGTATTCTAACCTCCTTGAACTTACTTGCAACAACGATCGGCAAGGCATCAGACAGTGCTGCCATCTAGTTATATAAAGAAGAGTCTATCTCTTGTCTTCTATTCGTAAAAGTCATAGTTAAAATACAAAATAATAAATTAAACATGATGTATTAAGTTAGAAGAATCATTAAAGATTCTATATATTCCATTGGAGGGTTTTCATCCGCAGAGAACCCGTTGGCGCTTCGGGAAAGAACCCGTTGGCGCCGTTGCATTCTTACTCGCGGTTCATCGACGATGAGCCGAGCCGTAAACCTATATATTTTGTAAACGTGATTTTTAGTGCATGTAAATTCAAGTTAGCAGCCAAAACAATATATTAAGCATATGATAGTAAAAATTCACAGATAATAAGCATGTATATCTAAAACTAACCGGTTCAACGTGATATACGAAAATAAATTTGTATTAAATTTAAGTTAGCACAGAAAAGAATATATTATTAAGCATAAGACATATAAGCATTTATAACGGAAATAAAAATTCATTAAAAAATAATAAATTAGTATTAATATACTGAAATTAACCGGTTAAACGTGATATACGAAAAAAATGTGTCTTAAATTCCAGTTAACACAGAAAACAATATATTCCTTACACCAGCAGTGGTTTGCTAATTTTGATGACCATGATGATGCATCAACTAGTCTGTCATCTTAAATAATCAATAATATTTTTTATTTCAATTTAATCATCTATTTATGTCACACCTGCCACCCTCTGAAAGTTTATTGTTAGAAAAGCTTTAACAATATATTATCTAGTTAAAATTTTACGCCATAAAAATTGATTTATTCTCATAATGTTTAGATGACATTTTTGCGGCCTACGAAAACAAATTATTTTAGAGGTTGGAAACCTCATGTTTCTTAAAGCTGAAAATAATTAAGAACCAACGCGGACAGCCGTGTTACAAATTAGCATTTACCCCTCCCGCCGTATTTTCTTCCTTTCATCCCGAACCGAGAACCGGCATCTATCTACGAAAATATTTCTATCTATTCGTTGTTAAAAAATTTTATCAAAAATAATCATAAATAAGAGAAGAATAATATACTAAATCTGCAAATGCGAACAACGACAGTGAAAATTCAACAAAATGAACGCAAGAGGAATGGTTGCAAACTTCGAACAAGCGAATTGGTTAAATCCGATGGGTTACCAGGTTTGAACTATTATCGCTAAAATTGGCGATATTTACATTTACCGGGTTCTCTGCGGAAGTGCTTCCAGGATTGGATAATCAGTCTAGTTTTTTCCGCCTATTAGTGAGCGATTCAAACTCTGACTATGCATGATGAAATATTTTTGTTCTTTGCTAATATGCTTTTTACCTTATGTAGAAAAACTGATAATTGCTCCAAGTCAAAGATTTCAAACAAAGTTTCTGTATTTTACTTTCAAATTTTAGCTCTTCTTTTCAACATATATAATGATTCATAAGACGAGATAGCAAGTGGAGGTTGGAGTTGGTGTTGACCAGATTGCAACAATGGGCTAACAATGCATCAATAAGGTGCCGCCATCTACTGGCAGTATTCTGATTTCGAGATGCGTATTTAAAATATCTTCGGCAACGCATTACATGTAAGATGCTCATTTAAAGTACGAAAGCAAGAAGGTTAGAATACATGGAGATCATCAATAAGGTGCCGCCATCTACTGGCAGTATTCTGATTTCGAGATGTGTATTTAAAATATCTTCGGCATCGCATTACATGTAAGATGCTCATTTAAAGTACGAAAGCAAGAAGGTTAGAATACATGGAGATGGAGGGGAGGAAAGAATTCCATTAATACAGTAGAAGTCCAGAAATCCGCAAAGCTTGGGACCAGAGGTTGTGCAGATTTTAGGACAGAAAAGATAAAGCATAATATTCGGACTAAAAGTGCAAAATAAATAAGCCGTATTAGATACATTTAATTAAATTATATACATTACTGGAATAATTTATTATATGCATTGAATTAATATTACATATATAAATTTATTATATTATTCATTGTATTATATGTACACAGCATCAAGGTTTGCCGATTTCTTCTCATGCAAAGATTTCCGGTTTCGGATTCCGGTGTTAGAATCACCGTTGTAAAATTTCAACATCTTTTCTTTATTTTTCCGTATATCATACACAATCGTGTCGCAATTCCATACCATTCTGCTATAAATCGGGGAGTAGCACCTGCCTCCATCTTTTGCAGAATTTGCACTTTTTTGCATTACTGTCAATGCAACGTGTTTACGTTTTTCAACTTTGGAAGCAGTGAAATCATGAGTGCGTTTCTTATCTGTCATTGTATTAAAAAGGGCTGAAATTTAAAATTAATAATTAATTTATCCATAAAATATCAGGATTAAAAAAAAAGGTAGCTCTAAACAATCTCGTGAAATAACAAAGCTCAGAAAATACAACAACGTGAATCGTGAACTTGAACGAAGAGTTGAATGAATCGTCTGCTTTTTTACCTCGATGCGGAGAGTAGAGGAAGAAAACTTTTATCTTATTATTTAAAACTTTTTTTACGTCAATAATTTGGTACTTCCGTTATGACTCATTTTTATTCGGTAATTATGACGTCATTATTTTGGTAAGTATTTTTTCTTGGATATTTCGTACTCATTGTTGCGGTTTCCAGAACCTACAAACTGAATGTTTATATTCTGAGAGGCAACGCGGATTTCAGGAGTTGGCAGATTTCAGGTCGGCCGATTTGTGGTATTTGACTGTATTCAGTCGCGGCTTAGAAACATTCTTCAGGAATGAAGCAAACCTAACCACGCCCAGTTTAGTTTCAGTCAGACGTTAATTAAAGATCGCCGATTCTTCGCGCCATTTAATTTTATTTCTATATAATGTAATTGCAATAATTTCTACATTATGTTATAAGGTGCGCCTTCGTGGTGTAGTGGTTCTGCACGCTGGACCGGAATTCTAGACGTCCGTGGTTCGATTTCCGGCAAAAGCGACGTTAATTTTTATCTCTTTGGCTTTTCCAATTAACCTAATGTCTGTACAATGTAATTGCATGCTATCATTAATAAATGCTAGCTTTAAAAGGATTGTGAACAAAAAAACAGTAACTAAGTACTTAAACGATAACTTGATATAATTCTCAATGTTATAAATACTACTTGTGCATTGAAAAACCTTAACGTGAATGAATAAATAGAACTGTCTTGCATAGAGATAAAGCAATTTCAATAAAGTGCCGCCATCTACCGGCAGCAATCTAAAGTATTTTGATTATGAGACGAATATTTAAAATATCCTGAGCAAGGCATTGTAGCCTTGGCTACTAATGTTTAAAATTGACAGCATGAATTATAAACAAATAGCTAAGTTATTGCATAATAAAATAAACAGCATGAATTATAAACAAATAGCTAAGTTATTGCATTTTATTTTCCAGCTATCGAAATGCGACGCTACGAGCAACGTTTTGAAACCAAAACCTAGCAAACATGAATCAGCACTAGAACTAGTTGCCATTCAGCATAAAGAAATTTAAATATAAATATGAACTACTTATTGCCATTCAGCATAAAAGAAATATAAATATGAATATTAACAAAATATTAAAGTTAATTTTATAAAATAATTAAATATATGAACAAATATATGAAATAAAAAATAATTATTTCTCATGCAATAACTGGGCCACTACACTACTCCCCCACCAGTAACTAAGTTACGTTACGAAGATGGAGAAATAGGTTGTAACTAGTATTGCAGTGTTAACCACTATCAAAATAATTTAGTCAGTCCTTGAATCTAACAGGTAAACGTATAGTTCTGCCTGTGCGAGAATGTTTTTGATTCACATCCGAATTTGAGTCCGGTCTCTGCAAATTAGTGTAGTCAGGTTGTATCAAATGAGAATTTTCCTCAGCTAAAATATATGCTGGTTTCAAACGATCCAGGGATACATTAACATGTTTTCCTTTTATGCTAATAGTAAAATATTTGTCCTTGCGATCAATAACAGGAAATGGTCCTTCATAAGGAGGTTCCAAAGGTTTTTTTACCCGATCTATTCGCTGAAACACATGAGAACAAGTTTATAAGTCTTTATGGACAAATATCTGTTCAGATGAATTTTTACGAATTAGTCTCGGTCCAACAACTTCATCTGTTTCTGGAGTTTATTAGCAAAAGTCTCCGATGCTGTCTGGATACTTGGTTCGCTGAAAAACTCTCCAGGAAGTCTGAGACTCTGGCCATAAACTACTTGTGCAATAGAATGATTGGTATCTTCTTGAATAGCAGTACGCAAACCCAAAAGTACTGTTGGTAACGTGTCCGTCCAAGATATGTTGTTGTGGGCTTTTAATGCTGTTTTTAATGTTCGATGAAGGCGCTCAACTTTGCCATTACACGAGGGGTGGTAGGCAGTAGTGTGTTGTAAATTGATGCCACAGATTTTGAACAAAGCTCGTAATGTATCACTTTTAAATTGGGATCCACGATCACTAATGAGTTTACTTGGCGTTCCGAAACGCGCAATCCAGTTGCTATAAAAGGCTCTTGCGACGTTCTCAGCGGAAATATTTTCTAAAGGAATTGCTTCCATCCAATTCGAAAATCTATCTATGCAAGTAAGACAATAAATATTCCCTTTAGATGGTGGAAGTGGTCCTATGAGATCGATATAGATGACAGAAAATCTTCCTGGTGGTACTTCAAACTCACCTAATTTTGTTTTGGTGTGCCGACTGATTTTAGCTTTTTGGCAAGGAATGCAGGTTCTTGTCCACAACTGTACATCTTTTTTTATGTTAGGCCAAATGAATTTTGATGTCATTAATTTCATAGTCGATTTTATTCCTGGATGTGATAAACCATGAATTCGTTGAAAGACGTGTTGTCTGAAAGCCTGAGGAATATACGGCCGAACATGTTTAGTTGATGTATCACACCACAAATATTTCCCCGAAGGTAGAGAACATTGCTTGAAATTCAAGGAAGTAGTGGTTTGCAAACTCTTCAGTTCTTCATCTTGAGTTTGTTCATAAGCTATTTTATCATAATCTATCGATGAAATTTCATTAACTCTAGATAATGTATCCGCCACAATATTATTCTCACCTTTTACATATTTGATATCAGTCGAAAACTGGGAGATGTATTGAAGTTGGCGAGCCTGTCTAGGTGTTGCTTTGTCAAGTTTTTGACGAAAGGCGAATATTAAGGGCTTGTGATCTGTATAAATTGCAAATACTCTTCCTTCTAGATAATGCTTAAAGTGTCTAACTGAAAGATATATGCTTAATAGTTCTCTATCATAGGTGCTATATTTTTGCTGAGTATCACTTAATTTTTTAGAAAAAAATGCTATTGGCTTCCATGAGGAGTTTTCATATTGTTGCAACACTGAGCCAATCGCCGTATCTGAAGCATCTGTAAATAACGCCAGAGGTAATTCAGAATTGGGAAAAGACAACAGTGCCGTGTTCACCAGGTCATTCTTGCACGTTTCAAACTGTTTTTCAGCTTCTTCCGTCCATTCGATTTTACGTTTGTCCCTCTTTTTAGCTCCCTTGAGATACGCATGTAACAATGCTTGATTCTTCGCTGCATCCTTTATATAACGACGATAAAAGTTAAGTATTCCAAGAAAGGTTCTAAGTTCATGAATTGTTTCTGGTCGTTTGTAGTTAGTAATAGCTTGAACTCTTTCTGGCAAAGGACGGGAACCCTTAGGTGTAATTAGGTAGCCGAGAAACTCGATTTGGGGAACAGCAAAGACAGATTTTGAAACATTAATTCTTAACCCAAATGTATGTAATCTTTCGAAAACTAATTTAAGGTGATTTTCGTGTTCTTCATGGGTAGACTTCGTGAATAAATCTTTGGAACGTTGCAGGAGCATTTTTTAAACCGAAACTCATTACATTAAATTCGTATAAACCGAAAGGAGTGATGATAGCCGTTTTACATTTGTCTTCTTCTGCAATGGGAATTTGAAAATAAGCTTTGAATAAATCAATTTTAGAAAAAATATTTGTACCTCTTAAAATATGATGAAAATCTTCAATGCGAGGAATTGGGTATCGATCAGGTATCGTCTGCGCATTCAATCATCGGTAGTCTCCGCAAGGACGATATGAACCATCCTTTTTCGTAACAAGGTGCAAGGGGCTTGACCACTGGGAGTTTGATGGACGAATTATTCCATTGTCAAGCATAAATTTAAATTCCTCTTTAGCTATAGCTAAGCGTTTTGGATCGAGCTGTCGTGCCTTTGAATAAACGGGTTGACCATCAGTCGTAATAAAATGTGTAACACCATGTTTAATTTGTGTAGGAAAAAGGTTAGGTTTAGAAATTTCGGGATATTTCGACAGTAAATCGAAAATTTTTATGGATTTATTTAATGTGGTTACTGAGTAACCACTGGAAATAGCAGCGACATCACACTGGACACAAAGCTGTGTTACGCCATCAATTAATTTTTTCTTATTTATATCGATAAGCAATTTATATTTGTGAAGAAAGTCAGCTCCTAAAATACCTTTTGTGACATCAGCAATTATGAATGGAAACTGAAAATCACGACGTAATCCCAAATCAAGAGTTAGCGTTTTTATGCCATAAGTGGAAATATCTGTGCCATTAGCTGCATACAGTTTTACATTTATTCTGTGAAGTAGCAGGAATTATGCTTACGTCAGCTCCGCTATCAATAAGAAAGTGCAAATTTGATCTTCGGTCACGAACGAATAAACGAAATTTGCGACAATCCTTCATATTTTCTGCAGCAGCGTTTGCCGCTGAACCTACTGCAGATTCGAGTTTTCGTGGTTTTTGAAATCGTTTTTTACCCAAGCACACGGAGGCTTGCATTTCTCTGGAATGCATTTTGCTCCAAAACGAAAGTGATAAAAACAAAATTTGCCAGTAGGGTCATATCGTTTACGAGATCGGCTTCGAGATCGTGAACGTGAATTACGTAAATCCGAGTCCCTGCGTCTTGAGCGAATGGTTATTTGATCAATTTTTTGTTCAAGAAAGGTAATTCTTTGCAACAAATCATTTGCGGGAACGGAAGGAGCATTAGTACTAAATACTTCCGGTTTCCGATTCATATCACTAATTTTATCTGCCATAGACGCTAACTTGGTTACATCTTCATTACTAACTAATAATATATTTTTTATTGAGTCAGGTAGCTTCTCCAGCCATAAAGTTTTGATTAGATTTTCAGACACATCTGTAGTAGCAACTGATCTCAACTTCTGCAAAAGTTGGCTTGGTTTCATGTCTCCAAGTTCGATACCAGTAATCAAACGTTTAATCCGTACATTTTCACTTTCTTTGAATAAATGTAATAACCTAATTTTAGCATCCGAATATTTTGTGGCACTATCGTTCGTTACAATGTCCCAAATATTTTCGACGAACTTAGGTTCAAGCTGTGAAACTAAATAATTAAATTTCGTTTCTTCTGAAACGATATTACTAATTTTGAACTGAGCTTCAACTTGAAAAAACCATATTTCCGGTTTATCAATCCAAAAAGGAGGTATTTTTACACTCACCTTATGAAGCTCCGGTGACTGCATCGTATCTTTCATAGCAGTTTCAGAAGAGTCATTTGTTGACATTTCGAAAATTAATCAGGCTCACCACGATGTAGCCTTGGCTACTAATGTTTAAAATTAATTTATGACTAGTAACAGCATGAATTATAAACAAATAGCTAAGTTATTGCATTTTATTTTCCAGCTATCGAAATGCGACGCTACGAGCAACGTTTTGAAACCAAAACCTAGCAAACATGAATCAGCACTAGAACTAGTTGCCATTCAGCATAAAGAAATTTAAATATAAATATGAACTACTTATTGCCATTCAGCATAAAAGAAATATAAATATGAATATTAACAAAATATTAAAGTTAATTTTATAAAATAATTAAATATATGAACAAATATATGAAATAAAAAATAATTATTTCTCATGCAATAACTGGGACACTACAGCATTACATGCGAGACGCGCATTTACGAATGAGTAAAATTCACGTTTCTTAAAAATAATGAGTAATTGTACCTAATTATCCATCGGAAAAGCCCATACAAAAATTTTTTCTCAGGCTGATTATACGATTTTCTGGTGAGATGAAATAAATGTTCCAAAGCATCTTGGATTTTTAAGTCCCAAAATATTCTTTTCCGAAAATATCAGAGATTTCTTCGGTTTAGAATATAACTTTGATTTTAAGTAGATTTAATTCCAGATTTTGTTGTGAGGCCGTACCATGCGTCAACGCATTTTATTTACATTTTGATCAGACGCAAATTTTAGCTCAGAAGTTTGGTCATATGTGCTAAATTTTACATTAAATGCGCATCTTACATGTACTCATAGCATGTGCTAAACTTTCGCTCATAAGTGCTCATATGTTACTTTAATCAAATATTCGTTAAAGTTTTACAAAATATGAAACAGATTATAAAGTTAATTCCAAATTCTAAATTTGGGCTTCCAGATGCTCATATTCGAGTGGAGGACTACGTTGTTCAGAATTTCATGTTTCTAGGTACCGCTGTATTTTCAGAATGCGAGAAACATAGGTACATTCATGAGGATTCTTCATTATTTAATTTCTTTAAATATAATGCAGGGCTCCAATATTTGGTGTGAACATGTTAAAAAGTGATTCGCCGTTTATAGTGAAACAACGCAACTGAATGCCGCAGTGAATCTCAAGCATGGCGCCTTAGAGAGACAAGATAGATGATGAGATGTTTTTATAGAAAGGAGTTTTTCCCGTTTGCTGTCCGGTCATTTTTGCACAGGTATCGTAAAATTAAATTAAGGGAGCTCATACACCTTAAGCCCCCTATGATCTTCGAATATGTGACTGTTGCAAGAATTGGAATATTTTGTTTATTTTAAAAGCAGTTACTTCCAACTTTTTACAGCTGACTACATAATATAGCTGCTTTGGAAACTAGTAACCCAAAATTGTGTTGCCACAAATATTTCTGAAATTTAATCCGCTTTGACAAAATTTTTCGTCATGTTTTCACTTTGCGGGCATGATAGTTTAAAAATGGCTAATGGTACATACTTGAAATTTGATGGAATTCTTTATATGGGCACTGTTTTCTAACTGAACCAAAAATCTGATGAATATTTTAATATTATAAAATTTTATGCACGAAAACATTACAGATTTTTTTAATAAAATACAACTTATAAACTCAATTTCTAATAAAATAAAAATTTAACATGAAATTCTTAGAATTTTTGGTTCACAGTAGTTTCCAAGTGTTATAAAAGATATATATTAAATATGGAATTAAATTATGCAACAGAATGTTTTAAACTGTGCGCGGAAGGTGGAAATATGACGAAAACTTTTGTCACAAAGCGGATTAAATTATAAAAATATTTGTGGCAACACAAACTTTATGAATACTATTTCAGAAAGCAAATTTATTATGTAGTCAGCTATAAAAAGTTGGAAGTAACTGCTTTTAAAATAAACAAGTTATCCCAATTCTTGCAACAGTCATATATTCGAAGATCTTATGGGTTTTAAGGTGTATGAGTCTCCTTAAAGCTTTGTCTATTTGATTTCCGTCGAATCACAATAAACGCCTGTATCACTTTTCAGACTGTTGCCATAAAATATTATCGTCCAGTATATGTAATATAAAGTATATAAAACATCATATATAATATAAAAAATTAAATAATGAAGAATCTGCCTGAATGTATTTCTGGCATTGTGAGAAAACAACGATACCTAGAGCCATCCAGTTTTGAATAACGTAGTCCTCCACCAGAATATGGGCACGTGGAATTTCGAATTTTATATTTCATATTTTGTAAAACTTTAGTGAATTTTTTATTAACAAACTCAACGATTTCAAAGCGAACAGTGGCAACACTGTACGGAATAAAATATTTTTATCGCTAGACTGCCTATCGTAAATCTTAAAGATGTGCTGTTTTTAAATATTTTGCGATTTTCCTGTTCAATTCAATTTTATGGGAGCGTAAAGGCGAACAACGGGATATTTAATAAAAAAGTTAACATACAAAAGCTTAATAATAAAGAGAGAAAAAGAAAAAAAAAAAAAGTTTTGTAAGCCATCTTACTAAGTAAACTAACTGTACATTGATATAATGAACCGAGAAAAGATTGAAAAAAAATGGAGAAACATATGCCAACACTTAACACTGCATCGGGAATTCTAAACATATCCTGCTGTTAACATTTTTGTAATGTTGAATCGCATATGGCATAAGTGCCAAGAAAATGGTGCTGAAAAAAATATACATTTAATTCATGATATATCTAACTAAAAACATTAAATATAATGTATTAATGTTTTTTATTATAACTAAAAACACATCTTTAACACTAAAAACACATCACACTACACAATTAACACATCTTTTCACATTTTAATCCGATTCATTTAAATAAAAATGCATTTAATTCATGCTATATCTAACTAAAAACATTAAACATAATGTATTAATGTTTTTACATTAATTAACATTATGTATTAACGTTTTTAATTATTACTAAAAACGCTCACTTTGAAATCGTGTTTAAAACTTATGTTAAACTTATGTTTTAACGTTTTTATTACTAAAAACTTGAAAACATCTTTCCACTTTTTAATCTGATTCATTTTTAGTTAGATTGTAGAGACATTAGGTTTTTTTTTGGAAGTCAGAGAGATGAAAAATTAGCAACCGCCTTCGCCGAGAATCGATCCACGGACCTCTTCCTCTTGAATACCGGCCCAGCGTGCTACAGTTACACCACGAAGGCACGCTAGGGAAGTGGGAGAAATACCTTATTTAAAGAGCGACTAGGGTTTTAGGGGACCTAGTCGCCAAATCCTGGGTGAGGAGAATCATCATCCACAACCCTTTTAGTTCGGGCGCCACTTGTAGAGACATTAGGATTTTTTTTTTTTTTTTTTTTTTTTTTTTTTTTTTTTTAAAGCCAGGGAGATGAAAAATTAGCAACCGCCTTCGCCGGGAATCGAACCACGGACCTCTGGAATACCGGGCCAAGGGTGCTACCGTCACACCACGAAGGCACGCTAGGGAAGTGGGAGAAATACCTTATAAGATATGCTAAAAAAATTAAATATAATGTATTAATGTTTTTAGTTATAACTAAAATCCCTAATACATAATTAATACATCTTTTCACTTTTTCATCTGATTCATTTAAATAAAAATGCATTTAATTCATGACATAGCTAACAAAAAACCTTAACACATAATGAATACATCTTTTTAACTCAGTTTAAATGCATGCTAGTTTATTGTTACATGTTACTTTTAATGTTAGTTTAAGTGCATATTTGTCTAACATACTATAAACTGTTTCGCCATTACACTTGCCCCATCTCTGTCGATCATTTTGACTCAGAAACCACATTAAACTTTAAATGAGACGTTTCGGACGAGCGTTTAAGTCTAGTGAAGAATGAAGCATGAATGTATGTATGTTTGTCGCATTGTGATAAAACAACGGTACCTAGAGCCATCAAAATTTGAATAACGTAATCTTCCACACAATATGGGCATGTGGAAGCCCTAATTTGAATTTGAAATTTGTTTTATTATCGATTTCATAGTTTTTAACGCTTTAACGAATTTTTGATTAACTAACTGTACGATTTCAAAGCGAGCAGTAGCAACACTGAACGGAAAAAAAAAAAAAAAAAAAAAAAAAAAAAAAAAACTGAAATTTTTTAGATTTTAAATTACGTTCAAAGGGGCGTTTATTTAACGTTTTGAGTGTTACCTTTATTTATTAAATATCATGTTCTTTGCACTTAAACCATAAAATTCAGTTCAAGAGCAATATCGCAAAATAATGTTAAATTAAGCATATCTTTAGAATTTCCGATATACACAGTCTCGCGAGCTGGAGATAAAAGTATTTTTTTCTATATAACGTTGCCATTTCTCGCTTTTAAAGCATTGAGTTTGTAAATCAAAAATTCGTTAAAGTTTTACAAAATATAAAATCTATAATAAAACAAATTCCAAATTTGGGATTTCAGATGCCCATATTCGCAGTAGGATTTCGTCATTCAAAATTCGCTGGCTCTATGTACCATTGTTTTATCACAATGCGAGAAATAGACAATCATTTATGCAGATTTTTCATCATTTAATTTCTTCAAATATAATGCAGGACTCTAACATTTTGTGGCAACAGTTTGAAAAGTGAAACGACGTTTATGAGTCCGACGCAAAATGCCAAAACGAAAGCAATAGTCCTTCGGGACTGAAATCCCTTTGGACTAAAAAGGATTTTTTTTTTTCCTCCAGCGCGCGAGATCGTGTATCGGAAATTGTAAAGATATGTTCATTTTAAAATTAATTTGGGTATATTGAACTGAATTTTACGCTTTAAGTGCGAAGAACATTATATTTAATAAATAAATTTCACGCACAAAATGTTAAGAAAATGCCCCATTGGACGTAATTTAAAATCTGAAACTTTTAAAGTTATTATTAACAGCTTTTGGGAGGTACGAAAATGTTATTCACTCTTTGTTATTCAAAATTCTATTTTATCTCAAAAATGTTATTCACTATGATTTATCAATAAATTTTTACACTATTTTGATACATGGTCAACTTTTGCCCTTATCATATCGAATATAGCGAACTAAATTTCCGGTCTTTTGAAGTCCGTTTTAAAGGGGTTCAACTGCATTTCAGATTCAGACCCCTTTATGCTAAAACTGGTGTCTCAAATTTTCACACAGTCCACATTTCACGTTTTAAAATCGGAAATCTTTCAGGTTTTAATTTTCATTTTTTGGTTTCTATAATTATGTGTTGTTCTATGGACTGTTAATGTTGTTGCATCTTCTCATGCATCCTGTTTTAATAGAACTAGCAATGCTGAATGAATTAAGAAATATCTTTTGAGATAAATGAACAAAGGCATAGAATCAGCCTAGAATTAAAATGTAAAACTGTTAGTTTAAGCTAGAAAGTATAGAACATATAAAACTTTAAATGTTAAAAACAATTTAATTGTTTATTATATTTATCATAACATAATATACAAATAATAAAATTAGTAAGTTCAAAATAATGAATATTAGTTTCTATTTAAACCTAACATTAGCAAACAAAATAGTGATTTCAGAGTTGAAATAGCAGGAGGACATTCTAGTAATTAAAATCGACAATCTTCAAATATAGATTGATATATTTATATAAATAATAATAATAATAAATTGGAAACACCGAAATCTTTCTAAGAAAATGTTAAATCAATCGATAAGGAAAAGTGAAATGCCAATAGCAGAACCAAGTTGACCTGTGTGTGGCATTTAGTCCGCTGAAAGCCCCTTTAGTACTTTTTTCTTTTCCCCCTTCACCAATTTTTTGTTTAAACGTTTGAGTGCTGTGCACTAAATTATCTTGTCAGAAAAGATGTTTTTTAACCCTTTGCGGCACAGTGTGTCCGGTCTGGCCACATCTAAAAAATTCCTTCTGTACGCACAGGAAAATTGAATGAAAAAGGATTTATAGGTTACTATAGATTACTCTGAACCTTCTTCATTTATAGAATATGGCAGCTCAACACAAACAGAGTCCATAGTATATTTTAACCATGTTTAGATTTTTAAGACCCTCATTTTTTAAAGAAATCTTCCAGATTTTTTTTTTAGGGTATAAAAGTAATTGTTTGAAAAGAAATTTCTATGTTATTTTTTTGGCTGTATGCTAATATCCTTATTCTATATTAGTTTTAAATTTTTACCTTGAAATCTTGCCTAAAATCAAACGGCGAACCCTAGGTATGCCCAGACCGGGCTCACCGATAATCTAGGACAACTGAGAGTCTGTATTCTTTGTTTCTCCGCATCTCATCGGTCAGTTCATTGACAACAGTGCTCGTTTCAGCACTCTTTTCGAAGCTCTATTCAATCAGTGTGCCAATTTGGGCGCACCTACAGAGTTAAAACGATAAGTGCTATCTTCACAAAATTTTACTTGTATACTCCTCTAAGCCTAATTAGACTGCCTTATCTTTTTTTTTTTTTTTTTTTTAAATCATCAAAACTCCGACTTTAAAAGGTAGAGTGGCGGAAAGGGTTAATAACAATAAGACTGTTAAATATTACTATATCATAAAATGGCTTGAAATCTTCATTACAGTGATGAGAAAATTGAAAGAAAATCTTAGAAAAAGTCGTTATAATACGATATCATTGCTGCTGATATTATTTGCACCCAGCGGGAGCAAAACATTTTATACTCGTAAAACATTGGAGCTTAAAGTATTGAAATGGTAAATTAAAGCATAAAATCCTGAAATGAAATCCGAATTTATTCTGAGGACTTGCGCTGAGACGTTTACTAGAAGTTCTCCCATTAAAGGTATTTATGAATTTTTAAGAATTTTTTCCTGAAAAAATACCGTTTGGCGTTTTGGAATATTATTATTATTATTTTTGAGCTTGATATATTAGCAGCAGTATTACAAGTGTTATTATTTAAAGAAATTCAAATCCAATCACGAGATCTAATAAATCTACACACATCACATTTCACATTTGGTTTGAGTCGCGAATCACCGAAAATATATTATTTTGCCATTTTTTACAAGCTCCTTGACTTTACTTGCTATATGGCTTATGACTTACAGTGAATCTGCATTACAGTGAATTACAGTATTTTAAAATTATGGTTTAAGTAGTATATTAGTTTAGAAAGCCGAAATTGTGGTTGGCTGTTTTGAGGCATGATTTAAGGCGTAAAAAAATTTCACAGGCATTTTTACAGTTTTTAAAAAATTTTCGTTACTTGTTTCATTTAATTTATTATTCTTCATTTTGCAAAGTAAATATTTCCCGGTTGATTGCTGGAATGATTGTTTCAATAATGGCTGTGAATCAATATATTTTTTTAAAGATTTTTTAGTACCATTGTTGTTTTTGAACAATTGCGTAAGGACTGCTATAGTTTATTTATTAGTCTAAAGGGGCAATTTGCCCAGAAGGACTATTAATTTCGTTTTGGCATTCTGCGTTGATTCAAGATAAGCTTTGTTTCACTTTTCAAACTGATGCCACCTAATATTATCGCCCTGTATTATACTTAAAGAAATTAAATAATGAATAATCTGCATAAATGTATGTATGTTTCTCGTATTGTGATAAAAAAACGGTACCTAGAGCCATCCAGTTTTGAATAACCGAATCCTACTGCGAATATGGGTACCTGGAAGCCCAAATTTCACATTTGGAATTTGTTTTATTATCGATTTCATATTTTGTAACGCTTCAACAATTTTTGATTAACAATTATACGATTTCAAAGCGAGTAATGGGAACACTGTACGGGAGGGGGAGAATTATCTCCAGCGCGTGAGACTGTCTATCGGAAATTCTAAAGATATGCTCAATTTAAAATTAATTTGCGATATTGCTGTTGAACTGAATTTTATAATTTGAGTACGTAGAACATGATACTTAATAAACATAAATAATACACACAAATACCAAATTTAGTAACACACAAAGCATTAGAAAAACTCCCCTTTGGACGTATAAAATCTAAAACCTTTAAGATTTATTTTCATTTATTTTTTTTAAATAGCAAACTAAAATCGTCTGAAATAGGTGCTAACAGTCTCTGCATAATGCCATGTCTTGTCTCCAAAGAAAATTAAAACGCTTGTGCACGACAAGGAGCCTATTTGCCTGTGGCTAGAGATGCATTCATGGATTATTTTTGGAGGTAAACTGTTGGTAAAGGGTGCGGCAGTGAAACAGGCAATTTAAAAATTTTTATTTAGAATGAATGTTTAGTTTATTTACTTAAAATACGCAAGAACTCACAGTAAATATTAAAGCATTTAGTTTTCAAAATGAAAGAATGGGGAAAAAAAAAAAAAAAAAAAAACTGAAAGTTTTTAGGCTTTACATTACGCCTAAAGGGGCCTTTTTTTAACGTTTTGTGTATTACCTTTATTTATTTAATATCGTGTTCTTCGCACTTAAACCATAAAATTCAGTTCAAAGCAGTATCACAGAATAATTTTAAAATGAGCGCACATCTTTAGAAATTCCTGTACGCAGTCTCTCGCACTGAAGATAAAAAAAAAAATAATTTTTGTACAGTGTTACCACTGCTCGCTTTGGAGTCGTTGAGTTCGTTAATCAAAAATTCGTGAAAGTTTTACAAAATATGAAATATGTAATAAAATAAATTCCAAATTGCCAAATTTGAGCTTTCAGATGCCCATATTCGAGTGGAGGACTACGTTATTCAGAATGTGATGTCTGTAGGTACCCTTTTTTTTCAAAGTGGCGTAAACATACGTACATTCATGCAGACTCTTTATTATTTAATTTCTTTAATATTTAAAATATATATAAACAATTAAAAACAACATATCTTTAGAATTTCCGATACACAGTCAAGCACCCTGGATGTAAAAAAAAAAAAAATTTTAAATTTGTTTTCCCGTACAGTGTTGCCATTGCTCCCTTTGAAATCGCTGAATTTGTTAATCAAAATTTCGTTAAAATTTTACGAAATATGAACTAGATATTAAAAAAATTTGTTAAAATTTTACAAAATAAGAATTGATATTAAAAAAATATGTTAAAATTTTACAAAATATGAACTAGATATTAAAAACATTTGTTAAAGTTTTACAAAATAAGAACTAGATATTAAAAAATTTGTTAAAATTTTACAAAATATGAACTAGATATTAAAAAAATTTGTTAAAATTTTACAAAATATGAACTAGATATTAAAAAAATTTGTTAAAATTTTACAAAATATGAACTAGATATTAAAAAAATTTGTTAAAATTTTACAAAATAAGAACTAGATATTAAAAAATTTGTTAAAATTTTACAAAATATGAACTAGATATTAAAAAAATTTGTTAAAATTTTACAAAATATGAACTAGATATTAAAAAATTTGTTAAAATTTTACAAATTATGAACTAGATTAAAAAAAATTCGTTAAAATTTTACAAAATATGAACTAGATATTAAAAAATTTGTTAAAATTTTACAAAATATGAACTAGATATTAAAAAATTTGTTAAAATTTTACAAATTATGAACTAGATATTAAAAAATTTGTTAAAATTTTACAAAATATGAACTAGATATTAAACATTTTTTTAAAAATTTTACAAAATATGAACTAGACATTAAAAAAATTTGTTAAAATTTTACAAAATATGAACTAGATATTAAAAAAAATTGTTAAAATTTTACAAACTATGAACTAGATATTAAAAAAATTTGTTAAGATTTTATAAAATAAGAACTAGATATTAAAAAAATTCGTTAAAATTTTACAAAATATGAACTAGATATTAAAAAATTTGTTAAAATTTTACAAAATATGAACTAGATATTAAAAAATTTGTTAAAATTTTACAAATTATGAACTAGATATTAAAAAATTTGTTAAAATTTTACAAAATATGAACTAGATATTAAACATTTTTTTAAAAATTTTACAAAATATGAACTAGACATTAAAAAAATTTGTTAAAATTTTACAAAATATGAACTAGATATTAAAAAAAATTGTTAAAATTTTACAAACTATGAACTAGATATTAAAAAAATTTGTTAAGATTTTATAAAATAAGAACTAGATATTAAAAAAATTCGTTAAAATTTTACAAAATATGAACTAGATATTAAAAAATTTGTTAAAATTTTACAAATTATGAACTAGATATTAAATAATTTGTTAAAATTTTACAAAATATGAACTAGATATTAAAAAAATTTGTTAAAATTTTACAAAATATGAACTAGTCCAAAATAGGACTACTACAGGACATGCGTTGCCTCTCATATTACGCATTTCACAGTAGCTTCCAGATTAGTATAAGGCTGCGTTCACCAATATTTTAACTGTTAATCTGCTTGCTTTTGCGTTCGTTTCCAAATGACAACCTTTAAAAATGTCTGTTGTGAACACCACATGATTTCCTTGCACGTCCTGTTAAATTATACACAATTTTGTTGCGCTTCATTTAAACTTATTTCCTCGACATTCATTAGAAATATATTTTTATTCAGTTCTCATTTTGCGGCAAGGCAAAAATACATAAAAAAGAAAACAACTTTATTAAAATTGTAAAATAGAGAAAAACAATGCTTTTAAAAATGGTTTTAAAAAATTTGTACAATTGAAGTTTCTAGGTTCAACAAGCAATTTGACCGACGGGCAGTAAGACTAAATGTTCAGAGCACAGAACTGAAAATTAGATTTCGGTTCCACTGGGGAAAAGGACACTGAAGTTGGTGCACCAACTCAATTCACTGCTTTATAAGGTATTTCTCCCACCACCTTCTCAGCATGCCTTCGTGGTGTAACGGTAGCACGCTGGGCCGGTGTTCCAGAAGTCCGTGGTTCGATTCCCGATGAAGGCAGTTGCATATTTTTCATCTTTTCTGCTTCCAATTAACCTAATGACTCTACAAGTGGCGCCCGAACTAAAAGGGTTGTGGATGATGATTCTCCGCACCCAGGATTTGGCGACTAGGTTCCCTAAACCCCTAGCCGCCCTTTAAAAAGGGGAGTATATAAGGTATTTCTCCCACTTCCCTAGCGTGCCTTCGTGGTGTAACGGTAGCACGCTGGGCCGGTACTCCAGAGGTCCGTGGTTCGATTCCCGGCGAAGGCGGTTGCATATTTTTCATCTTTTCTGCTTACAATTAACCTAATGACTCTACAGCTTTAATACCTTCAAATGTAAACAAATGCCGGCCTTATTAGGCGTAGCACCACTTCTGAATTGTTCATACAAGTAATTCGACAACTTTTACATGCAGATTAACTAAAGGTATAGAAACCTTAACCGGAACATAAAAACAGCATAATGCAATCCCTTTTAAAGCAAAAAGTGCACAATTTACCAACATATAAGAATTTAAAAAAAAAAAAAAAAAAAAAAAAAAAAACTGATTTCACCAAACCGGATAGCAGATCGAGCTGGGTAGTAAAAGTAAGATAAAAAACACGAAAGCAAACTTCTAATTTTAATTGTCTATACCCTATTTTGTTTTGTTATTTAATCTGCGGACTCATTTCTGTTTGTGTTAGAAATAGCGCCATAAGTCTAAACTGAGTCATTCAAATTAATCATGCGATCTTACGTAAGGCTTAATGCAGATATCTCTTGTCCAATCAAAATAATTGTAAACCAAAACTCGGAACTGAAACTTTCGAGTCCCTGCCTTTTACCTTTGCACTACTAGTGCACTACTAGTCTGCACTACTACTGCGACAATCTCTCTTTTTTGCTTGCACTTTCATCCTGTTAAGATGCTGCTGCAATGTTCCCTTCTATCGCAATAGTATCAAAATTGTTCTGAAAATATGCACGAATGGAGTGCCAAGTGAATTGCGGCCACAAAAAGGAAATTTAAATAAATATGGAATTTAATTCGGTTCGACTGCTTCTCCTTCAAAATGAATGGACGTTCTAAGCATCAAGTATCTGCGCCATCAGTATTTCTGCATCTCAGTGGTCTTCAGTTCTTCCAAAACTAATTACTTCAGTGCTTCCAAAACTAGCGCTATTATCTAAATTAATCATCTAAAATAATTAGTCAATAGGAATAAAAGCAAGGCAGTTCCTCTATAATACAGGGTGTTTATAAAGTCGCGGACCCATTTTGATGTTTAATAACTCATAAAATAATAAAGATATAAACAAACTTATTGCATATATTGATGGAATAACTTATATATTTTCTTTTTCAGGTTTGAATATCTACTTTTGTAAATATCGTCTGCGCGTGTGGTTAATTTCAGATAATTTCATTTTCCTGTCTAAATATCTGTACTTTTCTAAATATCGTCTGCTTAATAATTGCATTTTTCTCTCTTTTGTTTTTGGCAACTATTGCAATGTTATATTTACTTTTGATGTGTTTGTTCCAGTACTTTTGTATGTGATGTTTTATTCGACCGGATATTAAGGAGAATGCATACACCAGAAGAGAAAGCACAGATTTTATGGCAGTTCATAGGAACGAAATCCATAATGCAAACACAGAGAAATTGCAGAAGAATTTACCAAAAAGATCCTCCATCCAAAAGCAGCATCTTGTGGTGGTAAAAGAATTTTCTAGAAACTGGAAGTATCGCAGATAAGAAACGTTCCGGACGTCCCTGCACAAGTGATTTTGATGTTGAGCGTATCAGAGAGACATTTTTACACAATCCTAGACGATCTGTGAGATCAACAGCAAGAGAATTGGACATGCCAATTTCGACGGTGTACAAGGTCATTAAGAAAAAATTAAGACTGCATGCATACAAAGTTCAAATTGTTCAAGTTTTGGAACCGGACGATAGGCCTAGGAGATTGGCCTTTGCAACAGATGTGCTAAGGAGGATAGAAGATGATGCTGAATTTATGAAGCGCATAATGTTCTCCAACGAAGCATCCTTTCATCTTTCTAGCATTGCTAATCGCCATAATGTGTGCATATGCGGATCTGAAAACCCCCATGAATACCGTGAGGCACAAAGTGATTCCCCAGAGGTTAATGTGGGGTGTGGACTAATGCACGACCGAGTCATTGGGCCTTTCTTTTTTACAGAAAAGACGGTCTCATCAGTCGTATACTTAGACATGTTGGAAAACTTCGTATTTCCACAACTAGAAGAGCCATATACCTTTTTGCAACTAGATGGTGCACCACCTCATTAGGGTACCATCGTTCGTAGTTCTTTGAATGACCATTTTACAGGAAGATGGATTGGGCGAGGAGGTCCAATTCCTTGGCCACCCAGATCAATTTATATAACGCCGCTGGACTTTTTCCTTTGGGTATTTGCAAAGGAAAATGTTTACAGGAGGAGAGTGTCGAACATTGGTGACCTAAAAGCCAGAATTACAACCGCAATAGCCTGTGTGGATGCCGACATGCTTGTCGGTACCTGGAGTGAAATTGAATATCGGCTTGATATTATCCGTGCGACGAAGGGGGCACACGTGGAAGTTCATTGACAAGGGTCATGAAACTTTTTGAGTCTATCTAACCATTTATGTAATTAATTTTAATCTATCTTTATTATTTGATGAGTTATTAAACATCAAAATGGGTCCGGGACTTTATAAACAAACTGTATAATAACTGCAGGCGTATATAAAAGGTTTAACACAATATCAAAACTAATCCAATTAAAGAGAGAATTCATAGTAGAAGAATCTGCAAAAATAAAAATGCGAAAGGCAAATATACAAAATTATACAAATAAAAATTACTCTCCTTTTGTTGAAACTCCAATACAGAAAACCGGAGAAAATGAATTAATGCTTCATAAAAGTCGATTAATATGTTTCGAAAATATGTTTCGTTCCTGGTCCATTTGAAATCAAAAACCGTAAAACGATTTCATCAAATTTTTATTAAAGACTTTAAAATTCATATAAAAAGGAAAACTCGAATCTCAAATATACCAGAATTTTCCACACACATTTTCGAAACACTTGGGAAAAAGGATAAAACATTACACAGTGCCAAAATGACAATTTAAAAAAAAAAAAAAAAAAAAAACCATAGAAGTTTACATTATGTACATTGAAATTAAAAAAAAAATGGTTTAAAACCGATATATGCTAATCCGAAATTCAAAATCAAGTATAAATAAAGAGTAAAACTAATAGTTATTTAAACAGACTAAAAAATTGGGAGGTCCCCGATTATGCTAAACTAAACTTTTAATATCAAGAAAACGAAAAACTGTACTTAGAGATTTCTATAAATAAAAAGGTTAAATCTGAACTTTGTACAGCTAAAAACTGAAAACCTATTTTAAACAATAATTGAAAAAAATTGAAAAACGCAAACTTACTAAAATCTTAACTCGACCTTCTATGCGTCATCTAACTGCATTCTGATGATGGCCAGACTTGTTTTCTTGCTAAAGAAAGTAGAATTCAAACTGCTCTGGAGAAGCCGAAATTTTGTAGTTCTTGGAAAAAGTATGCAACACTCTTATTGGGTAGTTTGATATATGGTATAAATATGGTAAACTAAAACTATTCAGTGTCCAAAAAGAAGTAATTAATCCGTTTAGACTCTTTTTACAAAGTTATCAGGGATTTCTTTCTATTTAAAACCTCCTCCACTACTTCTAAAATGATGTAAATATGAACTTGTGAAATCTAGAAAATCTAGAATCAAGAAAATGAATCTAGAAAATCTAGATGCGGCTCTCGAACATTCCTGAATTCAAACGTGCGGCTCTTACTGACATGAAGTTTGGCCAATCCAGGTATATGGCGTAAGTGCCAAGAAAATTAGGCTTAATAATAAAGCTAAAAAGACAAAAAGAATTGGGTTAGTAGGAGTGAGTGCAACATGAGACTGGTTGACTGCGATCCCAGTGAGAGCGGGAAAAAACCTTAACAAATCCTTTTAGGGGATCATTAAATACCAAAATCTTTCAAATTTAAAAATGATTTTATTTTTATTTGTTGCTTGTTATTTAATTAGTTAAATTTTATTGGTCAATTTATGTTTTGTAATTTTTATACAGATTTCGCAATTTTAAAGCAAAAATGATTTTACAGGCCTTGCTTATAGTCATAAACAATAAATAAAAATTACAGCGATCATTGTTTATTTCAAACATTATTTGTCAAATTATAACACACAAATAATGAAATATGTTAAGTCAGATATTTAATTAAGTTTCTTGAGAAAAAACAAATGCCTCTCGAAGATACAGTACAACTCCAATTATTCGAACTCCAACTATCCAAATGGCTGATTATCCGAATCGCTTTCAGAATTTCAAAATTTTTCAGAATCAGCTTAAGAAGAGAAGGGAAAGGAGAAAAAGGAAAAGGAAAGGGAAGTGACAGGAGAAGAGGATGTTGAGAAGATTCCTGGATGTTGATAAGTTAGTGCTGAGAATAGAGCAGAATGGCTGGTGTGGGATTCGTCAGACTCTGGGTTTCAAATTCGAAATGATGATGAACTTATTGAAAGTATGAGAGAAGAAAATGTCGAAGAAGATAGCCTTAATGTCGAAGTTGAAGTAGACACAGCATGATCAGCTGTTGAAGCGTTTGCCGGTCTTGAAACTGCGCTGAAGTAGATGGAGCGTCAGCCCCAGTGTGACCACATGCAACTTCTCATTGTCAAGCGGACGCGCGACTTAGCTGCCCGGAAACGGATGACGACGTTCAAGCAGTTTACTTTGACCGAGTTGTTCAGCAAACAATGACTTTCAGTGTAAGTACTCTATATAACATGTACGTAAAAGGGTTGCCTTTTTATTTTAATTAATTAAAACCTCTTCTTCTTTAAAAATAGATTTTTCTCCCGTTTTTAACATACAGTAATTAATTAAAATGTACGTAGCCCATTTATTTTAGTGTGTGTGTGTGATTATGGTAAAGCCTCGAGGACTATCTGCCTAAGGGGAGGGATGCCTTCGTGGAGGACTTTCTAAGGGGAATTCCCTCGTATACACTTTACACATGGGGAAAACCACGAAAACGCCCATGCAGCCAGTCCGTTCGCGGGATTCGAACCTCAGACCGAACTACCAGTGTTCAGCGTCTTTACCGCTCGGCCGCTGGTGGGGGCCCCCTTTATATTAGAAAAAAACAGGCTTTACGAGTAGAAAAGAGCAGATTTTAACGAATTTTTGAGTAACAAACTCAAAGATTTAAAAGCGAGCAATGGCAACATTCTACGGGAAAAAAAAAAAAAAAAAAACTTTTTATCTGCAGCTCGCTGAACTGTGTATCGGAACATCTAAAGATGTAATTAAGACACAATAACACGCCGAATAAATATTAATTTAGAAGTCAAACAACAAAAATCAGCGTTATATTTTCAAAATATTCACAGGACTAGTTTCGATGGTTTTACTGAACCACCATCCTCAGCTGTTTAGAAAAAAAAAAAAAAAAAAAAAAAAAAAAAACTTTAATAACTTACTTTAATGACAGATAAAATGTTTGACTAAGTTTCTTGAGGAAAAAACAAATGCCTCTTGAAGATACAGTACAACTCCAATTATCCGAACTCCTATTATCCAAATCGCTGATTATCCGAATCGCTTTCAGAATTTTTCAGAATCAACTGAATGATGATGAAATAAAGAACATTGAGTTTTTTTGCGGTTTTACAGCTGAGGACGGTGGTTCAGTAAAACCATCGAAACTAGTCTTGTGAAAATTTTGAAAATATAACGCTGATTTTTGTAGTTTGACTTCTGAATTAGTATCTAAAGATATGCTGATTTTAAAATTATTTTGCGACATTGCTATTGAACTGAAATTTATGGCTTAAGTGCGAAGAACATGTTATTTAATAAATAAAGGTGGTACACAAAACGTTAAAAAAACGCCCCCTTTGGACGTAATTTAAAATCTGAAACCTTTCATAATTTTTTAATGTTATTTTAATCAACGATAGATTTTATATATGTTTATATATTAACTAAAACTTAATTCCAGTTTACCGCGGGGGGGGGGAGAAGATATCCGAATAACTGAGTCTTCCGAGTCCGAGTAACAGAATTCGCCTGCATTTTTATTAACTGCAATGTTCTTTGTTTATAATTTAATTTATCCATTCGTTCAAGGAATTGATTTATGCCGAAGAGAAACTAAAAACATTTCTTGGCTCGAGGCAATGAAAACTTCCGGCATATTAATAGAAACGAGCTTATATTTTTGACGAATTAAGAGGTGATGAAATATCAAGTTCTCACCCTCAACCGATGCGAAAGGTAAAGCGGAAACAACACAAAGACTGTTAAATCCTCATTGTTTGGCATATGACAAGCTTTCTCAGTCAGGGGGGAGCTTCCATCAGGGAATAGGCTCCAAAAGCCGGAATCCTTTCAAATAAGACATCCGAACCAACAATGTGTGAGAAAACTCAGTGCCCCAAATCGAGTTGCCGTCCCCCCCCCGAACCAAACAATCCTACGGAGTTTGGTACATTTTGTTGTTGTTCTTTCTGAGCACGTTCCACAGAGTTGGCGAGGAAGTGCCGCAAAACAAATGAATTTGATTACCTCTGCGACTTCCTTTTCTCCTTCGCTAATGAAGATCAATTACCTGGTGAGCTTCTGCGAGTTGGAAACCCTTTGAACCCGAGTTTTTGGCGGTAAGAAGTAGTTCGTGTCCCCCAGAGGTTGAGGTTGGGTTTTCCAACTGCAACACTCATTAATTATGGTTGGGTAAAGGGAAACCATTTTGCCTTTTTGATGCGAGCAGAGTCGAGGGTTGGTGTCCCCCCAAGAGGGAACCTGCGCTCGGAATAGTGATTAAGGTAACATTTGGGGATTTTTCTGCGTCTTGGTAGGCTTAATGATCGCAGATGGAATACTTTACGGCTTCAAGAAAATGGTGCAATCCGAGTTATGAAAGAATTTCGAAATTTAAGTAAATAAAGCCACAATTATGACTTCTGAAACAATCGGAAAATTAAGATGAGTTGGAAAGAGATGAAGAAAGAGAATTGTAGCGAAAGTTATCTAATTTCAGACAGAATAATTCAAATAGGTGCTAATCGTAATAGGTTAAGGTAGAGAGGCGTCAGTTAAAAATGCGCCACTGTCTTTCTTTCTTTCTTTCTTTCTTTCTTTTTTTTTTTTTTTTTTTTTTTTTGCCACCAATTGTTGTTATTATAAAGTATAAAATTGTTGTGAATTATTCTTTTGTCCTGAAGGAATGTGTCAGCCTCTTCGCCAATAGGTAATTGCAAAATTGCCTATTCCATCATACTAAAAACATGTAAATGAAATACGGCCAAAAAAATAAACAATATGTAGAGTCATTAGGTTAATTGGAAGCAGAAAAGATGAAAAATATGCAACCGCCTTCGCCGGGAATCGAACCACGGACCTCCGGAAATACCGGCCCAGCGTGCTACCGTTACCATGCGAAGGCACGCTAGGGAAGTGGGAGAAATACCTTATACACTCCCCTTTTTAAAGGGCGACTAGGGTTTTAGGAAACCTAGTGACCAAATCCTGGGTGCGGAGAATCATCATCCACAACCCTTTTAGTTCGGGTGCCACTTGGCGCATATTTTTTGGAAGCAGCCAAGATGAAAAATTAACAACGCCTTCCCCGGGAATCGAACCACGGACCTCTGTAATACCGGCCTAGCGTGCAGAACCACTACACCACGAAGGACGCTTGGAAAGCGGGAGAAATATCTTATAAATAAATAAATAAATAAAGTGATAATATTTCAAACGAAAACTAGAAATCTCGAGCCTCGATATTTGAAACGCTGTTTGGCGTCTAGTTGTAATATTATTTTCTTCGCATTTTTTCTTCGTTATTAACGGACTCCGCTGTAACGGAACGTCGTAATATAATGAGATGAGATGTTTATAAACTCCAATCTCGACAAAGAGTGGAAGCTCAAATCTTCGTACTTTTCTTTTTAAATCAGTTAAATCTTTTGAATCCTAACCTGAAAGGACGTTCAAGATTTTGACTCCAAACGTTGGAAAAATCAATTTAATTGTTGCTCAGTATTCTCTGAAAAATGCGCGAAACTGTTGATTACTATAATAGATTGATTGTTATTACATTGATTGTTATTACTATATTAAGCCATACAGGGTGATAATAAAAAAAAAAAAACTTGTCACTCAGAAGGTTTAGGTTTAGGCGAGCCTGCTGCGGTTCCGAAGGGCTGCAGTTTGAATCCCGGAGTAGACATCAGGGCTTAATTTCTAAGATTAGAAGTGCCGGAGTCCTATGGAAGACCGTCAGCAAAGAGGAACAAGAGTAAATAAATAAATAAAATGACTATTAAACGCATTAATAATTATAAAATTAAATAGTTAATTATGAACAAATTAATTAATAGCTATGTAATTAATGTTTATAAATTGTTATTTAATCAATAATTATTATATGATTAATTAATTAAAATTTAATTGATAATTATCAGATAGTTAATTAATTATAATATAAACAATAATTATTAGATAATTAATTAATTATAATTTAATTGCTAATGGTTAGATAAATTATTATTTATTGAAATAATTCAGGATTGAAGTAATTAAATAATTAAAATTAAATAAAATGTAAAGAGATAAATTGAAATTTAATAAGCAATTTTTAATATAATTTTATTTTTAAAATAAAACTTTTGAGATGCAATATCTACTGAAATTGTTATTCAATTACATAAAAGAAGTGCCGCAGCCTTCTTATTCAGGACTCCGGTGCGTTCCGGCTAGAATTATGATTTATTACAAAACCTAAGAAGCACCGGAGCCATAAAAAAAAAGGCTTAGCGGCACTTAGACCTCGTAATTGCTGATAATTCTAAAAATATTGCGTACAGATTTACTAAAGGCATAAAAACCTTAACCGAAAGATAAAAACAACATAATACAATCATTTTTAAAGCAAAAAATGTACAATTTACAAATATATAAGAGTAAAGAAACTGAAATCACTGAGCCGGGTAACAGAGTGGATATATATATAAATATATTTATATACGCTTGGTGCGGCCGATTGCAACCAAAATACGATTTGCACATCTACATGTTATAGCAGTCCTATATACAAAATTTCAACGTTCTGAAGCAACTCGTTTTCGAGTTATGCGAGATACGTACGTACATATGTTTGTACAGACGCCACGAAAAATTCTCTTCAGAATTAATTTTAAAGCAGTTTTATAATTTTTTTTTAAGAAAAAGAGTCTTTATTCTGTCCTTACATACAGATATCACGGAAATACATCGTTAAATTGCATTTGAAAGAGGTCAAAATGGGATATTTTCGCTGAAATATGCTGCCTGAAACTTTTCGCGATTACAATACTTCCTTTTTAATTCGTACAAGGAAGTAATAGCAAATTTTGAAATTAAATATCCCTGTCATTTTTGTCCTACGAAACTCCTTTATTTTTAGACAGCGAGTATAAAACTTTCCTAAATATAAATATAGAACTAAAGACTGCATAAAATGTTATATTTTGTTATTTGTCCAAATTTATTCGTCAGTTAAAACACTTCTGTTATTGGAAGTATATGACTGCGACATATATTGCTTGTTGTTATATATATATATGTGTGTGTATATATACATATATATGTGTGTATATATACACACATATATATGTGTAATAAAAAAGGTGCTTTGCAATATTGATGGTGTAGAGCGTAGAAAGTTGAACCCTATAATGAAGAGCAAGAATTTTTATTGTGTAGAATGATAATCCATAATGAAGAGCAAGAATTTTGATTGCGTAGAATGATAATCCGCAATGAAGAGCAAGAATTCTGATTGCGTAGAATGATAATCCATAATGAAGAGCAAGAATTTTATTTGCGTAGAATGATAATCCATAATGAAGAGCAAGAATTTTGATTGCGTAGAATGATAATCCATAATGAATAGGAAACTGGTAGCGGAGGCACATTAAATCTTCATTTTATTTTCAATAAACATGTTTCAGATTATTGTGCCCATTTAAAAATGTTTACGTGTTTGATCGATTTGCATTAAGAAGAGAGAAACAGACAGCAGTCCAGCTAGGCCAAAGAGTAGAAAGCGAGTGCCTTATGTTCAGGATGAAAGCTTAATTGAGACTGAGGTAGTTTAGGTTCTCAATGCATTTTGATAGGATAATTTATACTTCTGTAAAATGATTATTGGCTGCTTGAGTTTCAGTTCTGTTTGCATCATCCGAATTATGTAAGAGTCATGTGACATGGATTAGTCTCTAAATGACGCAGTGCAAAGAGAGATTACTATTTTTAATTAAATAATGAAGAATCTGCATGAATATATGTATGTTTCTCGGATTGCGATAAAACAACGGTACCTAGAGCCATCAAAATTTGAATAACGAAATCCTCCATAGAATATTGACATGCGGAAGCCCTAATTTAATTTTGAATTTTTTTTTTATTATCGATTTCATATTTTGTAACACTTCAACGAATTTTTGGTTAACAAACTAAACGATTTCAAAGCGGGTTTTGGCCAAACTGTATGGAGGGGGGGGGGGGACCTATCTCCAGCGCGTGATACTGTGTATCGGAAATTCTAAAGATGTGCTCATTTTAAAATTATTTTGCGATATTGTTATTTAACTGAATTTTATCGTTTACGTGCGAAGAACATGATATTTAATAAATGAAGGTATAACACACAAAATGTTAAAAAAACGCCCATTTGGAATCCATTTTCCCCCCCATTTTTCCATAAATATTTCGAGAAATATTCTATCTGTATTGCGCTATTTACACTATATTATGTTATTTAGAACAGTGATTTAATTTAGGTAACTAAAGGAGAATAATTTTCAGATTAAACCCGTTAAATATTCATAGATCTACAGTCTGTTATTCTTCCATTAATATTTCGAGAAATATTCTATCTGTATTGCGCTATTTACACTATATTATGTTATTTAGAACAGTGATTTAATTTAGGTAACTAAAGGAGAATAATTTTCAGATTAAACCCGTTAAATATTCATAGATCTACAGTCTGTTATTCTTCCATTAATATTTCGAGAAATATTCTATCTGTATTGCGCTATTTACACTGTATTACGTTATTTACAGCACTGATTGAATTTACTTAACTAAAGGGAATTAATCTTTAGATTAAAACTGTTAAATTCAAAGATCTGCTCTCTGTTCTTCTTACATAAATATTTCTAGAAGTATTCCAAGCAAACTCTCTGCAACCGTTATGGATCTCTACGGAATCTGTTATATGAGATTAATTTGTTTCGCATTCACAACTATTCTTAGTAACATTAAGTGAAATATCTGTAACCCCTACAGATAAATATTTCTGTGCTGTTACTAAGAAAATACCTTTGATTTTACTTTGAACAATCCATAACATGCTATGAGTATTTTTATTAATCTTACATAATTTTTTAGTATGTGTTTGTAAATACAGGTAGTAAGTTGCCGATAATACTTTTTTGTTACTTATAATACGGATTATTTTTCTTTCTTGTGTTCTTTTAATTGACAACTGGTTATTCATAATTTTAAGTTTCGACGTCCTTTCTGTTGTTACGTCTGTTGATCTCGACTTCCATGTAGTAATGAACATTGTAAACGAAATATTGGGATTTTGAACTAAGCAAGACCATTTACGTCTTTAACCCTAACTCCATCCAAGGGTCAACTGAATTCTCAGTTTAATTCGGAATTTACAAACTGGAAACAGAGCATCTACTGGCTGGCATCTTCGATTTTCTGAAACAGCTGAAGTCTTTCGTCACCGATCAGCTGCAGTCCAGCGGTCAGGGCGGTGGGAAGGTCTCGATAATTACCTCGTCTGCTGCTGTAGTTGCGGAAAATGCAATTAAAACACTTTATCAGTTATTCCAATAAGTTGTCGAACAGCTGTGAAGTTGGCTGACAGGACATCACAGATAGCAGCGTTGTTGCTCTCATTGATCGACCGGAGGTTAATATACCTCACGCGAGCAATGTCGCCGCCCACCCCCATCCCTCCGTTTGGGAGGACGGGGAGGGGACTGCGTAATTGTGATAAGTACTGGGATTCTTCACGAGTATGGCCTCAGAAGTAACGAACACTTCATGTGCACCTGTGGCCTCCGAGTGTAGGTAATCTATATATATAAAGAAAGGAGTCTAAACTCAGTCACTACTACAGCTATCGTCACCAAACTTTCTATAATTCTGGGTCCTAAAAAAGATCAATGTCCACTTTTTCCAAAAAACAAGTAATATAAAAAAATAAAATTATTAAAACATAAAAGAAAAATCTGAAGGGTTTCAGATTTTAAATTACGTCCAAAGGGGCGGTTTTTTTTTTTTTTTTAACCTTTTGTGTGTTACCTTTATTTATTAACTATCATGTTCTCCGCACTTAAACCATAAAATTCAGTTCAAACAACAATATCGCAAAATAATTTTAAATTGAGCATATCTTTCGAATTTCCGGTACGAAATCTCCCACACAGGAAAAAAAAGTGTTTTTTTTTTTTTTTTTTTCTCTGTACAAGGTTGCCATTTCTCGCTTTGAAAATCTTGAGTATGTTAATCAAAAATTCGTTAAAGTTATAAAATATGAAATCGATCATAAAACAAATTCCAAATTTGAAATTTGGGCTTTCAGATGCCCATACTCGCAGGAGGATTACGTCATTCAAAATTCGATGGCTCTAGGTACCGTTGTTTTATCACAATGCGAGAAACATGCATACATTTATGCAGATTCGGCATTATTTAATAAGTGATACAGCCATTTATAGTATTTTGACGCAAAATTGCAGAACGAAAACAATAGTCCCTCAGGAACCAAGTCCCTTTGGACTAAAATTTTTCAAAGTCAATTCGTACCTAGATCAACAAAGAAAAATTTTACTTTAGTTACTTTTTATTAACATTATTAACATTTTTTCGTTTCTAATTTATGAAGCTGATAGTGGTCTATAATTTCTCAAAGAGTTTTTGTCCTAGATATATTACTGCACAATCTACAGTGGCATAATCTACAGGCTTACTGCATAAACTACAGTACTTCGCAACTTACTTTGCGAAGTAATGGGACATTCAATCCGCTTTATCCAACTCTATAAAACCACAATTCTTTAATTCTGTACACTTCATAAATCTTTAGAAGTCTGTCTTACTGTTGCCACTTATTTTTGTTAAATATTACAATTCCATTGATCACAGTCATGTACTATTATTTATAAGTTGTTATAAAATTCCTTTTTACAGCACTTGAGAATTCCTAAATAAACGGTCATTACTTGTAAGTCTGTCTTTAGTTCCGATAAACAGGAACAAATAAGTACGAATTGACTTATGTTTGACTTTAATATGTGAAAAACTGTATTAATATCAAATGTCATCCACTACAATGCATTTGAACTTGAAGGGATGAATAAAAAGTATTTCATTAACGATTGAAAATTTGAACAAGATATAAGGAGAATGTAAGCTAATAGTAGGAATTAAAAAAAATAGTCTAAACTCAGAAGGACGCGAAGTTATGATGTATCAAAGTGGACAAGTAATATTTACTTGAACGATGAACTTAACAAAAGTGAACATAGAATAGACTACGCAACATCATATACTTAGGGCTATGGAACTATCAATTGCCTGAACTGATGTGACTGGCTTACTCTGTGCATAACTGCAAAAATAATACGGACACACATCATTAGGTGTGTAACTGATAAGAACAAGTTATGATGTATTGAAGAAGACATAGGTTTAAAGACTGGTTAATATATAAGTTCCACTCTCCACAACATAGATCCTATCCATGACAATGTAATTATTAATTGATCGTATATTTATTTTCATACAGATTATTATGTAACAATTATTGTAGAGATGACACTGTCAATTTAGCATTGTAATATTACTATCATTGATTCAGTGAATGCCGCTGGCGGTGGATGGTAGATTCTTTTCCGTCGCATGGACATATAACTCTGATTGGTGTAGAACCTTAGGTCGGAGGTCCATGCGACTGCGTATCAGTCTAAAATGAGAGATATTTATTAAAAACTCGGAAAAACGATCATTTTCGCTATCATTTTTTCAGAGTGGCAACAGTCTCGCAAACTAGAGATGAAAATCTGCTTTATTTCGAAAGTTGTTGCCACTGTTCGCTTTTAAATACTAGAGTTTGTTAATAAAAAATTTGTAAGTTTTACGATGAAATAAAAATAGCATTCTCAAACATTAAATACATTATTCCCGATTCCAAAAATTCGTGGGAAGCCATCTTCGTACGACTTTACTCAGCGGAAATATTAATTAAAAACTCTGAAAGCGCTCCTTTTCGCACTCATTTTCCCGAGTGGCAACAGTGTCACGCGTCGGAAATAAAAATGCTTTATTTCGAAGTGTTGCGACTGCTCGCTTTCAAATCGTATAGTTTGTTAATCAGAAATTTGTAAATTTTACAAAATCTATACGTGTTTGTGTGTTTGTTTGTTCGCCTTATTGATTTCTGATCAATGATGATGAATGTTTTGCCACATTTAATCGACTAAAATTGAATATAGGTGAAATATTGGATGGAACTTCAACTTTTACGACCATTTGATTAGAAAGACGAAAATCATTAAAAACTGCATGCCATTGTTGTTGATATAATGAGAGAGATTTAGTTTATTTTTCTATGGAAATTTTTTATGTAGGTTCCATGCATCAGACTGAAAAGTGTATGACTGTGAATCGCATTTTGTGCATCATTGTTAGCTGCATTACTCTGAATCTAACTTCACTGGCTTCGGATACTTCCCCTGTTATAAAGCGCATTTGATTGATGATAACTTCCTAATAACCGTATCTAACAAAGCATTGCTAAATGTTATTTCTTTGTCGTTAACATCAGAATAACTTTTAAAATCGGAAGTCTAAAAATGTATATAATAGCGAACAAATACAACTGTATAAAATGTGAAATAATAATAAATGAAATGTTTTTTTAAAAAGTAAAATATTTGTAAGTTAATATAAATTCAGGTGAATCAGTGGAATAATAAATTAAATTAAAGAAATGTATCTGATAAAGGAAATGGAATAAAAAAAATAAATGAAAGGGGACCAAATTAACGTTAACAAGGAATAGTATATGTAAGATGAAAGAAAAATTTTAAGCAATTTTATTCATAGTCAGAACAAAAACTGCTTCGTCATTTTGTTTTCCAATTATTTTGGATTCTGATTCGAATTATTTTAATTTCTGATTCGTTCGGTAATGTGCATAAATATTTCTCTTCCTGAAAAGCAAGCTTTTCGAAATGGGGATATTTCCCTCAGGTGGTGTTTTTTCCCTACGAGTATAAAACAAATGGGGGGGGGGGGGGAAATCTTAGAGGTTTCATATTTTAACGGCAGCACAAAAGGGTAACTTAAAACAACTTATCACTATAAATAACGTATCACTTTTGAAATTGTTGCCACCAAACATCACCTGTATTATATTTAAAGAAATTAAATAAGGCACAAACTGCATGAATGTGTGCATGTTTCTTACACTGTGTAAAAACGACGGTACCTATAACATTCAAATTTTGAATAACGTAGTACTCCACCCGAACATGGGCACCTCGAAGCCCATTTGTTTGAATTTGTTTTATTATCTATTTCAGATTTTTCAAAACTTTAAGAATTTTTGATTTACAAACTCAAAGATTTAAGAGCGAGCAGTGGTAATATGGTACAGAATAAAACATTTTTATATCTCCAACGCATGAGATTGTCTATCGGAAATTCTAAATTACACTGTTTTCTGGATTACAGAACAAAATATTTGAAAACAGTATTGGATACACTATTTTAAAATATTTTGTGCTTTTGATGTTGAATCGAATTCTGTGTGACGTAAGCGCAAAGAACGCGACGTTTAATAAAGACAGTAAACACATCAAACGTTAAAAATAAAAAGACGAAAAAACGTTTTTAAAGTCAGATTTTTAAGAAAACTGAACATTGATATGAAATACACGGTTTTCGCTATGTGTAACGTGTATACGAGCCAGTTTCCCTCAAAAAGTCCTTCCCGAAGGCATCCCTTTCCTTAGGCAGATAGCCCTAGTGTGCTTTGCCGTAATTAAATAAACCAAACCAAACCAGCGAGAGAAGAAAAACGTAAACCCTTTTGGCCCAACGTTAAAACCTGAAACTTTTAAGATTTGTTCTTTATTTTTTTTTAATGGATGATATTGTTGCGTGCGTACGGGTTCGTAATAAACTGAATGCACAAGCCCGATGAAAAGTGAATAAAATTTATTCTTATCACAACAAATGAAAACAAAATACTTGACTTTCTTTAGAGTTATTCGTACAATATCGCAATATCTCACAGTAGTTATCATTTAAACTACTAAAACGTTCAACAGAACTTAATTCAAAACAGAGAAAGATAATCCGATTTCACCGCGAATTCGCTACAATAAACAATAACAGTTATCCAAACAACTGAATTGAGATGTTTTCCTTCAGCTTTTTATAAGCTTTTTAAATGCACGAGGATATTTTCGTATTTTCTTGATTTTTCTGGATTAAAAAGCAATTACGAGACATTTTTTTATTAAATGCGCTAGCTCCTGTATTTTTCATTTTTTCGGCGAAACTTTCTCTTCAGATTTGTCGCACGTAGCATTACACGGGGAAATGAAACAATTTGACAACAATTCTATTAAAAATAACTAAATCAATACCAAACACCGTAACAATATGTTTATTCCTGTCTCTGCTTATGTGTTTCTTTTTATATAAAAATACACATTTTTGTTTACTTTTTTATGGTATTTTGATAGTAATTACTGCGAAATAAAAGATTAATGCTTCTAAACTTGATTTTAAACTGAATATTTCACATTTAATGGATGATTTAAAATTGCTTATATATTCCGGATTTCGCTCATTGTGGATAAAAGTATTATGATGAATATCACACATACTGTGGCATCATCTTGTAACATATATGCTATTCCACACCCATTCGTTTTCATTTTGTATTTTCCATATAAAAAGTTTTAATTAATTTTTCCGTATACAACTTCATTATTTAGATGATTTGCCATCGCCTCGCGCTGAACAAACCAATTTTTTTTCTCTCTCTCTCTGTTTTTTATTCATTCATTTATTTATTTATTTATTTATTTTTTTTAATTTTTATCCCAAAAGGATTATTAGTCTCGAAACGGGATTTTGCATCGAATCATTTGAAATGTTCGAATCACTATTAACATTGTTTCAACAACATATTATCGCCGTGTATTACATATAGAGATATTAAATGAAGAATCTATATGTATGCATGTATGTTTCTGGTATTGTGAAAAAAAAAAAAAAAAAAAAAGGTACCCATTAAAATTTAAAATACCGTAGTGCTCCACCCGAAAATGGGCACCTGGAAGCTCGAATCTTGAATTTCGAATTTGTTTTATTATTTATTTCATATTTTTAAAAACTTTAACGAATTTTTTATTAACAAGCTTAACCATTTCAAAGGGAGCAGTGGCAACACTGCGCGGAATAAAATATTTTTATCTCCAGCGAGCGAATCTGTCTATCGACAGTTCCAAAGATGTGCTGTTTTTAAGGGGTGTTGGAACCCCAAAATCTTCAAAAAAAAATTGTGATTTCGGATTTTTGCATTTTCAAATTCTCTACACTTTTATCTTTCTAAAAATACCATTCTTTAATCTCTATGAAAATTAGAACTGTAAAAAAATCTAGTTTTAATATGTCATCGACTGCTTTGATCAATGAGGATTTTTACATAAAAACGCGTTTTACTCCAAACGTGATTTTTTTATAGTCGATGTACCTTTTCTCAGGAACTACTGCTTACAGGTATCTAAAATTTTTATGGCTTATTTATTAGGTTTCCTAATATTTACTGAAATGAGCTTTTTGTGATAAACTTAGAATAAAAAATGTTTTTAAGTTTTTTTGTGTGAGAAAAGTCTTAAATTTTACTATGCCTAACAAAATATTCTGTAAATTACTCTAAAATTCAAAATATTTCAAAAGCTCATTTCAGTATAATCAGATAGGTATACTTTAGTTACACAAAAAATTTCAAGCTTGTATCTACAGCAGATTTTGAGAAAAAGTACATCCAAAATGACCAATTTAACATTAACATTGTCGGTATAGGGGTTTCTGATACTCCTTAAACGAATGAAATGGAAAAAGCGAATAAATGTGCATGAATGTTAATGAAAGTAAATGAAAAACGCGTCTTTGGATGTAATATAAAATCTTAAAGCCTTGAGAATTTTTTGCCATGAAGGACTATTATTTTCATTTTGGCATTTTGCGTTGAAAACTTTAAAAGGCTGTATCACTTTTCACATTGTCGCCACCAAATACTAGAGGCCTGTATTATATTTGAAGAAATTAAATAATGAAGAATCTGCATGAAAGTATGTCAATTTCTCTCATTGTGTTAAAACCACGTAACCTAAAGCTGTCCATTCTTGAATAACTTACATTTCCACCCGAATATGGGCATCTGGAAGCTCAAATTTGGAATTTGTTTTGTTATCTATTTTGTAAAACTTTAAAGAATTTTTTATTAACAAACTCGACGATTTAAGAGCGAGCTATGGCGACACTCTATTGGGGGCACATTTTTATCCCCTGCGCGCGGAACTGTGTATCGGAAATTCTAAAGATATGCTCATTTTAAAATTATTTTGCGATATTGCTCTTGAACTGAATTTTATGCTTTAAGGGCGAAGAACATAGAAATAAAGCTAACACACAAAACGTTAAAAAAACGCCCCTTTGGACGTAATTTAAAATCCGAAACTTTTTTTTAAAATTTATTTATTTATTTATTTTATTTTATTTTTATTAGTCCAAAGGGATTTGAATCCCGAAGGACTATTAGTTTCGTTTTGGCATTTTGCGTCGGACGGATAAATGTCGGTTCACTTTTCAAACTGTTTCCACAAAATGTTAGAGTCCTGCATTATATTTGAAGAAATTAAATAATGAAAATCTGCGTAAATGTATGTATATTTCTCACATTGTCATAAGATAACGGTACATAGAGTCATCGAATTTTGAATAACGTAATCCTCCAACGAATATGAGCATGTGGAAGACCAAATTTGAAATTTGAAATTTGTTTTATGATCGATTTCCTATTTTTTAAAACTTTGACGAATTTTTGATTAACAAACTCAAGGATTTCAAAGCGAGCAATGGCAACGTTGTGCAGAAAAAATATTTTTATCTCCAGCGCGTGAGTCTCTGTATCGGAAATTCTAAAGATATGCTCATTTTAACACACAAAATGTTAAAAAACGCTCCTTTGGACGTAATTTAAAATCTGAAACATTTCAGATTTTTATTTATTTATTTATTTATTTTTTAAATAAACTGGAAGTTTATCTGATTCCTATACCTCATTTCTTGCATCACAGTGATGGATAAAATCCCCACGCAGAATTTCTCCACTGCAGTCTTCGTTATCACATCCCACACACCTCCCTCAAGTGCTGAGGACCAAAGGCAATTATCCGCATCTCCCCCCCACACACAAAAATCGTGCCATCCCCAGAAAAGTCACAGAAGGTTCACAAAGCGTTTAATTCCTTTCCAGTTTCCCCAGAATTATGATGTCCCCTCTCTGTGGAAGAAGAACGGACAGAGTATGTTCGAAAACCAGCTGTCGCGTGCTCTTCTGCCACCAAGAACTCCCTGGATGGAACAGCTCGGCGGGAAGGGGGAGGAAGAACGTCCGACATAAAGCACTCTCCTATGTCTGGATGAATACCGACAAGAACGTAGGGTGTTGGAGAGATTCTGGAAGAATGGAGGTGGAGCTCATTTCGGAGGAAACCATGCATCAAAGCAATGCGGGATTGCGTAAATAAGGGACCTTGACTTCCCTAGGGTACATCCCCCCAGACAAGACTTCGTGTGGGCTAATGTAAATATGTCGTACGTGGAATGTTGTTGCGAGTGACGCAGGGTTAGTTGCTATGCAAACATTCGGAATGATTACCGAGGGCTTGTGGGTAATTTTGGCACAAAGGGAGAGAGGTGTTGAGGTTTTTCGGAGCATTTTTATGCAGCTTGGTCATTGTGGTGTACAGCTAACTGTCGCTCACTCGGGTTGAAAGTTAAGTTAAAAAAGTTATATTTTAATTCATTATTATTTATAATGATCTTCATCATCATCGTAATAATAATTTTGATGCTCCACTGCGTTCAATTAGGAATTCTCGTTTCTCAATTAATTCTCAGTTAGGAATCGTAATTCTCAATTAGGAATCGTAATAATCGTTTTATAGTTGTCATAGTTATGCAGATGTAAAGTAGAATCATTGTACAGTTGTCATAGTTACATAGATGTCAAACAGAATCAATCTACAATCGTCATAGTTACACAGGAGTAAAATAGAATCATTCTACAGTAGTCATAGCTATAGAAATGTAATGTAAAATCATTTTACAGTTGTCAGAGTTCTCCAGATGTAAAGTAGAATCGTTCTACAGTTGTCATAGTTATGCAGATGTAAAGTAGAATCATTGTACAGTTGTCATAGTTACATAGATGTCAAGCGGAATCAATCTACAACTGTCATAGTTATACAGGAGTAAAGTAGAAGCATTCTACTGTTGTCATAGTTATAGAAATGTAATGTAAAATCATTTTACAGTTGTCAGAGTTCTCCAGATGTAAAGTAGAATCGTTCTGCAGTTGTCATAGTTATGCAGATGTAAAGTAGAACCATTCTACAGTTGTCATAGTTACATAGATGTCAAGCGGAATCAATCTACAACTGTTATAGTTACATAGATGTCAAGCGGAATCAATCTACAACTGTTATAGTTATACAGGAGTAAAGTAGAAGCATTCTACTGTTGTCATATTTATACAGATGTAAAGTAGAATTAGGAATATTGCGGGGATTTAAATTAAGACACCTGCAGAGTTCCTCACTTTGTAATTACAAAGTTACTGTTGGAAGTGAAGACTCTTAAGAACTGATAAGCGAATAATCGCTTGAGTTCGTGTGACATTAAAGAACAAGATAGAAGGGTGAACTAATCAATTATTATTCCAACTAAAGTTTAACACAACTTAGTCTTGGAGTTTACAATAAAGCCGACACTTCGGCTTGAACGTAAGATACTAAGAATTAACTGAACTAATCTAAACTAAAGAGGTATAGCCGAAGCTATCAAAATTCTAACAGAGTTGGCCCCTTGACGTTAATAATAGACTGCGAAGTTATCAAGGGCCTAAAGTACGGTTGAGCGTGATAATAACTTACGAGAGAGTAGCCTAAAAAACGCGGACGCGTGCAGACAGAATACCTAGTTTCCTCTCCCTAAGACCGAAGAACTTAGCGGTTAAATCCCGCTTTTCCTCATTATGTATTCAGACGTGATTCTAAAACTAAGTTCTGGCCGGAAGTGTAAGTTGAAGTTAAGAATCGATAGGAAAGGAACTTTAAGTCAAAAACTAAGTTCTGCCCGGAAGTGCAAGTTGAAGTTAAGAATCGATAGGAAAAGAACTTTAGCTCAAAATTTAACTGTTAATAAAATTAACACCTCCTGCCTTAAACACCTCCTGCCGAATAAAATACCGAAACAAATTAACGGTCTTACGCTAGTACCAAGCGGCCTGCTATGTCTGAGGGCGTGGCGGTCACGACTCATTTCTAATTTGAAGATTTTCCATCATCGCCTATTTTTTGACAATTGGCCCTTTATTACATGTATATGATACACGTTATATAGAAAGGTTATGGAGAAAACAAATGAAAAGCATATATACAATATATACAGTGTTAGAGTCGACACTCTAGTTACGGTTATACAGATGGAAAGACTTAGCGTCTACAATTCTTGGTTAAACAGATGTCACACAGAATCCGTCTACAATTCTCACAGTTATACAAATTTAAAATAAAATGATTCTACATTTGCCATAGCTATACAGATGTTAAAGAGAATCATTTTACAATGATCATAGTTTAGAAGATGTAAAATCGAATCATTCTACAGATATCATAGTTATAGAAATGTAAAACCATTTTACAGTTGTCAGAGTTCTGCAGGTGTAAAGTAGAATCGTTCTATAGTTGTCATAGTTATGTAAATGTAAAGTAGAATCATTCTACAGTTGTCATAGTTACATAGATGTCAAGCAGAATCAATCTACAACAGTCATAGTTATACAGGAGTAAAATAGAATCATTCTACAGTAGTCATAGTCATAGAAATGTAATGTAAAATCATTTTACAGTTGTCAGAGTTCTACAAAAGTTCTGCAAGAACTTTCAGTTCTACAGAAGTTCTGCAAAATATACAAATTTAAGGCTGATGCTTGTTGTTTGACTTCCCCAATAATTTAAAAGTTGTTTAAAATTGTCAAAATTATAATTTAAAATTGTTTCCATTTGTTTACATTTGAAACTTAGCAGTACAGTGAATTAAGCCAGTTTCTGCACCAAATACAGTGTCTTTTTGCAGAGAGGGGCCAACAGTTTTGTGCAGCGGAAAATCTTTCTGAATAATTTTAAACTCTAATTTTAATTGCAAAAATTGTTTTCTTACCTTTTTTTAAATCTATTTTGTGTTTTAGATCTTTCTATTTTACAATTTTCAGTGAAGATGTTTTGAGTTTTTATGTATTTTTTTCCCTTGCTGCGAAGTAAGAACTAAAATGAATGAATGAAAAATATGTCTGTAATGAAATTCGGGGAAATAAGTTTAAATAAAATGCAGCAAAAAATGTGCAGAATTTAATAGGCCGCGTAAGGAAGTCATGTGTGCCCGTATTGGATTTTTTTAAAATACAATTTACTTCTTTTTTCTAAACCTGCGCTACTAAATCAAATAAAAACTCAATTAAATTCGTTTTGAAACGCTTGACTATTTATATTTTACCAGACTGCAACTAATCAAATTTTAAACTGCAGTTTCAGCGCCAGAAAAGTATTGTTACAGGAAGACATGCAGCCTAATTTTATTAATACTTTTCGACTTTTAAAATTTTCCTTCATACCCTTTAATCAGCTGAGATATTAATTAAAAATTCTGAAAAAGTTATTTTAGCCCTCATTTTTACGAGTGGCAAAAGTCTCGCACGCTAGAGATAAAAATTCGTTAAGTGTTGCCCCTGTTCGCTTTAAATTTTAGAGTTTGTTAATAAAAAAATTATAAATTTTACAAAATGTGAAATAAAAATAGTATTGCCAAATTTTAAATATGTTATTATATAAGGTCATATTCTGACGCTAAAGAAAGCATGCGATTGTACGTGACGTCATTGTATGTAGAAAATTTTTCCTTAATCCTCATTAATCCTTTTCCTTAATTTTTCCTTACTGCCATGATATGTTATTGCCACATTAATTCTTTTATTGATATTGAAAAAAGTTGTTATATTACATTAAATTTAAATCATGATGTCATACGTATTAACCTGATGTATCCAAAGTTTTTGTTTCTTGATTTGGCAACAAAAAAGTATTTACGAATTGGTTGTTGCTGGGAAAGAATGAACTGATTTCATTCATATTGAAATGCTTTTATACATTTTCATTTAAGGCACATATAGAAATTATACATTTTGCTTTGGCCACAGCCCGCTAGTAAGATAAAATTTACCTTTTGCCTTGTCTCTTTATCTTTTTATATATTTATGTTTTTCATTAAGAGTTTCAAGCATAACATTTGAAGAGAGTATAACATTTTCATTATGAGTTTCAAGCATAACATAAGAGAAATATTTTGTCGATATTGCTTCGTGTATCTAAAGAGAACTTTAGGGACAGTTCCAAAACGTTAATTTTCAGACGACCTCCCCAATCCTACACACAGCGACCCAGCCATAGGTTGCGCCCCCAAAGATCGCGAGGGGAGATGCTATGACTAATAGGGAAATTATCCTCCCCCCGGCTTCGCCACCGCTTAGGCCAGTGTGGTGGAGAGAGAATGAACTCCCCCTCTGACCCCACCCCTTGCTCCTGAATCAGCAATTCGAATGGCTGTCGCAGGAAACGCAGTAGCGTTCGATTCGCGGGTCAGAGGTCACGTGGGTGCCGGGGTCCGCGAAACAAAGAGCATCTCGTGCTTCGTGTGGCTTGCCCCTTCCCCCATGCACGAAATGCATATTATTAAAGCAATCTATATTACCTCATTGTGTGGTTCTGTACCTTTTTTTTTTTTTTTTTTTTTTTCTGGATGGAGGACGTCGATTTTTAGCGTAATAACCTTGACGCCTGTTTGGCGGAATTATCATACATATGACTTTTGGCTTCGGTGGACACGGTATTTTTTTTTTTCCTTGTTCCATGGGATCTGAATTAAAGGGAAAGAAGAATGGAAATAAATTCCTTGATTTTTAGAACACGATTAATTGTGTTCCCAAAATCCATTACTTTTCAAATGGTATCGTACATTTTTTGAAATTTTTGCAAAACAAACATTCTAGGTACTTTTTACTTCCTCGTGCGAAGTAAAGTTAGTATCGCGAAAAATTTCGTATACCATATTTGAAATAAAATATCCATTTTTACAATTCCCGAATGCATTTTAACAATTTTTTGCTCGACGTGTGTGCGAACGGACGAAATAAAGGACTCTTTTTTCCCAAAACGAATTGTAACAATCCCGACTTAATATGGATTCAAGAGGGATTTTTTTTTTTTTTTTTTTTTTTTTAACTCAAAAACGATTAGCTTTAGAAAGACGAAATTTTCTATATGGCATTATTATAACATGTAGTTGTGCACCTCACTTTTTCTTACACGGCTTTTTAGTTTCACAATCCTTCGGTTGTAGTCATATACAATGAAAATCGTTTAACATGAAACTGAGGGGACTGAAATATTTTTCGTGTTAAGGGATATTGGAAATATATATATATTCAACAAAATTAAGTTTATTAGAGTATAAACTTAATTTTGTATCTGCATAAGCATGTATTTAATAAAAATCATGGACACAAAAACATCCACTAGAACTAAATGAAAATTAATACCAAGTTTTTTGAAAAACAAAACATTTATTGAGCTTTTGGAAAATAATCTGATATTTTTCTTTGCATTGTCATTTTAGCATCAAATTGTTTAATGTCGTCAATTTGTTATTCATTTCACCATTGGAATGCGCGTCTAAATAACTGCGCATACTTTTTATGACGTTCTTCATTTCGGATGACATGGAAACAGAAGCTGCATTATTCATTTCATTTGCTTCCTCGGAATCTGCATCAATGATTTTTTTTTTAGCTTTGAACAAACTCCAAAATGTCTTTATCTGCCATCATTGGGGCTGTACACCCATTATCATCAACTACTGCAGCGAATTCTTCCGATAATACGGTAAGATAGTCCATTAATACACAAACTTTCTCAAACATTTCATTAAGTGTCGGCTCAGTTTCAGTATCCTACTTCTCCATTTCTTTTGACGTCAAAGAATCTGATACTTTTGAGAATCGTGCATGATGAAAACAATTTTCAGTCGTCCTTGGAGTCACTGAATTCCATGCAGAATTCAACATATGAAGAGACAGAAACACGCAGAGTGCAACATATGAAGAGACAGAGACATGCAGATGCAACGTTTGAAGAGATAGAAACATGCAGAGTGCAACATATGAAGAGACAGAGACATGCAGAAGGCAACATATGAAGAGACAGAGACATGTAGAGTGCAACATATGAAGAGACGGAGACATGCAGAGTGCGACATATGAAGAGACAGAGACATGCAGAGGGCAACATATGAAGAGACAGAGACATGCAGAGTGTAACATATGAAGAGAAAGAGACATGCAGAGTGCAACATATGAAGAGACAGAGACATGCAGAGTGCAACATATGAAGAGACAGAGACATGCAGAGTGTAACATATGAAGAGACAGAGACATGCAGAGTGCAACGTATGAAGAGATAGAGACATGCAGAGTGCAACATATGAAGAGACGGAGACATGCAGAGTGCAACGTATGAAGAGATAGAGACAGGCAGAGTGCAACATATGAAGAGACAGAGACATGCAGAGTGCACCATATGAAGAGACAGAGACATGCAGAGTGCACCATATGAAGAGACGGAGACATGCAGAGTGCGACATATGAAGAGACAGAGACATGCAGAGGGCAACATATGAAGAGACAGAGACATGCAGAGGGCAACATATGAAGAGACAGAGACATGCAGAGTGCACCATATGAAGAGACAGAGACATGCAGAGTGCACCATATGAAGACACAGATACATGCAGAGTGCAACATATGAAGAGACAGAGACATGCAGAGTGCAACATGTAAAGAGACAGAGATATGTAGAGTGCAACATATGAAGAGACAGAGACATGCAGAGTGCAGCATATGAAGAGACAGAGACATGCAGAGTGCAACATGTAAAGAGACAGAGATATGTAGAGTGCAACATATGAAGAGACAGAGACATGCAGAGTGCAGCATATGAAGAGACAGAGACATGCAGAGTGCAGCATATGAAGAGACAGAGACATGCAGAGTTGAACATACGAACCAAACTGACATTTACTCACACTGCGATGTTTCACCGAATTCTAAAGCCAACTGATGAGAGATGAGATGTCTGTGTGGCGTTTGTAGAGGTGGAAAGTGAAAGTAGCTTAGATAAACAAAACTGGGTCGTGTCGCAAGCTATTCCGGAGGATATTTCAAAGCCAAATTAGCCTCCTTTCTACGAAAATACGAAACCATCTCTCTTTCATTTCACACTTCTCTTCAATCTCGCCTGCGAGGCTGGTGTTTTCCGTATTATTTTCATTTCCAGAAAGCATATTTTCGTGTTAAGCGATTTTTATTTCGTGTTAAGAGAAAAACAATGCTTGAAAATACATAGCAGTTTGTCGGAAGCGTTGTATTATTTCGTGTTAACCGATATTTCGTCTTAAGCGTTTTCGTGTTAAACGTATTTCACTGTACTTAAAATAACACAAATATTCTAAATGATGAAAATATTCTGGTTTTGGCAATGTTAAATTGAAGAAAGAAAAAAAATAATAATTTGGACAAATAACGAAATCTAACTTTTATTGCAGTCTCCCAATTCCTACACTTACATTTTCAAAAAGTTTATGAAAAAATATGCAAGAAGTTTAACTGAAGTACTACAAAAATTGACTGCGATATAATTTTTGATGCCATTTTCAACTTAATTTGAGAAATCGGTTAACTAGGAATAATTCGGGGATATATATTTAAATGACATACAAATAATACTAAATTGTAAAAAATCTGAAAGTTTTCAGATTTTATATTGCGCTCAAAGGGACTTTTTTTAACATTTCGTATGCTATCCATATTGATTAAATATCATGTTCTTCACTTTTAAACCATAGAATTCAATTCAACAGCAATATCACAAAATAATTTTAAAAGAAGCATATCTTCAGAATTTCCGATACACACTCTCACGGGCTAAAGATAAAACCTTTTTTTTTTTCTTTTTTACTTCCTTGTACGAAGTAAAAAGGAAGTATTGTAATCGCGAAAAGTTTCAGGCAGCCTATTTCAACGAAAACATTTTGACCGCTATCGAATGCAATTTAACGATGTTTTTGCGTGATATCTGTACGTAAGGACAGAATAAAAGACTCTTTTCCTCCAAAAAAATTATAAAACTGCTTTAAAATTAATGCTGAAGAGAATTTTTCGTGGCGTCTGTACGAACGTATCTCGCATAACTCAAAAACGAGTTGCCTCAGAACGATGAAATTTTTTGCATATAGGATTACTATAACAGGCAGATGTGCACCTCGTATTTTGGTCGCAATCGGCCCCACCAAACGTATATAAATATATTTATATATATATCCACTCTGTTACCCGGCTCAGTAATCTGTTTCTTTACTCTTATATGTTTGTAAATTGTACATTTTTTGCTTTAAAAATGATTGAATTATGTTGTTCTTATCTTCCGGTTAAGGTTTTTATGCCTTTAATAAATCTGTATGTAGTAGTTTTAGAATTATCAACAATTTTAAAGTTGTTTAAGTGTCGCTAAGCCTAATAATTTTTTTGATGGCGGCCATTGCTTGTTTGCATTTGAAACAGCAGGATAGTGGATTTGTTGCCAATCTAGAAAAACTTAGCTTCGCAACAACAAAGATAAAAGCGTTCATTTATTATTGCGATTTAAATCATGCTTAATCCTTTCTGGAATTTTTTCGAGGAAATAAGTGTTTAAGATTTACTTCGTAATTTTTAATACAGATATTTTGAGTTTTTATGTATTTTTGCCTTTTCGCAAAGTGAGAACTGAATTAATTGAATGAGAAATACTCAATCGTCTGTGAAAAACTGTTTCTTTTTTGTTTTGTTTGCTTAATTTCTTTTATACATCGCTCTAGATTTATTACAGTATTTGAATAGAACATGTGACAACGATTAGATAATTCTTTAAATGATATAAATTTTGTGCATTCTGAGTTATAATATGAACGAAATATAATGCTGTTAAGTAAACCTAGCGCCAGAGTGTCGCTATGGTAAACAAATAGAATGAATTTTAAAGAATGCATTTATTCTATTGTGGTTTATGCGCTGTCGGCGAAGTAGATTTAATTCAATCCAATAAGTTTAAATGAAATGCAAGAAAAAATGCGTATAATTTAATAGTCCGTACAAGGAAGTCATGTGGTGTACACATCAGATTTTTTTTAAATATAATACCGAGCGATAATATTTGGTGGCAATAATCTGAAAAGTGATACAATCTTTTATAGTGATTCGACGCAAAATCCCCTTTGGAGACAAATAGTCCTTCTGGGCTAACACCTCTTTGGGCTAAAAATAAATCTAATTTTTGATAAAAGACATGCAAAACTAAATTAGGAAACTGGACGTTTGATGAAAGACATACCAAACTAAAACGCAAAATTTAGTTTTTGATGTAAGTCATCAAAATTTAAAATATGAAATTTAAAGTTTTTGCTGCTTTTAATTTTATGTTTTTGAAATGTATACTTGAAAAAAAATCATTTAAAGTTTTTACATATATTAAACATGTTAGGATTTTTTTGGTGTTCCCTTAAAATACAGCCAAAAGGTTGTCCCTTAAAATACAGTTTTTCAACTACATGCCCTTTATACGTACAATTGTTCAACTATATGAGCAAAAATGTAACTTTACACTTATAAACTATGATTAAAAACAGCAACTGTCTGTGAAGAATTTTTCTATTCAAATTAATATTTGAATTTATTAGAATTTTTCTTTTCAAATTAATAATCTTTCTATAAAGAAGTAAAGATTGAAGGGGGCGCATACATCTGAAAACCCTTAAGATCTTCGAATATATGACTGTTGCAAGAATTGGGATATTTTATTTATTTTAAAAGCAATTGCTTCCAACTTTTTATAGCCGACTACATAATTGTAACATTTTAGCAATCTTGCTTTTAAGCAAGAAGAAAGGAGATGAGGACTTTGGCGAAAGCCGTTTCCTCCTACATAATATAGCTGCTTTTGCTAGTAATCAGAAAGTTTGTGTTGCCACAAATATTTTTATAATTTAAGGGGACGGCGGACTTTAAAATAGCTAAAAATCAACCAAAATATTGAATTTTTTTTTTACTCTCATAACATTCCATATACGTAACTACGTCGTATGCAAAAAAACCGATTTCAAATATTCTAATTTTTAAAGAAGTTACAAGCACTTAAGATGTAACGTAAAAAACGTAAACTTTGCCCTTAAAATTTTGGTGAAAAATGTAAAATAACGTATTTCAACAGTTATTTACTGATGTAATAATTTATATATTTACCCAAAAGAAGTGTTTATTTCAAAAAAAAAAAAAAAAAAAAAAAAAAAAAAAAAAAAAAATCTGAAATGTTTCAGATTTTAAATTACGTCCAAGGGGCGTTTTTTAACATTTTGTGTGTTACCTTTCTTTATTAAATATCATGTTCCTCGCACTTAAACCATAAGATCCAGTGCAACAGCAATATCGCAAAATAGTTTTAAAACGAGCATATCTTTAGAATTTCCGATACAGAGACTCACGCGCTGGAGATAAAAATGTTTTTTCTGCACAACGTTGCCATTGCTCGCTTTGAAATCCTTGAGTTTGTTAATCAAAAATTCGTCAAAGTTTTAAAAAATAGGAAATCGATCATAAAACAAATTTCAAATTTCAAATTTGGTCTTCCACATGCTCATATTCGTTGGAGGATTACGTTATTCAAAATTCGATGACTCTATGTACCGTTGTTTTATCAAAATACGAGAAATATACATACATTTATGCAGATTTTTCATTATTTAATTTCTTCAAATATAATGCAGGACTCTAACATTTTGTGGCAACAGTTTGAAAAGTGAACCGACATTTATGAGTCCGACGCAAAATGCCAAAACGAAACTAATAGTCCTTCGGGATTCAAATCCCTTTGGCCTAAAAAAAAAAAAAAAAAAAAAAAAAACTAGAAATGTCAGTATTGACAACTATTAATGAATTTAACTTTGGTTATGTGAATGCTATACGCCTAGAACAGGAGGAAACAAACTCGTTTTCCCTACTCGTTGCAAAAAAGCGTGATAAACGTCGCTTGAATCAAAGCAAAAAGAGAAGTTTACCTGCTTGGAAACACCAGAAATAGTAATATAGTAAATATTGTAAAGTATTAAAAGGTAATGTAAATGTAACAAATGAAGGTAAAACATAGGATGCGAGTGAATTTTAAAAGTTTCATTGGATATACTGGCATAAATTGTTTCTACCTCTAACTTCGAATAACGCACCAATTTGCGATATGTTTATTTTTCTCATATATTATGAGATTAAAAATTGTTAAATGATACGAAAATGTTATCTAGCGGGTACATTTTCATATTTAAAGTTAATTTGCTGTTTCTCATGACCATGTATTAAATAAAGGTAAGTTTGAAGAAAAACTTTAAACTCGGTTTTTTCAGTTTTCGCAGTTCGTATGTCTTGAAAATGCTCTATGCGTCTCATTTTTAGTTAAAAATGAATGATATTTGGAAGAAACTATCTTGTTATATGTTACAATAGATCTGTGTATGCATTTTCGGATATGAGGTTATTAAGAAGTTTAAACTTGTGATAATGTTTAACAAAAGGTGATATTTTTCCGAAAACTAGGTTTAAGTTCACAAAAACCCTTTTTAAAAATTTCTGATTCATCATATTCAATAACGGATGCACAAAAACTTTTGCCAAGTCCTCATAACTAACTTAAAGGAAAAATTAGGAAAAAATATTGAAAATTAGCGCGCAAAGAGCATTTTAAATCTTTAATTAAAATAATTAATTATTTGTTTTAAAATTTTTTAATTTAAAATAAATTAAAGTTTTGAACATATATTTTATAAACTGATGTTATAATATGTTTATGTGTAAAATGTCTCGTTGAAAACACAAAAACTTAAAAAGCTCATTTTTAAAGTCCACCGTCCCCTTAATCTGTTTTGTGACAAAATTTTTTATGCGTTCACGTCATGTTTCCACCTGGCGTGCATGATATTTTAAAAATGGCTACTGTTACATACTTGAAATTGGATGGTGTGGTGTATTTTAATTATGGCAAAGCACACTAGGGCTATCTGCCTAAAGGGAGGGATGCCTTCGTGGAGGACTTTCTGAGGGAAACTGGCTCGTATACACGTTACACATGGGGAAAACCACGAAAACACCCATGCAGCCAGCCCGTTCGCGGGATTCGAACCTCGGACCGAACTACCAGTGTTCAGCGACTTTACCGCTCGGCCGCTGGTGGGCTTGAAATTGGATGGAATTATTTATAAGTATCTGTATAATTTTTGTTGTTCTGTGTAATATGAAACTATTTTTTAACCGAACCAAAAACCTGATGAATATTTTAGTATTAAAAAATTTTATGCATGAAAACATTACAGAATTTTTTAATAAAATTATGCAATAAGAAATTAAATTATGCAACAGAATGTTTTAAACTGTGCGCTGAAGGTGGAAACATGACGTGAACTCATAAAAATTTTTGTCACGAAGCAAATTAAATTATAAAAGTATTTGTGGCAACACAAATTTCTGGTTACTAGTTCAGAAAGGAGCTATATTAGTAATCAGCTGTAAAAAGTTGGAAATAATTGCTTTTAAACTAAATATGTTACCCCAATTCTTGCAACAGTCACAAATTCGAAGATCTTAAGGGTTTTAAAGTGTATGAGTCCCCTTAAAAAGGTGGAAAAAGGCGAAACAGGCTGACATTTCGATTTTCGAAAGGCTAATCTCCTTCGAAATAGAGAGAACATAAAGAGGTGGAGGAAGGGCAAGTCACGTGACACCACGAACGAGTGTTCGAGAGGTAGGGGGGTAAACAGTCACAGGCACCCAATACAATGCACTTCTTGCGGTACAATGACAATTCCCCCCCCCTCCCGCAACATTCGATTTTGAACACAAATCCAGTCCGTTTAACGATTCGAGCGCATAAAAAAAGAGTAAGAAATATATATATATATATATATATATATATATGCGAGGGGGGAGGAGACGTTGAACGAATGTGGGTTAGAGATCTTGCGTGTTACGACTCGCAACCATAGAAACGATGACCTTTTGTTAGGATTTGCCACCCGCGACTCGATAGGCCACTTCAACGTTCACAATCGCAATTGTCATGGCAACTCCGCTTTTGTGAAACTTAAGCAATAGTTGGGCAGTTCAGAGGGTGCAGGATTCTCTTTTGTAAAGCACTGATATTGGCCATTGTGAAATGGGAAAGGACACTTGCTCTCTTAACAAGGCATTTTCCGTCTCCAAATTGAGAAAAAAAAATGCATAATGCTGTTGGAGTTTATGACCATTCCCCGCAAACACAGTTAAATATCGATTATTTTATACTGATATTAGAAGGCTGTGTTAAACGACTTTCGCACATGGTTTTCAATAAACAGATAAATTTGTAATTCTACACACTGGTGTGTATTTCTCAGGGTCGCATTCAGTTATCAGGCAAACTATATTTAAGCAAAGTGTAAGCGAACTGTAACTAAGTGAATAACACAAGTGACTACTGTGAATGTGACAAGCAAATATTCCACTGGAACTCTGCAAATATGGGAACAGCACGCATAATATACACTACACAAACAAACATACACACACACACACACCATAAAACGAAAAACAACAAAAGAAAAAAAAAAAAAAAAAAAAAAACGCATAAAAAAGTTTAAAAAAATCTGAAAGGTTTCAGATTTCAAATTATGTCCAAAGGGGCGTTTTTTAACATTTTGTCTGTTACCTTGTAGAGGCATTAGGTATTTTTTTCGAAGCAGGCAAGATGAAAAATTAGCAACTCCTTCCCCGGGAATCGAACCACGGACCTCTGGAATACCGAACCAGTGTGCAGAACCACTACACCACGAAGGCGCGCAAAGAAGGCGAGAGAAATACCTTATATGCTCCCCCTTTTAAAGGCTGGCTGGGATTTTTAGGGGACCCAGTCGCCAAACCCTGGGTGTTGAAAATCTTCATCCAACACCCTTTTAGTTCGGGCGCCACTGTAGAGACATTAGGATTTTTTTTTTTTTTTTTTTTTTGGAAGCACGGAAGATGAAAAATGAGCAACTGCCTTCGCCGGCAATCGAACCGCGGACCTCTGGCATACAGGCCCAGTGTGCAGAACCACTACACCACGAAGGCACGCTAGGAAGGCGGGAGAAATACCTTATAACCTTTATTTATTAAATATTGTTCTACGTACTCAAACCATAAAATTCAGTTCAACAGCAATATTGCAAAATAATTTTAAAATGAGCCTATCTTTAGAATTTCCGATACACAGTCTCGCGCGCTAGAGATAAATTTTTTTTTTTCGTACTGCGTTGTCATTGCTCGCTTTGAAATCGTTGAGTTTGTTAACCAAAAATTCTTTGAAGTGTTACAAAATATGAAATCGATAATAAAACAAATTCCAAATTACAAAAATGGATTTCCAGATGCACATATTTTATAGAAGATTACGTTATTCAGATTTTGATGGCTCTAGGTACCGTTGTTTTATCAACGGTACCTACGTTGTGCGTAAACCACAGTTTCGTTGTATCGCTTATAATAAATACGCCAAAATTAAAAACGCGCCAAAATGTAAATTCACGCATATTTTCTAGGAAATTTTGAATAAAAACTCTAACTTTTACAGGTACGTTTAGAAATGCATCTAAGATGATGACAAGACTTTTATATGTTATAATTCAAAATTGTTTTTGAAAAATTTATAAAAATTATTTAAAAATAAATCATAAAACACAGGCGAATTTTATTTGGAATTTTGAAATACGAAAGGGAGAATCAAATAAGTTTAATAAAAAATACATATTAATAAATACACATATAATTCAATTAACACTGAGGAGCTAAAATTTGGAGGGCTAATTTTTTAAAAACTACTCGTGCAATTTTTACAAATCTTGGCAGTTTGGTATAATTTAACACGTAGAATCAAAATGTGGGAAAAAATTGGCCTGCCATTTCAGAAGAAGTCCGATTTAGTGTCAAAATACCTATATTAAAACAATGTTATATATGTTACGGTGAAACACCGAAATCTGGAGAATGTCGACCGACTTTTACCGGTGAATGTCAACATTCACATAGTCTCTTGGCGTATGTCCGAAATATTTTCCAAATACTCTTATTTCTGATTTACACCGGTGAATGTCGACATTCACCATGTACTGTAAATGTTGAACATATAAGAATATTATATTTCCTTCTCCGTAATTCATTCGCGAAAAAACGCACTTGAGACTCAGAATAAGAACTTAAGAACATATGAACTTAAGAAATCCATTTTTGTAATTTGGAATTTGTTTTATTATCGATTTCATATTTTGTAACACTTCAAAGAATTTTTGGTTAACAAACTCAACGATTTCAAATCGAGCAATGACAACGCAGTATGGAAAAAAAAAAAAAAAAAAAAAAAAAATATCTCTAGCGCGCGAGACTGTGTATCGGAAATTCTAAAGATAGGCTCATTTTAAAATTATTTTGCGATATTGCTGTTGAACTGAATTTTATGGTTTGAGTACGTAGAACAATATTTAATAAATAAAGGTTATACCGTTCAAATAGATATTTTTGAACATAAGAACTTAAGAACATAAGAACTTAAAACACACAGTACATTTAAAAGGAGAAAGGAAAATAATAGAAGTTATAAACTTACCAAATTATGTGATTCAAATCTTATTTATTGCAACAACTTAAACTATTATGGCACTTTGAATTGCACAAGAGGCCCTTGCTTTTACAGCTGCATTTATTTGTGGAACACTTCCTTTTGGAATGGCAGCGTGTACATATACTCCTCTCTTTTCGATCTACACCAGAGCATATTTGTGATTGTCGACATACACCGGTGAGGGTCCGAATGTACAAGAATGTAAAGAAATATTCGATCTTTCACCGACGTATTTGGTGAATGTTGACATTCTCCGGTGAAAGTCGACATTCTCCAATTTCGGTCTTTCACGGTAACATATATAAATATAATGCATATCCTAAGTAGCACTTTTGAGACGTTAGAAACACAAGTTGAATTTCGTCAATAGGTCCAGATGGAAAATGGTGCTTTTGCAGTTATATCAGATGTATTTACAGTCTGAGGCAATAAAACACTATCACATAAAACTAGAGATTAAGTATTAGAAACAAGCTGATTCTGCAAGCTATTAACTGTTGAAGTTTTCGATATTGCACGTGGAAGATTTTGTTCAAGAAGCATTCGAAGCTGAGATAACTGTTTGACCTTATTGTTACAAGACAGCTGCCCATTATCTACTTCTAATTCTTTGTTCCTTTCCTCTTGAAGGGGAGTAACAATAGAAACACTGGAATTAGCACCACGAAAGTAATCATTCAAAGCATCCCCTTCAATTTCATGTACACAAACTTCACTAATGAAGACAGGAATTTGATTTGTTTGACTCTGCTGCATCAAATTTGATACACTTTTATTCAATGATGCAGATTCAGAAACACCGTCTGTTATGGGAATATCTAAATGTGGTTTTTTGCTATCTTTATAATAATTATTCTCAGATAGATGCCTTTTCATAACATTTTTTTCTTCAGAAGACTTCCTTTACTTCCTTTACTTGGTACAAGGAAGTAAAAAATATCTCATTATTAATAAGCCTACAAATTACGTAAAGCAATTTTTTTTTATTTATGAAAACTCTAATAGTATATACGTATTATTGTTATACTTTTCTACATTATAATTAAACAAAAAAAATTATTTTTATTTTCATTATGATAAATCAAAAACCTAAGAGATTAATTTTTATTAATGTAAAATAAATGCATTATGAATATAATTCATATACGTTATTTAAGATTAAAACGTGCCTAAGAAAATTAGCAAACAAGATTTATTTTACTTAAACAACTGAAGGGAAGGCGGACAATCCGCATATTTGAAATTTTGAGTTTCTGCGGTCCATGAAATCAAAATTCTCTTGTACCGTAAAGAATTCAGAATTTTAAATCTCATTTTCTTAACTTTCAATTGAGAGTTAAAAAAATGTCTTTATGGTTTGAGTTTTTCAGGACAAATTTTTGGAAATCTGGACTACAGAGAATTAATTATACACAGAGAATGGAGATTTTTGTTTCGTTTTTGCCTTATAAAACTGTTTACACGAAATTCAGAAGCGATTTTTAGAACCTTATCTTAAAGATTGTTTACCATCATTTAATACAGAACATATATAAGATTGCGTGCGTATGCGTTGGTACTGCAACTGCATACCCGCAGTACCCGCGGTACTGCAACTGAATACCGCGTTCAAATACCCGCAGAAGCGAAGATAGCTTGATAAAATTTTATTTGCTAAAAAAAAAAAAAAAAAAAAAAAAAAAAACTTTACAGTTCTAGAATTTTACACAGAACTGATCTTAACAGTATCACAGAGTACAATCAATACTTACACTTAAAACTACTAAGAATGTTAAACACAAAACAGTGCAAAAGGCATCTAAAGAGCGAAGCTGACACAGAGGTATCTCAGTACTCCGTAGCCTGACTCTCAGCTAACAACTACTACTCCGAAACTGATGCTCTCTGCAGTCTAATATAGTTTTCCTCCGGTCGCCGAGAAATCTCAAGTACTTCTCGAAATTACTGGAAGGCATATGATGGCCGGATACTGTTACAGCTACACATAGCATCAAGTTACTCAATCACAGTACCCATTACTGCTATACAAACACCGGACCCAAAGTTTTTCTACTTTTGGCGCTTTTGTATTCTTGCCCCTTGAGACTTGCTCCTGTATCCTTAATTTCCTATTTCCGCCAAGCTTCTCTTCTTAAGCTTTTCTTGTTACACTATATTAAAAAAAAAAAAAAAAAAAAAAAAAAAAAAAAAAAAAAAAAAAAAAATCTGAAAGCTTTCAGATTTTACATTATGCCCAAAGGGGCGTTTCTTTAACGTTTAAAGTGTTGCCTTTATTTATCAAATATTATATGCTTCGCACATAAACCATAAAATTTAATTCAAGAGCAATATCACAAAATAATTTTAAAATGAGCATATTTTTAGAATTTCGAATACACAGTCTTGCGCGCTGGAAATAATTTTATTTTTATTTATTTTATTTTATTTTTTTCCTCGTAAAGTTTTGCCATTGCTCGCTTTGAAATAGTTGAGTCTGTTAATCAAAAATTCGTTAAAGTTTTACAAAATATGAAATCGATAACAAAACTAATTCCAATTTATTCAAACGTTATTCAAAATTGGATAACGTTATTCAAAATTGGATGGCTCTAGGTATCGTTGTTTTATCACAATACGAGAAAAATACATACATTTATGCATATTCTTGATTATTTAATTTCTTTAAAGATAGCATAGGGCGATAATGTTTGGTAGCAAAAATTTGAAAAGTAAAACCGACATTTATAGCGAATCAACGCAAAATGCCAAAACGAAATGAATAGCCCTTCTGGGAAAATTGCCCCCTTGGAATAAAAATTCGCGTACGATTCCACTAAAGTTATTTATATACGCACAAAACTGATAACAATAATTTTATAACTTTTCCGTTCATGAAATCTGCGTGGTTGAAAACGTAAATCAGAGCAGTCTGGTAGAGTCGAGTAGGTCTATAGAGTTCTGCTATATCTGTAGTCGTAATATAACGAATTTAGGAAATAAGGAATGGAAGAAGGATCGATTTGTTTTCCTTCTTATGCATTCCTTTCCTCTGAGCATTGTTTTAGGCATAATTTAGTTATTTTTAATACATCACCTGTCTTTCAGTCGGCTGTCTGCGTGGTTAGCTGTGTCCTGCAGTAAACCATGATAACAGTTAACAGTGTATTATTTTGCTATTCACTTCAAAACAAAACTTCCGGTCAGTTTTGTGTACCTTTTATGATCACCTGTCTCTTTTCAGGTATATTTTGTAGGATGTAAAATGTATATATAATGTAGAAAAAAACATTCCCCGACACCCTCATAATATTGTAAAAACAATACAAAATACTGAAATCTATATAAATTAATATATGGAGGGAAAAATATTGATATAAATATGTGCAAATTAATACATTGTATCAGATTCAAACGCTAAATTAAAAGTAAAATCAAAATTAATACATTATTTTACTTTAAATCAAAAGTAGAGATTTGTATACAAATTAAGATACAATGCCGGAAAGGAAATTAAAATTAACTTACTTGTTTGATTTATGTATGTACATCTAGCAGGAGATCTTGGCTTTAATATTTTCCTTCAGTTTTAGATAATATATAAAGTGTAACAATCGATTATAGTTGATTCTTTTATTTCTGTTGACAATTTTATTTCTGTTTACTATTTCTTAAATTTTTATTTTTAAATTCTATTAAAAAACTGCTTCTATTCCCTTAATTCTCATTATTTAGCAATGTATTTCTGTTCCTTAATAATTAATTTATTTCTTTAACTTAGTTATTAAATTCTCTTGGCACACTATTTGTATTTCTTTTACCCTTATTAACAAAGTCGAAAGTTAATAATTATTAACACTGCAGTTCGTCCGAAAATAAGAAGTTTGAAAGATTTGAATTTGAAGCTATATACTTAAACAAAAGTATTATGTGAACATCGCATGAGTTCTTTGTGGAGCTTATTAAGTTATTTTATTTTGGTCAAACATCATTTAAAGTTATATTCTCGAATTATTCAAACTTAATTAAAGGATCACTAACTGAAAATTTTGAAATAATATAATCTCGATCAGTTTTTGTTGGACGTAAGTCAAACTTCTTATAACTGTTTTTCATAACGAGTATAAATTATATAAAAATTACTAATATTTCGATTTACTTAAACCCAAATACAAGTATATTAACCGAGGGACTCTTCATTATTTAGTTTCTTTAAAAATAATACAGGAAAATAATATTTGGTGGCAACAATTTGAAAAGTTATGCGCTGTTTGTATAGTGGACAACACAAAATCGTGTTTCGTGTATAAAAACCCATTCAGGTTAGAACCCTTTTCAGTTAATAACAGAAAAAATTATGCGAAATATAAATAATTTTAAATTGCTTAAAAACGCATTTCACTAAATATTTACAGCTCAAAATTCTGTGAAACTGAAGAACAAAATGGGATGACGAAAAACTCAAATGTAATTAGATGTATCTATTAACAGATTAACCACACACCCATCAACTGTAGAAACATAAGTTCTTTAGCGCGCTATATCTTGACGTCAGAATCTGTATTAATTAATAAATTCTATGAAAATAAATGAATATAAAATTTAATTATGTATTTATACACAAATTTTACCCATAGAGTTCTTACGTTTACCCATACGGTTTCCCATATCTTCTTCTCTTAAAACATTTTTATGAAATGCATGACTGTGGTAAGTCGATTGACGAAATTCAAGTTGCTTTTTTCATGTCTTGAAAGCTTGACTTAGAATGTATATTATATTTATCTATTGCATTTTGGCACAAAATTGGATTTTTTCCGAAATGGCATACCAATTTTTTTCCCATATTCCCATGCTAGGACTCAAATTATGCCTGCAAATAAAATTTTGTAATTTTTGGTCAGAAATTTATAGAGAAATTAAAAAATTTATCTTGGCGCATTTTTTTTTCAGTTTGCGCAAGAATTTTCAGTTTGCGCGAACTTCTTCATTTATAGCAACCTATTTTCCTTTCCTTTTTTTTAAATGAACACAAGAGGAAACAAAGCCATCGTTCATACTTTCAAATGGCCCACTAGCGGCAGAGCGGTAAAGTCGCTGAGCACTGGTAGTTCGGCCTGAGGTTCGAATCCCTCGAACGCGCTGCCTGCATGGGCGTTTTCGTGGATTTCCCTATGTGTAACGTGTATACGAGCCAGTTTCCCTTAGAAAGTCCTCCACGAAGGCATCCCTCCTTTTAGGCAGATAGCCCTCGGGTGCTTTGCCATAATTAAATAATCCAATCCAATCCATGCTTTCAAATAGTTTTAAAAAAACGCGTAAACCACATTTGGCGTTATTATCTCTTATAACAAATAAGCCATATTTCAAAGCGCGCCAGCCACTGAGATTCACGTATATCTCAGGAAAGTTTGAATAAAAAACTCTGTAATTTTTTTCACGTACGCTTTGTAATACATCTTCTTTAAAATGATGGTAAGAATTTCATACGTTATAATTCAAAATATTTTTCGAAAAATTTATAAAAATTATTTAAAATTTAGAAAGCATAAAAAACGAGCGAATTTTTTTTTTTTTTTAATGAACTTAAATTTCGAAATGTAAAAGGAAGAATCAATTAAGTTTAATAAAAAAAAGATATATTAATAAATATCTAAATTTTGAGAGCTAATTCGAAATTTTGAGAGCTAATTTTTTAAAAACTACTCGTGCGATTTTTACAAAACTTGGCACACGCATAATTTGATTCGTAGGATCGAAATATGGAAAAAATTTGCTATGTTATTTCAGAAAAAGTCCAGTTTTGCGTCAAAATACCTATGTTAGAGCAATGCTAATATAAATCTTACATGCATGCTACGTCGCGCTTTCGAGATATGAAAAACGCAAGTTCAGTTTCGTCAATTGAATTTCGTCAATAGATTTCGTCAATGAATTGTTCTGAAAGAGTGACTTCGGATATATATTAGATTTTTATATAGCGTTGTACAGGTATTTTACCACTAAATTGGGCCTTTTTTTCTGAAATGAAGTACTGATGTTTTTCTATATTTCAATTCCATGAATCAAATTATGCCAGAGTGCCAAGCTTTGTAAAAATCTCTCGGGCAGTTTTTAAAAAATTAGCTTTAAAATTTTTAGTTCCTCAATGTTAATTGAAATTTAGTATATATTTAATAATATCTCCTTTTTTATTACACATACTTGATTTCTTATTTTACTGTTCGAAATTTAGAATATATGCAATTCGCAGATATTTTCTGATTTGCTTTTTGAATTTTTATTTTTAATAATTTTTATAAATTTTTAGAAAACACTTTTGAATTAGAACTTCTAAATTTTTACCATCAATATAATTAAAACTGCAAAATTGCTGTAAATTTATTAAAATAATTCTGTATTTTGGATTTAATAATATCGGACTTTCTGGTAGTTCAGGTATTGAATGTGATCGTTACGATAATGCAATACTAGCGCCAAGTGATAAAAATAAAGGAACGTTTTATAACCGACATTATATGTGTGAATATGATTTAAAGATGAGTCAAACAATGCGAAAGATTTATAAGCATAAATTGATTTTGAAATATATTTCGACACTGTGTATGGGCATCATTATTATTTTCGTTTCTTCCCTATAATTACAAAAAAAAAAAAAAAAAAAAAAAATCTGAAATGTTTCAGATTTTAAATTACGTCCAAAGGGGCGTTTTTTAACATTTTGTGTGTTACCTTTCTTTATTAAATATCATGTTCCTGGCACTTAAACCATAAGATCCAGTGCAACAGCAATATCGCAAAATAGTTTTAAAACGAGCATATCTTTAGAATTTCCGATACAGAGACTCACGCGCTGGAGATAAAAATGTTTTTTCTGCACAACGTTGCCATTGCTCGCTTTGAAATCCTTGAGTTTGTTAATCAAAAATTCGTCAAAGTTTTAAAAAATAGGAAATCGATCATAAAACAAATTTCAAATTTCAAATTTGGTCTTCCACATGCTCATATTCGTTGGAGGATTACGTTATTCAAAATTCGATGACTCTATGTACCGTTGTTTTATCACAATACGAGAAATATACATACATTTATGCAGATTTTTCATTATTTAATTTCTTCAAATATAATGCAGGACTCTAACATTTTGTGGCAACAGTTTGAAAAGTGAACCGTTATTTATGAGTCCGACGCAAAATGCCAAAACGAAACTAATAGTCCTTCGGGATTCAAATCCCTTTGGACTAAAAAAAAAAAAACCCGTCTTCTTTCTATCTTTTCATGAATTTTGTAAACATAAATTAATTTTTTTTAATACTTCATTTGGAATGATAAATATACGATGAATTCCTTTTGTTTAATATAATCACTCACTTAGAAAAAAAAAACATGCAAGTGGTCAAGACTTACGATTAGTGACCGATACGACTTATCGGCCAGGAGGGTTGCGGCACACTCGAATATTACATTACATTACTTCCATGTATATCAGGTAATGGAAGTATCGTAATCGCGAAACATTTTAGACGTCATATTTCAGAGGAAATATCCATTTTGACCATTCCGAAATTCATTTGGACGATTTTTTCCGAGACGTTAATAGGTAGGAACAGAATAAATGACTCTTTTTTGAAAACGGATTGCAAATTGGATTCAAAATGAATTTTTTGTGACGTATGTATTTATTTCGTGTAATTCAAAAACGAGTAGCCCTAGAACATTGAAATTTTGTATTTGGAACTGCTATAACCTCTAGTTGTGCATCTCCCTTTTTTATTTCAATCATCAGTACTAAACGTGTGTAAATTTTTTATTTTAAAACAAATTATCCCAAAACCATTTGCGCGCAAATGTCGCTGAAAATTAATTAGTTATAGACATAAAGAAAGAAATTTGGAGCCAAATACAAAGACATGAAAGAAATGACATTAATAACAACAAAATCCAAATTTCCCCATAAATATGTAAAATTCACCAATACTCATCAAACCAGCAGAAATACAGAGAGAGGAAAAAGAAATTTTGTTATTTTTGTATTTGTATTTGTAATGTATTATTTTACATATTTATTAGGAAATTTGGATTTTATTGTCATTAAATTCCTTTCTTTGTGGATTTGGTTCTAAATTTCTTTTATTCAAATGACGAAAATATTCATGTTTAGCAAATTAAAAAAAAAATCGTTATCAACAAATAGCGAAATCTAAATTTTAATGCTGTCATCCAGTTCCTATATTTGCTGATAAAAGTTTAACTCCCGTACTACGAAAACTGACGGAATGCTTTTTTTTTTTCAATGGCAGATTGTGAACAGTTACAGTGTAACCCAGTCCATTAATCTACACAAGGCCAGATGTGGTGGTCTCTTTATTATGGAGGCACCTAATAGGTGGGCCATCATTGTCTCCTATGAAGGGACGGACAGTTGAAACCATGCCTTCTCCGGGGTTCGAACCCAGGCTCTTCTTTATCGCAGTCAGGCTTCCCTAACCACTGTACCGTCTGGGCGAGCTTGACGGATTACTTAATTTCAAAATTTGCATTTTCGGATGTTATTTTCAACTTACTTCGAGTGATCGGTTAATTATGAAGTGCAGAGAAAAAATGTGGGCTAATCTTTGGAATATGGTAACAGGTAGTTTGGCGACATTTTGGTAAGGCGATAAAGGTTACTAGCTAGGACTTTAGCAGTGTACATGGATAAAGTAAAGAGTGTGCGCAATGCTATTTTTGTGCATTTCTGGGATTTTTTTTAAGTGAAAATAAGTCGTTGTGTACATGGATACCGTGTATGTGCAATTCTGAAAAACACGGCAAGCAGTTGGCGATTCTGCACTTTCTCCCAATTTCGCACCTAATCTTCGTCATGATTTAGCACTTTTGTTCCATAAAAGTTCTAGCATAAGCGTAATTCAGCTAGCAGATTGTTGTAAAAAAATGTTGAGTTTAAAAAAAAAAAAAAAAAAAAAAAAAAAAAAAGCGCCTTTATTTCGTGAAAACAAAATGGCAATGGCGTCCAAACAAAAACTAGCAGGTTGCTGTAGCAGGGTTGGTCGCCAAAGTTTCGCCAAAAAATCGCCAAGTTACCATAATCCAAACATTAACGAAAATGTGTATAGTTTAATAGGCCATACAAGGAAGATCTAGGACTTTTCGCCGTCAAGACTTGTTTTTCTTTACATGACTGTATTATAACTTGCCATATTATACGCTTATTAAATTTATTAAGTTCAATAATTATGTTTACCTTTCGTATACTTAACAGAGGTTACTTGTAATATATATAGTTATTTACAAGTATGACATTTAAAGAAATTACACATAGTTCGTTGGAAAATTATGTCCAGTATCGAACAGATCTGAGGATAAACTTCCGATATAACAGAAGTACATTATCAATTTTAAAACTATGCGGGCACAGTATTTACATAAATCGCCAAAATTTCTTGAAATTTAAATCGGTTATTTCAGAGAAATCCCTTATACAAGTAGTAAATTCACATTTTTATCAAATCTGAATGGAAAACGGAATTACTTTGGAATCTTGTCAGCACCTTATTCTCTTAAAATTAAGATGTCATGTGTAACGGTGTATTTGAATAAAACTGTACACAGAAAGATTTTATATATTATCTTAGATAAAATATTTACTAAATTAAATAAAGTCATTAAACTAAAGAGTTATTAATTTAAATCAACTTAATATAATACGGCAAGATATAATACAACCGTGTTAAGAAAAATATGTCGTGTAAAGACAGTGGTTTAAACGACTGTCGTGTGTGTCGTGTCGACTGTCGTGAACTCGTGTGTGTCGACTTTAAAAAGTCGTGTTTTTTAGTCCCGTTCCCTACGAGGAAGTCGTGTGGTGTCCACATCAAAGTGTTTACAGAAGTGAGCTTTTCCATAAATGTATGCGATTTATACCGGAGATGGCACAGTTTTTATCTTAAAAACAACACTGATGACTTACACCGGTTTTCTTCTATCTTGTACAAGTCTCACCTTGTCTCTCCAAGGCTCATTAAGGAAGCATCTCTTCCATCAACACGACAGGGTTCTCCAGAAGGTTGATAAGGAACCTCTTTCTCTTCGTAGACGCCGGGTAAAATGTCCTGCCGTGGATGACACTGTTTTTATAATTAGAAGACGTCTGTATATTTTGGCCACACTTCGCAAGTCTGGGCTCTTTATGCGCATTGTTTGCAAATTCTCGCTTAGCTCTTCGGGTTAAAGCTCTGAGGAAGACTCGTGCAGAGTTCATTTATTGCGAAAAGGTAATTTAACATAAAGGATTCAGTTATGAGGTGACGATGATCAATCTCTGCATTCAGGCTGGACTTCACAATGGATATCCCCCTTTTAAAGATTCCAGTACCATAGGCGGATTTAGGGCGTCACAAAAGGTTTGGTTTCGTTTAGTTTACTTAATCACTAGCCGAAATACCCGATGCCAGTTAAGTTAGTAAAGCATCTAACAAGAGAGAGAACGATGCCGCTGTACTCCTTCTCTAATAACAATGCAAAAAAATATTCAGTCATTTTTCATACATAGTCAAACATTTTTCAGTCTGATGAGATATGGAACAAGCATAAAAATTTCCATATAAAAATAAGCTAATTCTCTCTCATTATGTCCGCAACAATGGCATGCAGTTTTTAATGATTTTCGTCTTTCTAATTAAATGGTCGTAAAGGCTAAAGTTCCATCCAGTACCTCACCTATGTTTCAATTTTAGTCGATTAAATATGGGAAAAAATTCATCATTATTGATCAGAAATCAATAACGCGAACAAACAAACAGACATTCTTCTTCATACGTATAGATTTTGTAAAATTTACAAATTTTTGATTAACAAACTTGAAAGCGAGCAGTCGCAACACTTTTCGAAATAAAGCATTTTTATTTTCCGACGTGCGACACTGTTGCCACTCGGAAAAATAATGGCAAAAATGAGCGCTTTCAGAGTTTTTAATTAATATTTCGGCTGATCAAAGTCGTACGAAGATGGGAAGAGTCGAAATGGCTTCCCACGAATTTTAGGAATGGGAAATAATGTATTTAACGTTTGGCAACGCTATTTTTATTTCATCGTAAAACATAGAAATTTTCTATTAACAAACTCTAGGATTTGAAAGCGAGCAGTGGCAACAACTTTCGAAATAAAGCAGATTTTCATCTCCAGCTTGCCAGACTGTTGCCACTCGGAAAAATGAGGGCGGAAATAATCGTTTTTCCGAGTTTTTAGTAAATAAAATTTAGTTAAAAAAATTTTGTTTACTTTGCTACACAAGCTCAAATTGAGAAAAGAAAAACATTGTCAAACATTAAATATATTATTATTATAAAAAAATTCTTAAAGGACGTCTTACGTTCTTTTTAACGTTTTGTGTGTTGTCTTTATTTATAAAATATCATGTTCATTGCTCTTAAACCATAAAATTCAATTCAACAGCAATATCACAAAATAATTTTAAAAGAGCATATCTTTAGAATTTTCGAAACACAGTCTCGCGCGTTGGAGATATTTTTTTCGGCACAGTATTGCCATTGCCCCCTTTAAAATCGTTGAATTTGTTAATGAAAATGCGTTAAAGTTTTACAGAATATGAAACAGATAATAAAACGAATTCCAAATTTGTGCTTCCGGATGCCCATATTCGAGTGGAGGACTACGTTATTTAAAATTGGACGTCTCTAGGTACCCTTTTTTTTTTTTTTTTTTTCCACAATGAGAGAAATGTGCACACATTCATGCAGATTCTTCATTATTTGATTTCTTTAAATATAATGCAGGACTCTGATATTTAGTGGCAACAATTTGAAAAGCGAAACGCCGCTTATAGTGAACCCACGCAAAATGCTGGCAAATTGCCCCTTTGAACTAAAAAAAAAAAATGTAGAGAACATCGAAAAAAAGAACCAGTCAACTGGTTTTAAATCATATATTTGGCCAGTATGCAATTTCTCTTTGAGAGAAATGAATTAAAACACCCAAGCTTATGTTATTTGAGACTGTCACTGAAATTACAATTTTCCTCAAAATTTGAGAAATGGCGACTCGCATCTCCGGCTGAATTTAAGCCATTCTTACAATCGTTACATATGAGTTTTTAATTTCATCTGCCAAACTTTTTCTTCCTTTCTTCTAAGATGCACCAAATTCCTAACTAAAAGTTTCTACGTTACATATTTTCGGAAGTTTGGGCAAATGTAATTTGAGCAGAAACCACCTGTCCAGTATTCTAAAAAATGCTGCCACAAAATAATATTCCCACATTCAAGGCATCTGTTCTCGGGAATTTTAACACAAACACGTGCGAAAATGTTTTTAAACACTTTCGCTCTTTAGTTTTTTGGCAACAGTAAATGAGGCGGAAGAATTTTTTTTTTTCTCCCTCAACACGTGGGAGGTTGTCAAAATCCCACCATTCTAACTCTAAACAGAACACCAAAATGACAACAAAATATAAGCAGAAAGACTTTCCAGTTTTCTGTTTTTCCCCTCCCTCTGCGAATTACAGCCTAAAAACCATTACTTGCTAATCCGTCCGTAAACTTCATATATTTAGACACAGGCTCATCACTGTTACAAATACACTCGCACATTATTCAAGACAGAACACAGCTATTTCTTGGTAACACCAGTGAATAAGAAAAAAGATGAAAAGGATAAAAAAAATGGTGCGAAAGAGATATTTTAGAATGTGTTTGGCCTCACACCACATCCTGAGGAATGCCAAAGAGTGCCCGAGAGGGGGGTGAAAAAGGAGCGCAAGATATGCAAGAACTGATTTACGAATGCTTAGTTACCACTTCCTCTTTGTACTGGAGAGTAAGGGGAAAACCATCAACAAAGAGTTCCCTTTTTAGCTGTCAGGGAAAAGTAAATGTTAGCGTTTGTGGCTTGAGAAATGCAAAGATTAACAAATGGGGTTATTTATAAGATGGTGCATTTTATGTGCTGAGCAGTCCACACCTGAAGCAAAAAAAGCGTCATTTTAAACTCACGTTTCTGAAATGTTATTTGACTTTTAGGAACATTAGCCGTGAGAATGTCATCGAGACGCTCATCTTTTTCGAAAACATCTTAAACATCTATCCGATGACGATTTTTAAACCTCTTTTAAAAGCTGCAAAATTTTCATAATATAAGAATGATTTGGCTACTCTAACTTTAGAATTTTATTATTAATAATCAATTTTATTCAAACTACTCTTATTATTTGACTAGTGTATCTTTAAAGCTTTACTGAAACTACTATTATTATTTAACTACTATAACTTTAGAATTGCATTCAAACTTCTATTCTTATTTCACTACTATAACTTAAGAGTTTTAATCAAATTTCTATTATCAGTTTATAATATATTTCTCTCGCCTTCTTAGCGTGCCTTCGTGGTGTGGTGGTCTGCACGCTGCGCGCGTATCCAGAGGACCGTGGTTCGATTCTCGGCGAAGGCGATGCTCATTTTTCACTTCTTCTGCTTCCAAAAAATACCTAATGTCTCTACATTGGCGCCCGAACTAAAAGAGTGTTTGATGATGATTCTCCACATCCAGGATTTGGGCGACTGGGTCCCCTAAAACCCCAGTCGCCCTTTAAAAGGGGGAGTATATAAAGCATTTCTCCTGCCTTTTTGGCGTGCCTTTGTAGTGTGGTGGTCTGCACGCTGGGCACGTATCTAGAGGTCCGTTGTTCGATTCCCGGCGAAGGCGTTGCTAATTTTTCATTTCTCCTCTTTCCAAAAATACCTAATGTCTCTACAATTTGACTACTATAACTTTAGAGTATTATTCAAACTACTATTATTCATACAACTATTATCATTCGACTACTCTAACTTTAGAGATTTATTCAAATTACTATTATTATTAACCAGATTTAAGCAAAATACTTTTCTTACTTAACTATTCTAACTAACTCAACTACTCACTAACTACTCCTACTCAAACTATTCTTATTATTTGACTACTCTAAAGTTTTACTTAAACTACTATTATTATTATTTAATTATTTGACAATCCAAAATTCAAATTACTGTTCATAATTAACAACTGCAACTTAAGAGTTTTATTCAAACTACTATTATTATTTAACTAACTTTAGAATTAGTTAAACTTTAGAATCTTTAGAATTTTAAACTTTAGAATTTTATTCAAAACTTTAGAATTTTATTCAGACTCTCTTAATTTTTTACTACTTAAGAGTTTTATTCAAACTGCTATTATCATTTCACTATTTTATATACATATATAAACATAATAAATCTAGAGTGATATATAAACATATCACTCTAGAGTTTTATTCAGACTACTGTTATTATGGAAGCACTATAACTGAGATTTTTATTCAAATTGATATTATCATTTGACTACCATAACTTTAGAGTTTCAAACAAACTACTATTATCATTTAACTACCATAACTTTAGACTTTATTCAGACTAATCTTATTGTTTGACTACAGAATTTTATTCAAAATCTGCGCTAATTTAAGGTCCACTCACTTTTTAAGTTTTACACTGGCGTGTCTCCCCCCCCCCCAGTTACATCTGGATGCCATTATTCCTAAATGGGAATATATCTAAAAATATATTTTAACTGATATTTTTCAGATTTCAAGCAGAACAATAAAAAAGAACCAGTTTTAAAAATAATTGCTTCGGAGGGGGAAAAAAGGTATCAGTCCAATGACATCTAATTATTATTATTTTTTTCAATGGGAAGCTTTATAGACGTTGGCCACTATTAAGGTCAGAAGCGGTAGTCTCTTTGTTGTGGAGGCACCTAACAGGTGGTTTACCATTGCCTCCTATGAAGGTACGGACTAATTAAGTATCCATACTTAAGGACTTCTTAAGCACTTACATACTTAAGGAGTCCTTAAGTATGTTTGCAGAATTACTACGAGCAACATTTTATTCGCCAATATAATAGTGCAAATAAAATCTTTTTTATAATCTATTTATCTCTACGTATTGTACAATTTTAGCTCAATTATTGCACAATCTGGAATCTGCATTGTCCCAAAAGTGAAAGATCACGGGGCTTTTGCTATATTAAAGTCACTCGGTTTGAAATATCTCTCTCCCTAACCCCACGTGCAAGTAAAAGCGAAACCCGTAAATTCACACGTAAACCAACAGAAAAAGACAACAAATGCTATTTACAAAACAAAACAGCGAGGTTTAATTAGTACAAAACGGTACTTGGTTCAACAGGAACAGCTACAGGAAACACCTGAAATCGATTTCCGGCAGCCAGCACGCAACAGCGGTAGAAAAGTGGTTGCCACAAATAACACAGTATCGAGCTAGTTTGTAATTTTAAGTGAAAGCACGCGAGATAGCCGAAACGATATAAATGATGGATGCAGAAAGAGCAATAAATCAAAGAACGATTCTGGTACACTGATTGCTATCTACGCGAATAATGAGTCCTTCGATAAAAGCGAACATTAGTAAAATGAAGAAAAAGATAAATTAAATAAAAACAAGTCTTTTATGACTTGTTTTTATTTATCTTTTTCTAAATAAATAATAAAAAATTAACAATAATATTTTATCTTAATTAAGTAATTTATCTTTTCCTAAATAAATAATAAGAAATTAATAATAATAATTTATCTTAATTAAGTAATTTATCTTTTTCTAAATAAATAATAATTCCTAAATAAATCAATTTATAATATTATAAATGTATTTGAATGTAACTTATGGTTTTCTAAAAAGTCAGACTACAAATGAACAAATAGTTTCAAGTTCAAATGGCTCTGTACAGATGATGTAAGAATTATTGAAATTTTTAAATCATGCTTGAGGTAGCAAATTTTTCACGAGAAACAAATCTGATGTGGATACACCATATGACTTTCTTATATGGCCTATTAAATTACACATATTTTTTATTACAGTTTATTTAAAAATTTCTTCGAATTTCATTACAGGTATATTTCTTATTCGACCAATTCAGTTCTCATTCCGCCGCAAAGCAAAAATACAGAAATTCTTAAAATATCTATACTACTAAAATGTCTAGTAGTACAGATATTTTAAAAGTTAAAATATCTATTCTACTAGATTTTTTAGCAGTATAGATAATTTGCTACTTTTCTGCTTGGTTTTTTGTGGCATCACTTCCTCCGGAACGGCGCGGAATTGAATTTCCAGAGGCATACCCCCGGATTCCCGCTTTCAAATCCTAGAGTTTCTTAATAAAAAATTCGTAAGTATTACAAAATATAAAATAAAAATTAAAAAAAAAATCTGAAAGGTTTCAGATTTTAAATTACGTCCAAAAGGACGTTTTTTTTAACGTTTTGTGTGTTACCTTTATTTGTTTAATATCATGTTCTTCGCCCTTTAACCATAAATTTCAATTCAATAGCAATGTCGTAAATTAATTTCAAAATGAGCCTATCTTTAGAATTTCCGATACACAGTTCCGCGCGCTAGAAATAAAAAGGTATCCCCCTCGTAGATTGTTGTCATTGCATCCAAATTGCATTTCCTTTCAAATCGTTGAGTTTGTTACTCAAAAATTCGTTAAAGTTTTACAAAATATGTAATCGATAATAAAACAAATTCCAAATTTCAAATTTGGGATTCCAGATGCCCATATTCGTAGTAGGATTACGTCATTCAAAATTCGATTGTTCTATGTACCGTTGTTTTATCACAGTGCGAGAAATAGACATACATTTATGCAGATTTTTAATTATTTAATTTCTTCAAATATAATGCAGGACTCTAACATTTGGTGGCAACAGTTTGAAAAGTGAAACGGACATTTATAGTGATTAAACGCAAAATTGAAAAAAGAAAACAATAGTCCTTCAGGGACAATGGCCCTTTGGACTAAAAATAACATTGGCAATTGTATGTCATAAATTTTTAAATTAAAATATTTATAAATAAAATATAATTATATAAATTTAATAAATAAATATAATTATATAAACTTAAATTTAAAATTGTACGTCACTGTATGTCATAAATTGTTCGTTAATGTCAGCATTTTAAATAATTAGCTACTGTTGGCAACTTTTTTGCTTCAGGTTAGGATAACTGACACGGTATGTTATTGCCACGCTAATTCTTTTATTGATATTTAAAAAAAGTTGCTATATTACATTAAATCATGGCATCATACGCATTAATCCGAAGTGACAAAAGTTTTTGTTTCCTGGTTCGGCAACAAAAAAAATATTTACGAATTGGTTGTTCCTTGGAAAGAATGAGCTAATTTCTTTTCATACTGAAATGTTTGGTTTATCTTTAGATTATGGTAACTTGGTGGTTTTTTGGCGAATATTTGGCGACCAACCCTGCTACAGCAACCTGCTAGTTTTGTTTTAGACGCCATTTTGTTTTCACTAAGTAAAGGCATGTTTTTTTTTTTTTTTTTTTTTTTTTTTTTTTTAACTCAACATTTTTTTTCCAACAATCTGCTAGCCGAATTACGCTTATACTAGAACTTTTATGGAACAAAAATGCTTAATCATGACGAAGATTAGGTGCGAAATTGGGCGAAAGTGCAGAATCACCCACTGCTTGCCGCGTTTTTAAGAATTGCACATACACGGTATCATCCATGTACACGTCGACCTATTTTCACTTAAAAAACATCCCAGAATTGCACAAAAATGCCATTGTGCACACTCTTGACTTTATCCATGTACACTGCTAAAGTCCTAGCTAGTAACCTTTATCACCTTACCAAAATGTCGCCAAACTACCTGTTACCATATTCCAAAGATTAGCCACTAATTTTTCTTTACTACATTATATTCTAGGATTCATCCTTTCTTCCACGCAAAACATCTATGTCTATGCGTGTCATAATAAACTGTAGGGTGTTACTATCAGTGATAAGGGGATAGCAAGTATGCTAAATTTGAACTCTATGTTAAGTTTCTAATTTGCAAGTCCCGTATTCTTTTTGCTTGCTTGTTAATAATGTTTCTTTTCCTGAAAATTTGGGTTTCTTCTAATTTTGTTTTTTAATTTGGTTTAGTGCATTGTAGGTAACTTAAAATTTAAGCAGATGCTAGAAAGTACCATCCTTTGGCAATACATTTCTCATTAGGTATTAAATTGTTAAACAAGCTGATGTGATTAAATACAATTGTTTAATTTCCCAATTAAAGAACTGAAATACAAATATATGCAGTGAGATACTATTTGTATATATTTATAATGAAATCAATAATATACATACAGTCAAAGTAATGATTCGCAACCATCAAATGAAATGATATGTATCTATATCTATATATATATATGTAATAGATTCTGTAGTCGAATACAAGCAGCTGAATCCGTAATGAACAGCAAGAATTTTGATGGCTTAGAGATGTTGAAACTCCAATCCACAATGAATAAGAAATTTGGCCAAAATGTCGCCAAACTACCTGTTACCATATTCCAAAGATTAGCCACATGTTTTCAAGTGTACATAGAACTCTTAAATTTTTCTTTGGCTGCAGCTCGCTAGTTTTCATTAAAAATTGTAAAATGCAAAAAAAACCTAAAACACCGAATACAATTAAAAACAGTTAATTTTTTTTTTTTTTTTTTTTTTACAACTAAAGTTTCTACGAAAAAAGAAGCAATTCGGCCACGAGGCAGAAAAACCAAACTTTCGGTGCACAAAATTGAAAATTAAAATCCATTTTGACATTTATGGGTTAATTATCACAATCTTCCTAAATTACATAAATCATTCGAATTAATTATTAATATTGAAAAGGAATATACTTCACGGACAATTACTTAATAGCTTCACTATATGTATAAAGGGAAAATTCTGATGGGTGTGCAATTCTGTTAATTTCTTCGCGCTTCTAAACACGAGTAGCTTCAATTCCTTAATGAATGGCAAGAGGGCGGGCAACTCCAAGAGGCTGATAAACCGATGAGTCTAAAGATATGATAGTCTTCTATTAATATCCAAAGGGGCGTCCGCGGGAAAATGTCTAAAATACAGTTTCGTGTTTCTTTGCGCTTTGAAAGTTGCAATCAGATATTATTTTTCTCTTTTCGTATTGTAGAAAATAAAAATATTGTGGGTTTACAGAATATGGAACAGCTTATGAATTTGTTTCGGATAATACCCTCGCTTGTTTCCTTAACAGAGGAGATATCGTTCAATTTTGTGCATGTGATTTCGAAATTTCGATATCAATATTATTTTTGAATAAAATGAACTTCAAAATTTAATTTTACGCTTTTATTCTTATTTACTTATTTAACTTCATATTGGGAAAATAATAATGCAACTGCACTTCAAAAGAAAAAAAAAAAAAAAAAGTCTAAATGTTTTCAGGTGGGCGTTTTTTTTTTTTTTTCCTTTCCTTTCTTTTTTTTAACAGACGCATACACGTTACATTTTTCGAAGACATTTGGGTTAAAGTCACTTTGGGATGAAAATATTAAAAACAGCATATCTTTAGAGCTTCCGATAGACAGTCTCACGGACTGGAGATAAAAATGCTTTTTTTTTTCCTTCGTACACAGTGTTGCCATTGCTCTCTTTGAAATTGTTGATTTTTCTCAAAATAAATTCGTTAAAGTTTTAGAAAATATGAAATAGGCAATAAAACAAATTAAGAATTAAAAATTCGAGCTTCTAAATGCTCAAATTCGGTGGACGGCTACGTTATTCAAAATTTGATGGCTGTAGGTACCATTGTTTTTTTCACAATGCAAGAAACATGCATACATTCATGGATATTCTTTATTGTTTAATTCCTTTAAATATAATACAGGGTGATAATATTGATGGCAACAATTTGAAAAGGGAAACCGACATTTATAGTGAAACAACGCAAAGTGCCGTTTCGAAACTAACAGCCTTTCTAGGCTGTCGAGACATTAGGACTTTTTGGAAAGCAAGAGAGATTGAAAAATTTGCAACCGCCTTCGCCGGGAATCGAACCACGGATCTCCGGAATACCAGCACAGCGTGCAGAACCAGTGCACCAGGAAGGCACGCTAGGATAGTCGAAGAAATTCCTTATAAGGCTACCGCATCTTTGGGCTAAAAAAATGATTAATTCATTTTTTTTTCAATTATTATTTCTAAGCTCTTAAATTGATTTCCTAATAACAAACAATTTTCTAAATGCTTTAAAATGAATCTGTAAGAGAAATACGCTAATCTAAAATTTAAAATTAAGCCAACTAGCAATTTTAATATGGCTTAGAACTTCAGTAAAAATCTTTTGATTTTGAAAATAATCAGAAAAGGGGCTTCCCTTTTCAGATGCAAATACATTTTTGCGATATCTGCAAAACATTTTGCAAATTTTCTTTTAAACTGACACAGGCATTATAAAAATCTGAAAAAATACGAAAAAATCTTTTACTCAAGAAATCTTCGAAAATTTGGGCCCCACTTAATTTGTTGCTATTATATCATTATATTATCCACAATGACGAAATGACCGATGTTAATTTCTTGCATTGCATACTTACATTGTTCTACTGCAGGGTCTATATTGTTCATCGCATTTTTCATTTCGTATAACTATATTAATGCCACTTATCACTTATTTGCATAAGTTTTCATACAGTGTAAAAATATAAGATTTTTTTTATTCTCTCTGAAAAAAATCTTCCTTTCCAACCTGGCATTAGTAGCCTTATTCCAAGAGTTTAATTTTTCTCTCCCACTTTGTGAATGATAACGAGGACAGGGTATTTAGATAATAAAGCAAAAATATTCTTTCGATAAAAATTAATATATGCTTGTACATTTCCACCCCTTTTTTATTTTGCAGCCGATCCCTAGCAAATCCACAGAAACTATCCGAGAGTTGTCTGCGACGTGTTGGTTTAAGGAAACGGCGACCGCGCCCAGAAGCTGTCACCAGCAGACGATCATTCACTCATGCTGTCACCTGGATGCCCGCAATTAGCGCGACTTTTTTCTTTCTTCTACATTTTATCGGTGGCTGCACTTTGGCGCCCAACCTAACTCCATCAGATCCATCCAAAGGAGCTGCTGGATTTGTTAATTCATCGAATGAGTGGAATAATGCAGCAGTACCATCCCCCCCCAAACTGCGCTTAATAAAACTTGCTGGAATTTTGAGAATTTCGCTCTTGTAGCTTTGCTATATGTACATTCGTTTCGGATATTAAGCAGGCTTAGCTTAAAGCATCAACACCATCCAGTAATGATGTTGATTCTTTGGTTAACTTCTTCGCTTTCAGCGTGTCATATATGATACGGCTCAGTTTCCGTCCATGGGTTCACAGTATCAAATGTAATACGGGAGCATATCATATATGATACGACTCAGTTTCTCTCCTTATGTCCACAGTATCATATGTAATACTTCAGCAAATCATATATGATTCGGCGCAGTTTCCGTCCGTGAGTCCACAGTATCATATGTAATACTGCAGCATATAAGTGCCTGATATGGTTATAATTACATATAGGGATCCATTACAGTTATTCAATTACAGTTATGCAGGGACTAAGCCCAAATGCTGACAAATGATCGCCAGGTAAGGCGACTTTTGACGATTGCTCCCAAAATTTGGTGACAAAAGTAGGCTAATAACTCTCGTGAGTTTGCTGTAATAGAAATAAACCATTAAACAAGCGCCTGACTGGTAAAATCATAGTGCATTGGTAAATCCGTTTGGGTTCAAATTCCTGCACCCAGATGTGTTGCATAGGAGATTTTGTATTTTTTCCTGTATATGAAGCGAATACGATTCAGTTTCCTTAGAGGTTCTCCACGAAGGCATCCTTCCCATTAGGCAAGCAATACTCGTGTGTTTGCCTTAATGCAAATTTCTAAAACACTATTAAAAAGGCAAATTCTTCAGCACAGATTAACTCAAATTTTTAATATTTGCAGTGAGATGTATACGTTTCCAACAACCTTCGCATAATATTTGCACTATGGGTAGCCTTTTAATATTTTTTCCCATCTGAAATGTTATAATGATAATTGTGTGTTTAACTCCAATGCATAGAATATTTAGCACTATTAAGTACTGGATGTGCTCTGCACTTCCACATGGGAATAAGTTCTGCATTTGGGAATTGTCTGTTTGTATGTTAATATTATAGCCTTTAATTCTGAATTTTTTTGTTATTTTATAGTTATTATTTTGTTCCTTTTATTATTATTATTATTATTATTGCCATTTTGTTATTATTGTATTATTTTTGCATTTTTGTAAATTAATTACAATTTTTGTTAGCTGGTAAACTGGAATATTCTGACTGTGAAAAAAAAAAAAAAAAAAAGTTCATTACAGTTCTTAGAATATCTGCATTTTCAGTAAGAACAGGAATTTAGAGCTGTATCTAATTATTTTGTATGTATATCGTGTCCATCACAATTGGGTATAAGTTTCTGTTTTCCAGTACATTAACTATTTTAAGCATTGTGAACTATTACGGCCAATTCAACTTAGAGCGAATTTATTTTATTAGCTGGCAAATTGGAATATACTAACTGTAATGAAAAATTGGTTGCAGTATTTGAAACATGTGCATTTATATAGTATGATGGATTGATAACTATACTAACTGCAATGAAAAATTAGTTGCAGCATTTGAAACATGTGCATTTATATGGTATAATTGATTGGTATATAATATGTACTGAATAATTTTGGATATTTCATGTTTGTTACAATAGGGAATTGGTTCCTGTTTTTCTGTAGATGTTTTTAATTATTTGAAGAAATTGGGCCCTATTATAGTCATTTTACAAGAATGATTAGCTATATTTGAATATGTGTTCTTATGTTGTAGGAATACCTGCCAATTTGTATAGATTGAAATTGTTTATTTGTGCTATTTATAATTGTATAATAGAAATTTATTATTTTAATTGCAATGAAAAAAATTAATTGCAGGTTTTTTTTTTTTAAACATGTACATTTGTAGTATGTTTGATTGGTAAATATTCTAACTGTAATAAAAAATTAATAAAAAATTTCCATTAGACTTTTTTTTTAGAATATGTGCTTTATATTGTTGGAATACCGGTCAGTTTGTATTGACTGGAACTGTTTAACAAATCTGTAGTTTTGCACAATTTAGAATTGTATTGAAAAAATTAAGAATTAGTTTCCCCCCCCCTTTTTTTTTTTTTTTTTTTTTTTATCATCTGGGAGCCAAGTCATTATTTACAAAACATTTGCTTCTGTGGATAATAGTAAAATAGTGTACATATTACAATGAAATTCCCAACTGCAATTTCATGTTTGTCTTGTGGATAATTGCGACACAGTGTGCAAATTGCTATGGACGCACATAATGAGGTGTGCTAACTGTTAAGGACACGAAGTTATGATGTATCAAAGTGGACAAGTAGTATTTACTTGAACGATGAATTTAACAAAAGTGAACATAGAATAGCCTACACAACATCATATACTTTGGGCTATGGAACTATCAATTGCCTGAACTGATGTGACTGGCTTACTCTGTGGATAACTGCAAAAATAATACGGACACACATCATTAGGTGTGTAACTGATAAGAATATGAAGTTATGATGTATTGAAGAAGACATAGGTTTAAAAACTGGTTGATATATAAGTTCCACTCTCCGCAACATAGATCCTATCCATGACAATGTAATTATTAATTGATCGTATATGTATTTTCATATGGATTATTATGTAACAATTATTGTATAGATGACACTGTCAATTTAGCATTGTAATATTACTATCATTGATTCAGTGAATGCCGCTGGCGGTAGATTGTAGATTCTTTTCCATCGCATGGACATATAACTCTGATTGGTGTAGAACCTTAGGTCGGAGGTCCATGCGACTGCGTATCAGTCCATCCGGGTTCAAATCTCGGCGAATGAGCTGCTTGGGTGCTCTCATAGTAATCCCTATGTATAACGTGAATACAAGCCAGTTTTCCTTGAAAAATTTTCACGAAGGCATTGAGTTTCTGAAGCAAACAGCATTAGTGCGTTTTGCCATAATCAAATAAAATCATAACGTTACATCATGAAAACGCCACTCCGAAATTAAAAGCTTAGCTACATATACTTTGCTGTTAGGTAAGTTTGTTTCAGCAGGACACATAAGATGTATTTGTTTTGGAAGGATATTTTCGTGGAGAAGTTTCTCAGGAAAACTTATTTAAGTTCCAGTTATTTAATGAAAATGACCGAAACATCTAGGATGAAATTTCCACTTGCACAAAATTTAAAACTGATCACTACCAGAAGTGAAATGAAATGAAGGGGGAAATGATAACTGAAATTGTCGGATATATATAAAAATAATAATATAATAAAACATACCTGTAAATTCTGCTCTAAATAAATACACGCAGAAAATTCACATGATGATAATCTTCATTTAAATGCACATAAATGTGCGAAAGAATGCATTTACTTTTGCTCTCTGTGGGCTGTTTGCATTTTTTGTTTTATTTATTGCTATTTAATTGCATAACCTGAGCATTGAAATTCTTCAATAAAATTTCAGATGATTTGTATCCTGAATGTTGTTGCCTGATTTGCCAGATGTTTGTTTTTAGGCTTCCACACAATTATACTAATAGACGTACTGAATTTCGTTGAAGGCGTGGATGTTTATAAGCGTAATAGTGTCCGGCTGGCAAAGGGGCACTCAAACTACACTGTGAACTGAAAGTCCATCGAGAGGTTAATGGTAGGGAAAAGTGGCCGGAGACTCTCGGAGCTCTCCCCGACGTATTCTTCCTCAAATCTAAGCTTAACAGTTTGCAAAGCCCATGGGATATATTGTAGAGTCATTAGGTTAATTGTAAACAGAAAAGATGAAAAATATGCAACCGCCTTCGCCGGGAATCGAACCACGGACCTCTGGAATACCGGCCCAGCGTGCTACCGTTACACCACGAAGGCACGCTAGGGAAGTGAGAGAAATACCTTATAATATGCGTAGGGGAACAGAGAGGTGTAGGCCTTGCTTTAACCTTAACCTGTACCTCCCTTCACTTAAATAAAAGAAGAAAAAAAAAAAAAAACTGAAAGGTTTCAGGTTTTAACGATCGATTTGTTAAGGTTTTTTACGCTCTCGCTGAACTGGCAGTCTATCAGTCTGATGTTACATTCACTCCTACTAAACATTCCTTTTTTTTTTTTTTTTTTTTTAGTCCAAAGGGACTTGAATCCCGAAGGACTATTACTTTCGTTTTGGCATTTTGCGTCGGACTCATAAATGTCGGTTAACTTTTCAAACTGTTGCCATAAAATGTTAGAGTCCTGCATTATATTTGAAGAAATTAAATAATGAAAATCTGCGTAAATGTATGTATATTTCTCACATTGTCATAAAATAACGGTACATAGAGTCATCGAATTTTGAATAACGTAATCCTCCAACGAATATGAGCATGTGGAAGACCAAATTTGAAATTTGAAATTTGTTTTATGATCGATTTCCTATTTTTTAAAACTTTGACGAATTTTTGATTAACAAACTCAAGGATTTCAAAGCGAGCAATGGCAACGTTGTGCAGAAAAAACATTTTTATCTCCAGCGCGTGAGTCTCTGTATCGGAAATTCTAAAGATATGCTCGTTTTGAAACTATTTTGCGATATTGCTGTTGCACTGGATCTTATGGTTTAAGTGCGAGGAACATGATATTTAATAAAGAAAGGTAACACACAAAATGTTAAAAAACGCCCCTTTGGACGCAATTTAAAATCTGAAACATTTCAGATTTTTTTTTTTTTTTTTTTTGGTCTTTTTAATTTTATTATTAAGCATTATTTTCTTCGCTCTTGCGCCATATACAACTCGACCGCAAAATTACAAAATTACGTCCGTTCGTACATATCATGCAAGAACATCGTTAAAATAGATTCGAGAGCGATCAAAATGGATATGTTCATTCAAATATGATATCTAAAATTTTTCGAGATTACAATACTTCCTTTACTTCCTACAAGGTAGTAATGTAGGACGTGGTCACCACCTCCTCTACCATTACGGTTAATTGGTTCCGCCCACGTCCGCCTTTATCTAATATTTATTATTAACCCTTGAAATTTTACATGGCCATATTGCGGCTGGTTTATAGATAAATATCTATAAGGAAGTAAAAATAGATTGGAATCTTGGAAGAATTTTCCTCGTCACGTCTACATCCTAATACGCAACATTTGTTAGCCTCAGAACCATCAATGTGTTGTAAGAATTATGTTAATTTTATTAACAGTTAAATAATTTTATTAACAATTAAATTTTAAGTTGAAGTTCCTTTCCTGTCAAATTCTTAACTTCAACTTACTACTTCAGGCCCTTGCTAAGCATCGTAGCCAAATAAGTTAAGGGGCCAACTCGATTTGAAACTTGATAGCTTCGGCTATACTTCTTTAGTTAATCTTAGTTTTAGTTTAATTCTTAGTCTTTTAAGTTCAAGGCCAAGTGCGGGCTTTGCTTGTACACTCCCAGGCGGAGTTTTGTTAAATCTTATTGGAATAATAAAGGGTTAGTAACCCTTCTGTCTTGTTGTTTCTTGTCACCGAACTCAAGCGATTATTCGCTTATCAGTTCTTAGATTCTTCACTTCCAACATTAACTTAGAATTCCAAAGTGAGGAACTCTACAGTGTGAACAAACAAATTAAAAAAAAATTCGGGCAATCGACGTTCGGATAATAGAAATCTTTGCGCAAAAATTTTATCCCCAATGTCTTTCTTTTAATTAACCGAACAAGCAACTCATCTGTGATCGGAAGTCATAGATCTTCCCATTACTGTAAGTGCTTTAAAATTTGTTCCCTAAAACGGGAAGCCGACTGCCCAAAGTCAACAAAACTTTTAGCATCAAAAGCAAAATCCTTGGCAGTCAGCGGTCTGCCTAAGCCTTGTTATCTAATGGAAGCCATAACATAAAAGTAACAGGAACAGATTACACGGAACAACCGAATCGAAACAAGGCCGTAAGCGCCTTTCGGCTGAAACCTGGCAAGTGATGGCGTTTGTCTAGCTTGCCGACCGCCCCCCCCTTTCACCACAATCCGATTACTTTGGCAAGGGAATAGAGAGAAGGAGGATTGCCGGGGGGGGGTGATGAGGACATCGTTAGTAGTGACATTCGAATATTCAGTCCTCTTGCTTTGTTGCAAAGGATATTATTTTTCGTAATGCAATACTGAGAATTAGGAAATGTAAATTTACCAACTTTTTAAAAAATTATTAACAATAAACTAAAATCGATTTGCTGATTTTTCTTTCCAAATAATTTATTGATAATATAGGAGTCAATAATATAAAGAAAATAGTAAATTTTTTGTTCAAAACTTATCAGGCATTGGAAAATACGCATGAAAGTAAACTGTAATTTGAATACAAAATATAACTATAATTTCAAACTATATTTATTTATTTTTAGGTATATTCGCCGTATCATGCTCACCCACCCTTTTCTTTACGAATAAACCTGAAAGATACATGTGTGATGCACTTATATTTTTAAGTCATTCATTGGAAGATATTTCTCAGACGTTCGAACGATCGTATACTGATTGACAACCAAAAAGGTAAACAGTTCGCGTGTAGCAGAGAGTAAATAATTCTGCAAAGACGGTGGGTTCTATTCAATAAGAATATTATTCTAAGGTTTCGAAAAAAAGAAAGGAACAGAATTTTGGGTAAGAATACCCTTCCGACAAGAACGAATTTACGGAATTATGAATCAGATCTCATTCTGCAGTCGTTTGAAGCCGTGATTTTGAAGTGGACATCGAAGGCTTTGGTAAATCGGATTTGATTTAGTTGAAATACAATTGATCTCTGTTCCTTTCAGTAGTAAATATGGTTCCTGCCAAATGAAACAACAACAGTGGTAGTTTCAATCGCAAAGTTAATCAGTTTGCGAAACAAAAGGGAAATCATGCTGCAATAAGGATGTTTGTTGAAACAGATGATAACTATTTATTCATGAATCAGACCAACATTCACAGTGAAGGTGAAAAAGAATTCGATTATGTTCCTGGTGATGTAACAGAAGACGAACATGACGAACTTTCATGTTATCCGATAATGAAAAATTTTAAGTTCATAAAGTATGTCCTTTCTTTTTAAATAAACAGTGTTTAGATACTACATGTAAAAAATCTAATTTTTTATGCTGATTTTTTTCCTTATTTTTATTTTATCTCTTTTATATCCGGCGTAGAACACGCATCCGTAAATTAGCCTCACGCGCTAGAGATATATATACCAGATGATGTACCAGCTTTAGTCGTAGCTTAAATTATCAGACGATAAGTTTAAAAAAAAAAAAGGATTCATTTATTATTATTTAGGAGAAATAGCAGTTACAAAATCAGATATCCGGAGTAAATAAAAAAAATTACTAATAGCTTTTTGTATGAAGTTTACGGCATCGTGACATTTAAGAAAAAGCCCCGATATTCTTTTGCGAGTCTTTTTATAGCCTCTGGAAAGACGAAGCTTCCAAGAAATGACGTCAGCCAATCCAGTTCGCTTTAAATATTTCCAGAACATTCTATAACTGTACGTGTAGAAAAGGCGGGAAAAACAACTTGACTACGGGGCTGTGGATTTAATTCCACGTACTTTCAAATAAGAGAACGTCGCCATTAAAAATGAAAAGAACTTACAGTTAAAATTTTAAGTGTATTCTTGACTATGGAATTTTATTATTACATATGTATATATATATATTTTTCCCCGTACAGGTGTTGCCATTGCTTGCTTCGAAATCGTGCAATTTGTTAATCAAAAGTTCGTTAAAGTTTTACAAAATATGAATTAGATAATAAAAAGATCCAGATCGATATTCGCTGGAGGATCACGTTATTCAAAATTGGATGGCTCTAGGTACCGTTGTTTCATCACAATCCAAGAAGCCTATAAACATTCATGCAGATTCTTTATGACTTAATTTCTTTAAATATATTACAGGACTATAATATTTGGTGGCAACAGTTGGAAAAGTTAACCGATATTTATAGCGAATCACCGCAAAATGTCAAAACGAAATTAACGATCCTTCTGTGCAAATTGCCCCTTTGGACCAAAAAGTCATAAATCTCTTTGAAAAACTTTCTGCAGTTTCTTTGAATCATGTTTCATGAATTTTTCCTGCATTTTGATTGTAATAAATGGATCTATTTTTATTCCAGTCCTTTATATACATTCAAGATTTATTTATTTGGACAACATTTTCCATTTCTGCCCTGATCAATGTTTCTCGTTAAAAATTCTGAAACGCGCACTGCATTTGGCGATATGTCGGGGAGAAAGGAGGACGAAATTTATGTTTTTTCTCCTTTTTAAGACTCAAATAAGCATTAATCACTTTGTTTACAGTTGACTCTGAGGATCATAATGATTTTGCAGCAGTCCTTTGAATTAGCGGATTTTCTTTTAACATTAAAGCAATCAACAATATTTAAAAAGAAAGAAAAGAGTTACAATTTGAATCCCTATAATTCCATTATAATTTATTGCGATAATTAGAAGGTATTTTTGCCACCTTCCTAGCATACCTTCGTGGTGTGTGGTCTGCACGCTGGGCGCGTATTCCAGAGCTCCTTGGTTCGATTTCCTGGGAAGAGAATCCCATTTTTCAATCTCTCTTGCGTCCAGACAACCTAATGTATCTATAGCAGCGCCCGAACTAAAAGGGTTGTGGATGACGATTCTCCACACTCAGGATTTGGCGACTGATTCCCCTAAACTCCAGTTGCCATTTAAAAGGGGGAAGTACATAAGATATTTCTCCCGTGGTGTGGTGGTCTGCACGCTAGCAGCATATTCCAGAGGTCCGTGGTTCGATTCCCGGCGAAAGCGTTGCTCATTTTCCAATCTCTCTTGCTTCCAAAAAATCCTAATGTCTGTACATAATATCTAAACTACTTAATCTTTTCTCTTGAACTGGTCGTAATCGTTGATAGTTTTAGTAACTGATCGTAATCGTTGATAATTTTAGTAACTTGGTCGTAATCGTTTATAATTTTAGTAACTGGTCGTAATCGTTTATAATTTTAGTAACTGGTCGTAATCGTTGATAATTTTAGTAACTGGTCGTAATCGTTGAAAATAATCTTTACCTTCTGAGCTTTGCTGTAAGCAGAACTGAAATATAATTAAGTAGCTTTAATTTTATCGATAAATGTAATGTTGTTATATCGACGAGCAATTATTCGTCATCAATCCTTTAGTTAGGAGATCGTTTTAAACTAAAATATGTCAAAGATCTTAATGTGAAATTAATAGTCTGTAGACTTTATATTATACACTTATTTACTTACTTACCACCAGCTGAGTTACCTCACCGTCTGTTATATGACTAGCAGCATTTGTACTCAATTGGTGGAGCATTTTGTTATCGTTACGCCCAGGTAAAACTGTCTGCGGAATATTAAAGTTTGTATCGAGATTTATAAAATTAATTCCAAAGATGGGTATTTGTGACTGTGATTATTAAAGAGATCCTGTCAAGACTTTGACTGCGCTGAATGAAAATTTTAGCAACGTTTTATGCATTGAGATTCTGAGTTTACAGATAATGTTGACTCTAGAAGTCGGTGGTAACTTAAATATAAGAAGTTATTCAGATGCGTTATACTGAACAATATCAATTGGGTATATTAAAAAACACTGCGGGGAAAAAAAAGGGAGGGACAGTTCTATATCTCCCGTTCTCCTGGGCCGATTGACGAAATTCAACTTACGTTTTTCATGTCTCGAAAGCGCCATTTAGGATATATATTAGATTTATATATAACATTGTTCTAACAAAGGTATTTTGACACAAAATCGGACTTTTTCTTTCAATTTTTTTCCATATTTTGATTATACGACTCAAATTACCATGTTTTGTAAAAATCGCACGAGTTTAAAAAATTAGCTCTCAGAATTTTAGCTCCACAATGTTAATTTAATTTCGTATGTAATTAATATCTCTTTTTCTTTCTCATTAAACTTATTTGATTCCTTCTTACACAGTTGAAAATTTAGGTTCAATCCAAATAAAATTCACCCATTTTTACTTCCTTGTACGAAGTAAAAAGGAAGTATTGTAATCGCGAAAAGTTTCAGGCACCATATTTCAACGAAAATATCCATTTTGACCGCTATCGAATACAATTCAACGATGGTTTTGCGTGATATCTGTAAGGACAGAATAAAATACTCTTTTCCTTCAAAAAAATTATAAAACTGCTTTAAAATTAATTCTGAAGAGAATTTTTCGTGGCGTCTGTACGAACGTCTGTACGTACGTGCGTACGTACGTACGTATCTCGCATAACTCAAAAACGAGTAACCTCACAACGTTGAAATTATGTATATAGGACTGCTATAGCATGTAGATGTGCACCTCGTATTTTGGTTGCAATGGGCCGCACCAAACGTATATAAATATATTTATATATATATCCACTCTGTTACCCGGCTCAGTGATGTCAGTTTCTTTACTCTTATATGTTTGTAAATTGTACATTTTTTGCTTTAAAAATGATTGTATTATGTAGTTTTTATCTTCCGGTTAAGGTTTTTATGCCTTTAGTAAATCTGTACGCAATATTTTTAGAATTATCAACAATTTTAAAGTTGTCTAAGTGCCGCTAAGCCTTTTTTTAATGGCGGCCATTGATGTTTACATTTGAAACAGGAGACTAGTGGATTTGTTGCCAATCTAGAGAAACTTAGTTTCGCAACAACAAAGATAACGCATTCATTTATTATTGCGATTTAAATCATGCTTAATTCTTTCTGGAATTTTTTCGAGGAAATAAGTGTTTCAGATTTACTTCGTAATTTTTAATATAGATATTTTGAGTTTTTATGTATTTTTGCTTTCTCACGAAGTGAGAACTGAATTAATTAAATGAGAAATACTCAATCGTCTGTGAAAAACTGTTTCTTTTTTGTTTTGTTTGCTTAATTTCTTTTATACATAGTTCTAGCTTTATTATAGTATTTGAATAGAACATGTGGCAACGATTAGATAATTCTATTCTTTAAATGATATAAATTTTTTGCATTATGAGTTATAATATGAACGAAATATATAAGTTAACTGTTATATAGTTATTGGATTATATAACAGTTAACTTAGTTTCCGTTATAAAATTATTATATAAGTTAACTGTTATAAATTATTAATACTGTTAAGTGAATCTAGCGCCAGAATGTCGCTATGGTAAACAAATACTAGAGAGAATTTTAAAGAATGCATTTATTCTATTGTGGTTTATGCGCTGTCGGCGAAGTAGATTTAATTCAATCCAATAAGTTTAAATGAACTGCAAGAAAAAATGCGTACAATTTAATATTCTGTCATGAAGTCATGAAGGAAGTCATGTGGTGTACAAATCAGATTTTTTAATATTTATTTTTAAAATTTGTATTTTTAAATAATCTTTCGATAAAAATTTTAAATTATAACTGTAAAAATCGTGACTTGTAAAGATCATGACTTATAAAGATCGTGACTTAAAGAGAACGTGAAATATAAATAATAGGACAAGAACTTGCATTTTACGGTGTGGCAACAAGAAGAGGATTCGGAAGATTTTTATATATATATTTTTGTTTAGAGAGTTTAAGGTTTTAATATTTTAATAGTTATAAGAGTTTTAACTGTAGTAGTTAAGAGTTTAAAATTCTGATAGTTAAGAGCTGCAGTATTTATTTATTTATTTATTTATTTATTTATTTATTATTATTATTATTATTATTATTATTATTATTATTTTGTTCTGTTTTAAAATTCAAATAAAAGTATTCTGTTCATTCTGAAAATTTAGCTTTTTCTCTTCCTACAAGGTTCAATATCCATTATATTGAAATAAGGAAAGTATTTTTACTGGCGCAGCCGGCAGGATCGGTGTTTCCCCGCATATAATTAAGAACCAAAATAACTCAGGTGAGAGCTCAATTTACCTTGTAAACGTAAAATAATTAATTAAGATTATGAAAAGTTGATTATTGTTTCCGTCATGGAATCTTAGTTTATTTACTTGTCAAAGTAATGAATACGCCAGTGTTCAAATGTAATTTCGTTTGACTCGCCAGAGTAGGTGAACAACACATTAAGTATTGATTCCACTGATTGACTTTCGTGCCGAATAAAATTAAATTCATTGTGAATTTTATTTAAATAGAAAAAGAAAAAAAAAAAAAAAAGAGAAAGATTTTTTTTTTTTTTTTTTTTTTTTTTTTTGTATGAAACTAAGAGTCTATTGGCTGAATAAAATCGAGACATGGCTTTTATGGGACGTGGGAAAAAAGAGGATTTGCTGGCTTTAGCTGCTGAATTAGAAATTCAAGTAGATCCAAGTATGAAAATCGTGGCGATAAAAAATGAAATAATTCAAAGTGATACATATGATGAAGCATTTGCTAAAGAAGTGTTTTTAACGATTATTGAAGAGAGGAAAAGAAAAGAAGAGGAATAGCGAAGAAAGGAGAAAGAAGAGATTGAGGAACAGCGAAGAAAGGAGAAAGAAGAGATTGAGGAACAGCGAAGAAATGAAAAAGAAGAGATTGAGGAACAGCGAAGAAAGGAGAAAGAAGAGCTTGAGGAAACGCGAAGGAAAGAAGAGATTGAGGAACAACGAAGGAAAGAAGAATTAGAAGCACAGCAGAAAAGAGAGCAAATGGAGTTTGAATTGAGGAAACTCGAAAATTGAATCTCGTGTTCGACTAACACAAACTCCACCAACAAATGAAAATGGACATCATAATTTTGATTTAATTAAGCTTATTCTTAAATTCAATTTAAGACACAATGATATTGTGATTTATTTATCCTTATTTGAAAGACAAGCTAAAAGGACAAAGATTGATCCTAAAGATTGGGTTTCATGTTTATTGACTTTAATGCCATCTGAAATCATTCAATTAATTGGTAAGGAATCTGAAGAAAATTTTGAAGATTATGAGTACATTAAGGCCATTTTATTGAAGAGATTTAAATTAAATCCTGAAAGCTTTAGAAAAAAATTTGTGATGCACCAAAAGAGCGCTGAAAAATCATGGAGAGATTTTTGCTACGAAATTACAAGTTATTTTGAAGAATGAATCAATGGTCTTGAAATCACAAATTTTGCCGCGTTAAAAGACTTGATTATTACTGACCAAATTAAGAAAAGAGTACCCTATGAAGTAAGAGACCATCTTCTTGACGACTGGGCGAAGTTCGTTTCTTCAACCAAATTAGATGATAAACTTGACGAATATGACAGTGTTCGTAATATCTCAAAGCGGACTGGTGGTAATCCATCAGCAGACAGAACTAATAAAAAATGGCAACCTCATTCTCCACTTCCAGAAAGAGCTTTCAGAAATAAATCGCTGTCCGCTGAAAACACGCCAAGAGTGTACCCATCCCGTAAGAGTGACGAACCACAAAAGCCTAGTTTCAAACTAACTTGCTATAATTGTGGAAAAGAAGGTCATACACCTAAGTTATGTACCAAAAATCGGATACCAAGAAGTGCTTCTGCAACAGCACAAAACAACTTAATACAAACACAAGCACCTCTTACAGAAAAAGAAAAACCAGAAGTGCTAACTGCCAAGATCTCTATTCCTGTCTCAAAATCAGTGGACGTGTCTAGAAACATAGATGAATTAAAACTTGTCAAAGTTAAATGTGGAGATATTATTCTAAATGGAATCGTAGACACGGGAGCACAAATTTCAGTAGTCCGTGAGAAATTGGTTGACAACATACCTTGCGAAGGAGAAAGTAAAATAGAGATATCTTCTGCTTTTGGTGAAAACGAAATTACTCCACTAAAGATTTTCCAGATGAAAATTGACGATGAATTTCACGGTAGAGTGTCCATTACGTGTGCTGTTTCAAAAAAGCTAGTTACCGACTTGCTATTGAGTTCTTCAGCTTATGAAACACTCTGTGGAAATATCGAACTGTGGAACAGTGATTGTCATTGGGATGCATCCCCCTTAGAGTACAAAGAGACAGATGATAAACCCTCACCAGTTGAAGACAGTACTACAAATTTGGCTGTTGTTAATCAGATTTCCCAAGAAAACATAGAGTCTCTGAAAACAACGAACAGAGTAAGACTAGAATTCAAGACACATCAAGAACAAGACGAAACTCAGAAAAAATGCTTTGAATGGGCAAATAAAAATCAAAATTCATATACTTTCGATGATGGCATATTACTTCATTCCGAATATATCTGTGGTGAAAACATTAAGCAAGTTGTGTTACCTTTAGAAAAAAGAAGGGAAGTCCTAAGAATGGCACACGAAATCCCTCTTGCCGGCCACCTTGGTGAGAAAAAGACAATTCAACGAATCAAGTACTCATTCTTTTGGCCTACTATTAAGCAAGATGTTAAAAAATTCTATGAAAGTTGTAAAGAATGCCAATTGAGGAGAACAGTTACGTACAAAGATCGAATCCCAATTCAACCTATTGTTAGACCGGAAACACACTTTGAAGTATGGAGCGTGGATTGTATCGGGCCATTAGAACCTCCATCCAGGAGAGGTCATCGGTTTGTGATATGTGCAGTTGACCTATGCATCAGATGGGCAGAAGCCACCCCCGTCAAAGGCATAAATGCGAAAACAACATGCAACGTTTTGATGAGGTTTTTTACTCAAAATGGATTTCCAAAAGTGATTTGTTCCGACCAGGGAACTAATTTCACAGCCAAACTCACCCGAGCCTTTGAGAACTTACTTGGTGTGTCTCCACGATTCTCCATTCCAGGACACCCCGAGAGTATGGGTGCTGTCGAGCGTTGGAATAGAACCTTAAAAGAGATGATGAACAAAAATATCCAAGAACATGGCAGAAACTGGGATTTGAATCTTCCCTATCTCCTGTTTGCCTACAGAGAAGTGCCACATAGCACCACTGGTTTGTCTTTTGTTTTGTTTTTTTCTGGTTTGTTTGTTTTGGTATATGGAAGAATACCACCAGGACCATTATCTTTGCTGAAAGAGATATGGACAGGTGAACGTAGCATTCCAGTTACAGCTTCCCGTTCAATTGAAAATTATCTACAGGATCTTTTAGAAAAATTAAGAAAAGTTCATGACATTGCATCAGCAAATTCCAAAATAACTCAAAAGAGTACACTTCAAGATACAATTTACGTTCTCGAGAAAAGACTTTCAATGTTGGGGACAAAGTCCTCGTGTTAATGCCCTCATCATCACATAAATTGCTCAACACACGTGGCAAGGACCAGCTACCGTGATCAAACTTACCAGGCCACACTCTGCCAAAATCGAAATGGAAAACGGAAGTATTAGAGAACTCCATGTAAATAAGTTTAGGCCTTATATTGCTCGTGTAGATCACGTTGGTATCATTTTTGACCAAGATGAAGAGTTAGGAGATATCCACTATGCACCAGCAGATCTTATGAATAAATCTGCTGATGATATCTGGACCTATTTACAAAATTTGAAAGGTGACTTAAAATATTACCAACGGGAAGGACTATTTAAAGTACTAAAATATTATGTAGATGTTTTCAGTAGCAAACCTGGTCAAGCCAATGTTGATGGTCATGACATCAAGGTTACAGAAGAATGTAATCCAAAAAGATTGAGGCCCTACCGCGTTCCTATTTCTCTTCAAGAGGAAGTCGATCGTCAAGTTAAAGAACTGTTAGAATGGGATCTTATAGAACCCAGTGACAGTGACTGGGCACATCCTATAGTATGTGTTGCAAAAAAGAATGGCGGCGTTAGACTGTGCATAGACTTCAGGCTTTTAAATAGCTTCACAATTCCGGACGCCTATCCGATGAAGATTGCTAAAGATTTACTATTCGAAATAGGGAAAGCCAAATTCATAACAGTTCTCGATTTAACCAAGGGATATTGGCAAATTCCTATGAAAGAAGAAGCTAAACCCTACACAGCATTTATCACTCATTCCGGCCATTACCAATGGAAAGTTCTCCCTTTCGGTTTGAAAAATGCTGGAAGTACCTTCCAAAAATCGATGGATAAGGTGCTTGCAAACCATAAGAACTACTGCCGTTCATATACTGATGATGTGACAATATTTTCTGAAACTTGGGACGGCCACCTCTATCACATCGACCAAGTGTTTCAGACGCTGAGAAACGCAGGTCTAACCGCAAATCTAGAAAAGTGTGATTTCGGAAAGAGTCACGTGAAGTTTCTAGGACATGTAATAGGTTCTGGCACTCACTCTCCAGATCCTGAGAAGGTAGAAGTCATCAGAAATCTGTCTAAGCCTACCACTAAAAAAGAAGTCAGGAGTCTTTTAGGGCTAGCAAGCTACTATAGGGATTATATCCCAAATTTTTCTGAGATTGTTTTACCTCTAACAAACCTTGCAAAGAAGAGTGTTCCAAATAATATTCCATGGGACTCTGAAAAAGAAGCAGCTTTCAACAAACTTAAAGAAGAGTTGATTAAAATGCCATCTCTGCATACTCCAGACATCAGCAAGCCCTTTCAACTCTATACGGATGCATCTGCTTTCGCAATCGGAGCGTGTTTAGCTCAAAACGACGAACATGGCAAAGAAATGCCCATAGCATTTTTCAGCAAGAAATTAACGCCCTGTCAACAACGATGGTCAACCATCGAACGAGAAGCATTTTGTGTCATCGAAGCCTTGAAAAAATTTGACACATGGATTTTCGGAGCCAAAGTGCAGATTGTGTCTGATCACAATCCCCTCACCTGCTTGACCCAAAGCGCCCCTCATGGTGCTAAACTGTCTCGTTGGGCCTTAGCGTTACAACGGTATAACATGACTGTGACATACCGCAAAGGAAGTTCACATGGGAATGCTGATGCTTTGTCAAGGTTAGCTGTTAACTCTTTCTCTCTCAATGAACTCTGAGCAACATTGTCTCTACGGTGACGAATGTGCTTCTTGTGGGGGGACTTGTAAAGATCGTGACTTGTAAAGATCATGACTTATAAAGATCGTGACTTAAAGAGAACGTGAAATATAAATAATAGGACAAGAACTTGCATTTTACGGTGTGGCAACAAGAAGAGGATTCGGAAGATTTTTATATATATTTTTTTGTTTAGAGAGTTTAAGATTTTAATATTTTAATAGTTATAAGAGTTTTAACTGTAGTAGTTAAGAGTTTAAAATTCTGATAGTTAAGAGCTGCAGTATTTATTTATTTATTTTTTTGGTTCTGTTTTAAAATTCAAATAAAAATATTTTGTTCATTCTGAAAATTTGGCTTTATTCTTCCTACAAGATTCAATATCCATTATATTGAAATAAGGAAAGGATTTTTACTATAACCTATAAAATTTTTACCATGATCTCAAAGTAGACGTATTTTTAAGCATACCTGCAAAACATTAGAGCTTTTTATTCAAAATTTTCGAAGATATACGTGAATTTATAGTAGTATAAAAATGGGGGTTCTGCATCAGGTGGATCAGTGGATCAGGGGGCGTGGTCAATGACATCACAGAGGGCGGGGCCAAAGGCAACGTCATCACACTAGAGGGGCGTGGTCTCGAGTTGAGTTGAGTTGTTATTAGACTGCTGGTTGAGTTGTAGACCTCCTGCTTTTCATTTAAAGTTAGTTTTTTTATATTGGCAACGGGAAATATTTTCTGCATCTTAATTTTGATGAAATGGCGATGCTGCCCTCTATTAATGAAAAAGTGAATGATATGTTTTAGAAATATATTTTTTAAGTCTGGTGTTAAAATTATTCAATGCGCGACTCTGAAAACAATGTAAAAGAAACAAATATAAAAAAGACTTTCCTTTAATGATAGTTCATCATGTCATGAAAATGAAATTACAAGATAATTTGTTTTTATTACTCAATTTTATTCTGATACTTTTATCCTTTCTAGTTTTTCCATGAAACTTTAACTTATTTCTTAGGTTTTCTGTTTCATAATAACATATTCATTTACTGTCATATTTTTTTAATACTTAACACGTTTCTAATTTGTAATATTTATTTAATTTCCACATACTATTTTTTTTTCATACCTTTCATAAATTTCAGCATACCCTGATTTTTAACTTATATGTTATATTTCACAAACGTTCCCGCACATGCTGTTTATTTGTTACATTACTTAATTTTAGATGCAATTTAACACTTTTTTTAACGTTATAATGTTCAATATATTCTGAATTTTAACTTCATTTACTTTTTTAAACCACTCTAGTATTCTATACACACTTTAACTTAGTGGTATGAAATTGTATTTAAAAAGAAACGTTTATTTTTCGTGATCTTAGTTCTTTTACTAAATTTTCTACAGAATTTCTAATTTCTTTCACGTGTTTAACAATATCTTCCTTACATTACCGAATACTTTTTAAAAAAACTTAAGTCTATAACTGTTAATTGCTTTTCTTACGTTCATGATTTCCCTTCTGTGTTTATATTTCTTAATTCTAGCTTAACTTATTTATTATAATGTTTTTATTTCTGTCTCATCACTCGTAATTCCAACATTTTATCCCTTTTTATTCATTTTAACGATATGGATTGTTTTCATTTACTCCATATTCAAATATTTCCTTACAATTTTTATAATACTTGTTTTATTCCTCGATCATAATAGATCATCTACAGGTTTTACTCAGAAATTTCCATTCACAACTTTACAGTTTAATACCATTTATATCTAAATGTATTTCTTTCTCATATAGTTTTATGGTCTTCAAAGTTTCTAACGTCATATTTAGTTTTAAATCCCGATTACCTTTAAGTGTGTTGATAATTTTCATTTCTAATTTTACAACCACGTTCAGTGTTTCATCCACACATACCAAAATATTTCTTACATTTTCTGATATTTAGTCTATGTCATATTTCAGTACTTCAAATGAATTTACACTGCTCACACTATTATTTTTTCATGTTTTAGAGACACTAACTATACTAATTTTACTATTTTTCCTGCACTAATTGCATCTATGTCAACACTCATGCTAAACTAGCAATTGTTTTGCATCACATGCATAAAGAAATTCTTAAAACCAACTTTTTCAATATCGTACTCAAATTACTGTTTTCCAGATGGGAATTACCAGTATTCTTTGGTTTTACTCTGTTACATCTTTTTAAATTTTAACATCTTACTTTTAATTCTAACATACATCTTTTAAACAGTTTTTTCTTTTAATGATAGCCTTACCTTATTTGTTCAAATTAATTCTTTCATTCACCTTCTTTACTACCTTTCAGTACCTTCATAATTCACTATGCAAACGCAATGTCTTTCACTGACATTCTGTTTAATAATACCACAAGTTTCCTTAATTGACAAAAAGCGAATTATTTCTCATTTCAAAATAGAACTACTATATTTTTGCACAAACATTACCTTTATCCATTCAAGCCACCCCTTAACCTGTAACTGACGTAGCGATAGGAAAGGAGATTCTTATCATATGCTCTTTCGACATTTGAGGTTTCTAGAACTTCTTTGACAAGTATATCAATACCATCAGAAAATATACTTAACAGTTTAAAGGCAACATACTGTTATAAGAATGGTTTTAGTTAAATTTATAACACAAATAAACGCATTTTGTGCTAAATAGGCATAAACATTTAGATTCAGAATATTTCTTTTTAATCCGATGTAAGCCTTGAATTTTATTCATGATACGGATTGTCTCTTGATTTTCTTTTTGTTTACCTTACACTAATAGAAAATTTTTATTTTACAAGTTCAGCTTTTAATGAAATAGAAATAAAAACTACGATACACCTGCTGTTTTTAAGAAAAGGAACTTTGATATATTTCTGGAAATGTAAATGCTTTTAGAGTTTTCTTTCAATAACGTTGATTTTCATTACTTTACTAACTTCAATAATTCTCTTATTAGCTAATATGAATGAAAGAAGATTGTCAAAAATGTGACACAGTATAATTCTTACGAACATATGTACCTTTACCAGCATACAGATATTACCGATTGAAATGAAGAAAGATACAGATATTTTACTCCAATCTACATTAAATTAAAAAAAAATATTTAAACTTTCATACATTCCAAAGAATAAACGAAAACTCAATAGATATTGTCATGTTTGTATATATGAGATAAAAGTTTTATGAATGGTATCTAAAGTAATGCTTAGAACTTCATAAAAGCGAACATTCACTATGTTAATACACATATCATCAGTTATTTACATTAATCAATGTAATATTAATCATTACATGTACTATATGCATATATATTTAAAGTTTAATTGTCTTACAATTGAATAATTAACTATTGAGAGAAAGAGGTTCATATCTTACACTATTTAATTCACATGGAACAAATTTTTCCATCAACAACATTGAACCACGTTTATTAAATTCGCCAAAGCTCTTTTATTTCTGCATTTTTCACACTCACGACACATTTTAAATGTAACTATTGATTACCATTTCAAACACCGATATCATAACTCAGTGTAAAACTACATCATAACTCATTTTTTCCCTACTAACTACAATTTTATATATTCAAGAAGTACATCTAAGACATGATCATTTTCTATGTTCTAGCAAATCGATTCAATTGCGAACATACTATTAAGACTTGCGATTTTAGAAGACTTGCGTGTATTAACGATGTCAAGGTTTCTTCGTTTTTGTAAGATTCGTATCAAACCATGTCGCATTCGAATGTGGTGTAAGAGATCACTTTTTCTTTTAAACACTTGTAAACAATGGATGCAATTTATAAGAAGAGAAGTATCATGCTGTTTCAAAACATCATCATCAGCATATTTCTGTTTCTTTTGACACCAGCAAAATTTAAAAAAAAAAAAAAAAAGGTTCGTGAGATTTTCTTCAAATTCTGTTTTACTTGAAAAAAATGTCCGAACATTCAACACGATGTAAAGATTCATATTGTTTTAAATTCTTATGCTCACTAAATATTTTTTATCACGATTTACTCTTAAAAGTAACTTTATAAGTTTTCATATCCTTTTTACATGAAAAGAACTTGTGATTATTCACTACAAAATTCTAAGACGAGAAGCTTCGCGACTTTTCAAACTACAAACTTAATTTTCTTAGGACATACACTACATCTGATGTTTCTTTCATGAGATTTCAAATATCTCTTCAGATTACTCGTATTCAAGAAACCTTACAAATATATCACATAAGTTCAGCGAATAATCGCTTCATAAACTCTTAAATTTTCAACACGAGTGAATCACTTGAAGCATATACTGCACTGTAAACATACAATACTTAAAAAAATTGTTATAAAAAATAAAAATACATTCATTTCACCAAGAAGCTTTTCTATTTAAATACATTTATTTATTTCCAAAGAACAAGTTTCTGTATTATACATAAAATATACTTAGAATTTTCTTTCATTAGTTAATATCAAATTAACAACAATATCCATTTACTGATATTTGATATGCATGTTTGCTTTAAAATTAAAACTAAAATTTCAATATATTTTTATTAAAAAAAACATAATGAAAAAAAAATACTCATAACATCAACCAAAGACAGAAATTTAAATAGAATAGCTGTACTTATATTAGTGCATTTTTATAATCTTCATAACATTTCGATTCAAAAAACCTATTACAAAATAAATGAAACATTTTTTTCTGCCTTAAAGAATCTCTTATATTTTTAAAATTAATACATAAAAATATATCTTCACCAATATATTTAATTCTGTCCTCAACACTTATTATAATGCAATCATGTCTTGTTTGTGAAGGATGATTTACAATGCAACCTTCGCATTTATATAGCTTTTTTATCACTGAATTTAATTCAGTTTTCATAGAGTTTATGAGTTCTTTAAAAAGTTCATCATCATCACTTACCATATCCGAACAATTGTTTTTACATTTGATTTGCAACGGTAAAATAATTTCAAAAATACTTTTATATAAAGTATTAGATACATCAGGAATAATTTCTTTCAATTTTTTTTAAAATATCACAGTTTACTTTTAGGTATGTAGGTTTTAGTTTAAAAGAATTTTCATCTTGTTTAAAAACTTGTTGAAAAATACACTCACCTTCTTTGTTGAAAACTACCAACTCATTATTGCAAATGATGCTGGCACTCATATAGACAAGATTAAATTCATATATTTTTGAGGAAAATTCTTGCCATGTTGCAGGAGTTATAACAACACCGCGTGTAGTAGGGTATAATAATTTATTTTGTTCCACACATTCACGTAGATGAATGTTCATTCTGTTTTCAAACTGATTTATGGACACAAAATATCCCCAACCAAGAGTCCACTGTGCAATCAACTTCGAACTTTCTTTTTTCTGTTCTCGATTATTCGGCATGAAGATATTTTCAGGAACAGACTTCATATAGTGGGCAAACCAGTCATCCTCTGGAAGTTCATCCTCATTATCTTCCAAGCGTCGTTTTTTAATTTTCGAAATTTTTATGTTTCGGAATGTGATACTAATTCTAGGATCTTTAACGTCAGGTTGAGAGGGTATTCCGTGCATCCAAAATTGATTCGTTGGGTGTTTCATTACAAGGAGAGTTCCATGAGTGAAGTCCACGCTTCGAGATGTGAAATTTCGCCTGGTAAATACCATTTGACGTTTTGCACCTAAACTGATGATAGGTATATCACTTTCAGGTTCGAGACAAGTTTCATTGTCTTTATGCGTTGAAATTTTCGCCACTCCGTCAGGATAATAGTTCAATAAAGCAAAATTATATTTTTTGCCAGTTATCGTTTCAACATAATCTTTTACATTTAGAAGAGTTTGAGTCCATGGTTCTGCACAAATGCTCGTTCCAGAGAATTCGTAACTAAGTCCTTCATCACCAAAACCGAGTACTTTTCTTCGTGGAACATACTGAGTCCCATTAATTTCAAAACTAGTATTTTTAAAATCATAATTTGATAGTTCATCTAGCAAAATATCAGCTTCATTTCGTGAATAAAATTCTTCGTATAATTCCACATTTAACTCTGTATCACATATATTCCTCATATTCGCTTTTGAATCTAACGACAATTCTGAATGATATAGAAATACGTAGCATTCTTAAATAGCAAAAATTATCTAAAACATACATTAACGAAATGATTTCATCAACACTTATCGTAATACATTCTTGTCATGTCTTGTTTGTGAAGCCAGTCTTTCCGGCGTCATATGTGTAAAAATAATCATGATAGGATAGTGGGAAAGAGTTATAGTGTCCTAATGTTGTTATTCTGAACCTCGATATTACATATATGCATAAGGAGAATCTTAAAAGCATCATCCACTTATCATGATAGAGTAATGGAAAATTTCTAAAACTCTGATAATCATACGCGAAAGAATGTATTATCTTAAGGTTGTTGTTGCTATTCCAAGTTTGACAATACATACAGAAGTGAAGGAAGACCCTTGATGAGTGCTGCACGTTATCATGATAACGTGAAGTCTACAGCGCTTATCAAGGATCTTCCTTCACTTCTGTATGTACTGTCAAATTTTGAATAGCAACAACAACCTTAAGATAATACATTCTTTCGCGTATGATTATCAGAGTTTTAGAAATTTTCCATTACTCTATCATGATAAGTGGATGATGCTTTTAAGATTCTCCTTATGCATATATGTAATATCGAGGTTCAGAATAACAACATTAGGACACTATAACTCTTTCCCACTATCCTATCATGATTATTTTTACACATATGACGCCGGAAAGACTGGCTTCACAAACAAGACATGACAAGAATGTATTACGATAAGTGTTGATGAAATCATTTCGTTAATGTATGTTTTAGATAATTTTTGCTATTTAAGAATGCTACGTATTTCTATATCATTCAGAATTGTCGTTAGATTCAAAAGCGAATATGAGGAATATATGTGATACAGAGTTAAATGTGGAATTATACGAAGAATTTTATTCACGAAATGAAGCTGATATTTTGCTAGATGAACTATCAAATTATGATTTTAAAAATACTAGTTTTTAAATTAATGGGACTCAGTATGTTCCACGAAGAAAAGTACTCGGTTTTGGTGATGAAGGACTTAGTTACGAATTCTCTGGAACGAGCATTTGTGCAGAACCATGGACTCAAACTCTTCTAAATGTAAAAGATTATGTTGAAACGATAACTGGCAAAAAATATAATTTTGCTTTATTGAACTATTATCCTGACGGAGTGGCGAAAATTTCAACGCATAAAGACAATGAAACTTGTCTCGAACCTGAAAGTGATATACCTATCATCAGTTTAGGTGCAAAACGTCAAATGGTATTTACCAGGCGAAATTTCACATCTCGAAGCGTGGACTTCACTCATGGAACTCTCCTTGTAATGAAACACCCAACGAATCAATTTTGGATGCACGGAATACCCTCTCAACCTGACGTTAAAGATCCTAGAATTAGTATCACATTCCGAAACATAAAAATTTCGAAAATTAAAAAACGACGCTTGGAAGATAATGAGGATGAACTTCCAGAGGATGACTGGTTTGCCCACTATATGAAGTCTGTTCCTGAAAATATCTTCATGCCGAATAATCGAGAACAGAAAAAAGAAAGTTCGAAGTTGATTGCACAGTGGACTCTTGGTTGGGGATATTTTGTGTCCATAAATCAGTTTGAAAACAGAATGAACATTCATCTACGTGAATGTGTGGAACAAAATAAATTATTATACCCTACTACACGCGGTGTTGTTATAACTCCTGCAACATGGCAAGAATTTTCCTCAAAAATATATGAATTTAATCTTGTCTATATGAGTGCCAGCATCATTTGCAATAATGAGTTGGTAGTTTTCAACAAAGAAGGTGAGTGTATTTTTCAACAAGTTTTTAAACAAGATGAAAATTCTTTTAAACTAAAACCTACATACCTAAAAGTAAACTGTGATATTTTAAAAAAAATTGAAAGAAATTATTCCTGATGTATCTAATACTTTATATAAAAGTATTTTTGAAATTATTTTACCGTTGCAAATCAAATGTAAAAACAATTGTTCGGATATGGTAAGTGATGATGATGAACTTTTTAAAGAACTCATAAACTCTATGAAAACTGAATTAAATTCAGTGATAAAAAAGCTATATAAATGCGAAGGTTGCATTGTAAATCATCCTTCACAAACAAGACATGATTGCATTATAATAAGTGTTGAGGACAGAATTAAATATATTGGTGAAGATATATTTTTATGTATTAATTTTAAAAATATAAGAGATTCTTTAAGGCAGAAAAAAATGTTTCATTTATTTTGTAATAGGTTTTCTGAATCGAAATGTTATGAAGATTATAAAAATGCACTAATATAAGTACAACTATTCTATTTAAATTTCTGTCTTTGGTTGATGTTATGAGTATTTTTTTTTCATTATGTTTTTTTTAATAAAAATATATTGAAATTTTAGTTTTAATTTTAAAGCAAACATGCATATCAAATATCAGTAAATGGATATTGTTGTTAATTTGATATTAACTAATGAAAGAAAATTCTAAGTATATTTTATGTATAATACAGAAACTTGTTCTTTGGAAATAAATAAATGTATTTAAATAGAAAAGCTTCTTGGTGAAATGAATGTATTTTTATTTTTTATAACAATTTTTTTAAGTATTGTATGTTTACAGTGCAGTATATGCTTCAAGTGATTCACTCGTGTTGAAAATTTAAGAGTTTATGAAGCGATTATTCGCTGAACTTATGTGATATATTTGTAAGGTTTCTTGAATACGAGTAATCTGAAGAGATATTTGAAATCTCATGAAAGAAACATCAGATGTAGTGTATGTCCTAAGAAAATTAAGTTTGTAGTTTGAAAAGTCGCGAAGCTTCTCGTCTTAGAATTTTGTAGTGAATAATCACAAGTTCTTTTCATGTAAAAAGGATATGAAAACTTATAAAGTTACTTTTAAGAGTAAATCGTGATAAAAAATATTTAGTGAGCATAAGAATTTAAAACAATATGAATCTTTACATCGTGTTGAATGTTCGGACATTTTTTTCAAGTAAAACAGAATTTGAAGAAAATCTCACGAACCTTTTTTTTTTTTTTTTTAAATTTTGCTGGTGTCAAAAGAAACAGAAATATGCTGATGATGATGTTTTGAAACAGCATGATACTTCTCTTCTTATAAATTGCATCCATTGTTTACAAGTGTTTAAAAGAAAAAGTGATCTCTTACACCACATTCGAATGCGACATGGTTTGATACGAATCTTACAAAAACGAAGAAACCTTGACATCGTTAATACACGCAAGTCTTCTAAAATCGCAAGTCTTAATAGTATGTTCGCAATTGAATCGATTTGCTAGAACATAGAAAATGATCATGTCTTAGATGTACTTCTTGAATATATAAAATTGTAGTTAGTAGGGAAAAAATGAGTTATGATGTAGTTTTACACTGAGTTATGATATCGGTGTTTGAAATGGTAATCAATAGTTACATTTAAAATGTGTCGTGAGTGTGAAAAATGCAGAAATAAAAGAGCTTTGGCGAATTTAATAAACGTGGTTCAATGTTGTTGATGGAAAAATTTGTTCCATGTGAATTAAATAGTGTAAGATATGAACCTCTTTCTCTCAATAGTTAATTATTCAATTGTAAGACAATTAAACTTTAAATATATATGCATATAATACATGTAATGATTAATATTACATTGATTAATGTAAATAACTGATGATATGTGTATTAACATAGTGAATGTTCGCTTTTATGAAGTTCTAAGCATTACTTTAGATACCATTCATAAAACTTTTATCTCATATATACAAACATGACAATATCTATTGAGTTTTCGTTTATTCTTTGGAATGTATGAAAGTTTAAATATTTTTTTTTAATTTAATGTAGATTGGAGTAAAATATCTGTATCTTTCTTCATTTCAATCGGTAATATCTGTATGCTGGTAAAGGTACATATGTTCGTAAGAATTATACTGTGTCACATTTTTGACAATCTTCTTTCATTCATATTAGCTAATAAGAGAATTATTGAAGTTAGTAAAGTAATGAAAATCAACGTTATTGAAAGAAAACTCTAAAAGCATTTACATTTCCAGAAATATATCAAAGTTCCTTTTCTTAAAAACAGCAGGTGTATCGTAGTTTTTATTTCTATTTCATTAAAAGCTGAACTTGTAAAATAAAAATTTTCTATTAGTGTAAGGTAAACAAAAAGAAAATCAAGAGACAATCCGTATCATGAATAAAATTCAAGGCTTACATCGGATTAAAAAGAAATATTCTGAATCTAAATGTTTATGCCTATTTAGCACAAAATGCGTTTATTTGTGTTATAAATTTAACTAAAACCATTCTTATAACAGTATGTTGCCTTTAAACTGTTAAGTATATTTTCTGATGGTATTGATATACTTGTCAAAGAAGTTCTAGAAACCTCAAATGTCGAAAGAGCATATGATAAGAATCTCCTTTCCTATCGCTACGTCAGTTACAGGTTAAGGGGTGGCTTGAATGGATAAAGGTAATGTTTGTGCAAAAATATAGTAGTTCTATTTTGAAATGAGAAATAATTCGCTTTTTGTCAATTAAGGAAACTTGTGGTATTATTAAACAGAATGTCAGTGAAAGACATTGCGTTTGCATAGTGAATTATGAAGGTACTGAAAGGTAGTAAAGAAGGTGAATGAAAGAATTAATTTGAACAAATAAGGTAAGGCTATCATTAAAAGAAAAAACTGTTTAAAAGATGTATGTTAGAATTAAAAGTAAGATGTTAAAATTTAAAAAGATGTAACAGAGTAAAACCAAAGAATACTGGTAATTCCCATCTGGAAAACAGTAATTTGAGTACGATATTGAAAAAGTTGGTTTTAAGAATTTCTTTATGCATGTGATGCAAAACAATTGCTAGTTTAGCATGAGTGTTGACATAGATGCAATTAGTGCAGGAAAAATAGTAAAATTAGTATAGTTAGTGTCTCTAAAACATGAAAAAATAATAGTGTGAGCAGTGTAAATTCATTTGAAGTACTGAAATATGACATAGACTAAATATCAGAAAATGTAAGAAATATTTTGGTATGTGTGGATGAAACACTGAACGTGGTTGTAAAATTAGAAATGAAAATTATCAACACAGTTAAAGGTAATCGGGATTTAAAACTAAATATGATGTTAGAAACTTTGAAGACCATAAAACTATATGAGAAAGAAATACATTTAGATATAAATGGTATTAAACTGTAAAGTTGTGAATGGAAATTTCTGAGTAAAACCTGTAGATGATCTATTATGATCGAGGAATAAAACAAGTATTATAAAAATTGTAAGGAAATATTTGAATATGGAGTAAATGAAAACAATCCATATCGTTAAAATGAATAAAAAGGGATAAAATGTTGGAATTACGAGTGATGAGACAGAAATAAAAACATTATAATAAATAAGTTAAGCTAGAATTAAGAAATATAAACACAGAAGGGAAATCATGAACGTAAGAAAAGCAATTAACAGTTATAGAGTTAAATTTTTTTAAAAAGTATTCGGTAATGTAAGGAAGATATTGTTAAACACGTGAAAGAAATTAGAAATTCTGTAGAAAATTTAGTAAAAGAACTAAGATCACGAAAAATAAACGTTTCTTTTTAAATACAATTTCATACCACTAAGTTAAAGTGTGTATAGAATACTAGAGTGGTTTAAAAAAAGTAAATGAAGTTAAAATTCAGAATATATTGAACATTATAACGTTAAAAAAAGTGTTAAATTGCATCTAAAATTAAGTAATGTAACAAATAAACAGCATGTGCGGGAACGTTTGTGAAATATAACATATAAGTTAAAAATCAGGGTATGCTGAAATTTATGAAAGGTATGAAAAAAAATAGTATGTGGAAATTAAATAAATATTACAAATTAGAAACGTGTTAAGTATTAAAAAAATATGACAGTAAATGAATATGTTATTATGAAACAGAAAACCTAAGAAATAAGTTAAAGTTTCATGGAAAAACTAGAAAGGATAAAAGTATCAGAATAAAATTGAGTAATAAAAACAAATTATCTTGTAATTTCATTTTCATGACATGATGAACTATCATTAAAGGAAAGTCTTTTTTATATTTGTTTCTTTTACATTGTTTTCAGAGTCGCGCACTGAATAATTTTAACACCAGACTTAAAAAATATATTTCTAAAACATATCATTCACTTTTTCATTAATAGAGGGCAGCATCGCCATTTCATCAAAATTAAGATGCAGAAAATATTTCCCGTTGCCAATATAAAAAACTAACTTTAAATGAAAAGCAGGAGGTCTACAACTCAACCAGCAGTCTAATAACAACTCAACTCAACTCGAGACCACGCCCCTCTAGTGTGATGACGTTGCCTTTGGCCCCGCCCTCTGTGATGTCATTGACCACGCCCCCTGATCCACTGATCCACCTGATGCAGAACCCCCATTTTATACTACTATTTATATATTGGCGCATTTTGAAATTTAACATACTTGTTGAAAGCGATAATAACGAAAATGTGGTTTACGCACTTTGTTAAAATTATTTGAAAGTAACAACGATGTGACTTTTTTCCCGCTCATCTATAATGTAAAAAGATAGGAAAGAGGTGCCTTTGCCCCCCCCCTCCGGCATAATCATGGAGGTAGGAAGTAAGAAGGAGTCGCCCTAAACAAGTTTCTCCGTACCCTGCTCTGAAGCACCGGCGATCCCTACGTGGTGACCAAAACATTGGGTCAGTTACCATTGAGTTCTATGGGATTTGACGCGTTCGGGTGTAAATATTTTGTAATTATGTCGCAAATATACATATAAATGTATATATTTTCTTTTTGTACAACACTTCAGAGTCCTAAGTATGTGAAAACAACATATTTTTAAACAACATTTCATTCTGAACGGAATTAAATGCTATACTTTTCACAGGACAGTTTTCTCAGAATGGTTTAATTTGAATGAAATATTTTCACAAGTTTTCGTTAATTACATTAGAAAAAAAAATTAAGCTAATTCGATTTTATTCGGTTAAGATACAAAAATTAAGATCAAAATTTATTGTATTATTAATATTAAAATTATGCATTATTTCTTTTCTATTTATAGAGCTTCTTCCTAAAATACTTTCTTAAATATGACATGATTTTTTGGCTTCTTTTAAATCGAAAAATGTAAGTCAATTTATAATTAATGCTCTATTCGGTTCATTTTAAATTAGAGAATTATTAGGAAAATAGTATTTGATTTTCTCTGAACATTTCTGAAAGGGAATAAAATAAGTTTTTTTTTTAAAGTATTATTTAAAACTTGTAATTGAGTTATTATAAAATGTAAAGGGAATAATTCTTTTAATTATACTTATCAGATTTTTTTTAACCCTTCATTTCAACAATACATATTCCAAAACTCTTTATTACGCTCTTAAGTGCGCATCTCATAGCATTTGCTTTACAATACCTTTTAACAGATTGCTTTCCAATACGAACAATTCTTGCTTAAATAGTTTTATAACGTATTTGTCAACAGGATTTCAATTTATGTTTACAATTCAATATTAAGGTTATTATATATTTAGATAACATTTATAATCATTATAAATTAGATACATTTAATCATTAGATTTCTTCACAGTACTATCACAGTTGTTTATAAGTGAATAAATTCTTCATTTCAAATACATTTATAAATAATTTAATGAATATTTAAGTATTTTGTCAAAGGCAGATACATGCTTTTTGCAAGCACATGCATAAATACCCATACATATTTCCTATTTATCATTTCCGGCATGTGCAAATCTTTAATTTCTGTGCATTCACTATATTTTTCGTGTAACGTAATTTACACTAATTTAGCATACACCCGAAAGTTTTACATAAAAAATATATATGAATATAATTTGAATGAAAATTATAAGTATTATTTTTAATACCCACTCAAAGGTCAGTTTTTCTTCAAAATTCCTCCACGATGGCATCGACTCGCAGAATCGAAAAATGGAGAAAAAAATTGGTGTTTTATTTCAGAAAAAGTTCGATTTTGTGTCAAAATACTTATGTTAGAACAATGGTATATATAAATCTAATATATATCCTAAGTCGCGCTTTCGAGGCATGAAAAACTCAATTTGAATTTTGTCAATCGGCACAGTAGAACAAAAAATATAAAACTGTTCCCCCCCCCCGCTTTTCTTCGCAGGGTGCATACGTATGTAAGTGTCTCGCGCAACTAAAAAACAACTCAATAACGTGTAGCCGTAAAACACTGAAATTTTGTACATGACGGCTATAACGTGCTTGTGCTCCGCCATTTTTCGTTGCAATCGGCCCTTCCAACATATATATATATATAGTAAGACCCCGCTTAACGCTGTTTCGTTTGGCGCTGTTTCGGTTTAGCGCTCTTTTATTTCAACCCGGGGATTCCACGAAATCGATCGCAGCATACGGGGATTCCCCGAAATATTATGCAGCGACAGGTTTCAAATACATATCCGAAAGCGTGTACTTTTATTTCTTGTTTGGTGCGGTATTGTACAGACATATTTTGAAGGGGTAAATGTGGAAGATGTCGGAGAAATAATTCAAGAAGCAGCGGCTAGTCTTTCTAATGATGAGCTCAAGGAATTAACTGAACAAGAAGAAAACAAAAATGTTGACAGCAGTGATTCAGAAGAAGAGCAAAAAGAACTTTCGATGGCGTTTGTAAAAAGGAGTTTGTCTACCATAACTGAAATAATGGATCAATTCATTGAAAATGATCCGAATTTTGACAGGAGCTCGAAAGTAAGGCGTGGTGTTAGAGATGCTCTATCCGTTTATGAAGAACTTTTAAGAGAACAACGCAAAAGAAAAAGGCAAACGACATTAGATGCTTTTGTCACAAAAAGGCAGAACACTGAAAACGCGGAAGGCTAACTAAATATGACTGACTTAGAATTTTATTTGTTTTTTTTTTTAAGAATATTCGTTTTGTTATTTATATTTTGTTTTTATTTTTGCAAGAAATAATAATGTGGTATTAATTTGGGCTTTAAGAAATAAATGTTTGGTTTTATTTTTATTAAAAAACATACTTTTTAAATTTAATACCTAACCAATTTCCTAGCCATCTTCCCCTAACCCCAATATTTACATGTAAAGATAGCCTCGTTTAGCGCTGTTTCGCATTACGCTCTACTTTGATAGAACGTATCCCCTGCGTTAAGCGGGGTCTTACTGTATAACTATGTCTGTTACCTCACTCTTGAGCTCATTTTTTTTATTCTTATGTAAGGTATTTCTCTAGCCTTTTTAGCCTGCCTTCGTGGTGTAATGGTCAGCACGCTCGGCTCGTATTCAAGAAGTCCGAGGTTCGAGTCCCGGCGAGGGCACTGCTCATTTGTCATGTCTCCTGCTTCGAAACAACCTAATGTCTCTACAGTGGTCCAACTGCTTGTTTCTGCGTGGAAACTCTAATTTTAATTGAATTTTATTTATTTATTTATTTTTTTTTAACTGTTTTAGCTGTATTTGGTGGTTTAGCTTTTCTGTATTTTGCATTTTTTAACGAAAAAAATCTTTATTTTGTAGATATTTTTCCTTTCCCGCAAAGTGAGAATTGAATTAATTGAATGAGAAATTTATCTACAGGGTAATCAAAAAGTCAGTATAAATTTGAAAACTTAATAAATCACGGAATAATGTAGATAGAGAGATAAAAATTGATACACATATTTAGAATGACATGGGGTTTTATTAGAACCAAAAAAAAAGTTCAAAAAAATTTTACGATTTTTATGCAGGATGGCGCTCTACCCCATATTGCCGGACGCGTGAAAGACCTCTTGCGCGCGTCGTTTGGTAATGATCGTGTGCTCAGCCGCCACTTTCGTCATGCTTTGCCTCCCAGGTCCCCAGGCCTCAGTCCGTGCGATTATTGGCTTTGGGGTTACATGAAGTCGCAAGTGTATCGTGATCGACCGACATCTCTAGGGATGCTGAAAGACAACATCCGACGCCAATGCCTCACCATAACTCCGGACATGCTTTACAGTGCTATTCACAACATTATTCCTCGACTACAGCAATTGTTGAGGAATGATGGTGAATATATTGAGCATTTCCTGTAAAGAACATCATCTTTGCTTTGTCTTAATTTGTTATGCTAATTATTGCTTTTCTGATCAGATTATTGCTTTTCTAATAAAATCCCATGTTATTCTAAGTATGTGTGTCAATTTTTACCTCTCTATCTACATTATTCCGTGATTTATTAAGTTTTCAAATTTATACTGACTTTTTGGTCACCCGGTATAATGAAATTAGAGGAAATGCGTTTAAATAAAATGCAGCAAAGGACCGTAAACGTAATTTAACCGACCGTACAAGAAAGTCATGTGCTGTCCACGTGAGATATTATTTTTTATTTATTTATTTATTTATTTACAGTGACGAGTGAATGACAGTTAAAATTTTTGTAAAAATACATGAAATTTTTAACAATTATAAGAATTATTGCTGAATTATCATAACTATTGAAGATAGAAGAATGCTTGCATTTAGAGAACACATTTTAAACACTTAATAAATAATATGAAAGGCTGATCGTGTTGCTAGAATTCAAAATGCTAGTGAACACCAGAAATGCACAAGAACATTTTATATAAGGTATTTCTCCCTCTTTTTTTGGCATGCCTTCGTGGTGTAATGGTCAGTACGCTCGACGCGTATTTGAGAGATCCGTGGTTCAAGAGCCGGCCACGGCACTGCTCATTTTTCAAGTCTCCTTCTTCGAAATAACGTAATGTCTCTATAGTGGCTCCCGAACTAAAAATGGTGTTGGGGGATTATTCTTCACCACCAGGATCTGGTGACTGTGTCCCCTAATTCCCAGTCGCAATTTAAAAGTGGGAGTATATAAGGTATTTGTCCCGTCTTCTTAGCATGCCTTCGTGGTGTAGTGGTCTGCACGCTTGGCACGTATTCGAGAGGTTCGTGGTTCGAGTCCCGGCAAGTGTACTGCTCATTTTTTTATCAATCCTGCTTTTAAAAAAATATCTAATGACTCTACAATTTTACTATAAATAATGGGAAAAAAGAATTAAATAAATCGGAAAGCTTTCAGATTTTACTTATTTATTACCCAAAGAGGTGTTTCTTAAACTGTGTCTTGCCTTTATTTAGCAATATCGCAAAATAATTTTAAAATGGAGCAAAGCTTTAGAATTTCCGATACACAGTCTCGCGCGCTGGAGATAATTTTTTTCCGTACTGTATTGCCATTGCTCGCTTTAAAATCGTCTAATTTGTTAATCAAAAATTCGTTAAAGTGTTACAAGATAAGAAATCGATAATCAAATAAACTTCAAATTCCAAATTTGGGCAACAAAATTTGATGACTCTAAATACCATTGTTTTATCGTAATGCGAATAACGTACGTACATTTATATAGATTCTCCATTATTTAATTTTATTAAATATAACACAGGGCGGTAATATTTGATGACAACAATATGAAAAGTAAAACGACATTTATAGTGAACCAACGCAAAATGTAAAAATGAAATTAATATTCCTTCAGAGCAGATTACCCGTTTGGAATAAAAATTCACTGAAACTAATATGAATTTATTGTTTTAAATTAACCATTTATCAGGATTTGAATCCGCACATTAATTTCTCATTACGGCATTCCTCACAAGAATGCGAATGAGGCAGTCAGGATTTAAACTTAGCTTTTAGGATTTTAAGGCAGAGTTTGTTTCTGGCCACGCGTACTCTTTATGTTTAGTTCCTGCCAGCTCTGATAGTTGTAATTCTTTGCGTTATATCGCTGCCGACATTAGGATTTAACCTGAATTTATCTCTTCTGCACATTTAACCTGAATTTATCTCTTCTTATTGTTGCGGCTGATATTTTAGTACAAGAGGGTGTGTTCGTGTTCTGAATACTGTTTAAGTAAAAAGGTTATTTAATGTCTTCTAACGATTTTGTAGTCATTTCAGACGTAAGTCTTAAGACTGTAGTCATCTCAGACATAAGCAATAAGACTGTAGTCATTTCAGACGTAAGTCATTAGATTTTAGTCATCTCAGACATAAGCCATAAGACTGTAGTCATTTCAGACGTAAGTCATAGGATTGTAGTCACCTCAGACATAAATCATAAGACTGCAGTCATTTCAGACGTCAGTCATACGATTGTAGTCATCTCAGAAATAAGCCATTTCAGATGTGAGTCAAAAGACTGTAGTCATCTCAGATACAAGCCATAAGACTGTAGTCACTTCAGACGTAAGTCATAAGATTGCAATCATCTCAGACATAATCCATAAGACTGTAGTCATTTCAGACGTAAGTCATAAGATTGTAGTCACCTCAGACATAAGCTATAAGACTGTAGTCATTTCAGACGTAAGTCATAAGATTGTAGTCATCTCAGACATAAGCCATAAGACTGTAGTCATTTCAGACGTAAGTCATAAGATTGGTAGTCATCTCAGGTATAAACCATAAGATTGTAGTCATTTAAGATAAGTCCCTTAACGTCTGTTGAGGTTGTTGGACTAATTTCCAGTTTCAGATTAAGTAAATCCCCACACAGAATTGAAATATAGGAGCTATTATAAAACAAAAATAATCAAATTAAATAACTATTCAAAACAGTTTTCAAGCGAAACCCTTGGCAAAGTATGGACTTGATCAAGATGATGCAAAGCACGCGAGGGCTAGGTCCATAAGGAAGGGAAAGCTTCTGGGGAGGACTTTTTAAGAGAAATTCATTTATAATCACAGTAAAAAAGAAGAGAGAGATTTTTAAGAGAAATTAATTTATAATCTCGATGTAGTGTATATAAATAAATAAATAAATAAATAAATATACATATATATATATATATATATATATATATAATATTTCCGCAGGCAAGCATGGGAATGACAAAGCTCGACGATATAACTACATCAGAGTCCGAGCGTTGTTGTGGCTGATTAGAAGACTGAAAAATAACGACAAAGAATTCTTTTAGCTTTCTAGATTCCACATCTTTATTCAATTCTCGCCGCAGACCATATTTACTTTTGATGAAATTCTCCAAATTCCATAAGCAATAGTAATTTAAACTAAGTAGAATTAAAATTAGACTTTCTACGTCATAACTGTTCTAACAAAGGAAGAGAGATGGGAAGAGAAGCAGCAAAGGTCTGGTAGCAGTAGTAGAAGAAAGCTGTCTGACGAAAAATGGCGCACACAAGTATTTATAGCGGTTATATAACATTCCAGAATGTTCTCGAAAGTACTGGTCTAGGGGAAGATTCTAAAATTGCGGAAAGTTAATTATAGGTTGCCTGTTCGCACAGAGCAAAGCCATCATATATTTTATATTTTACACATATATTTATATATATATAAGCGGCTAAAGTGTGAGCCGCCGATAGTTTACTGTTGCCAGTCGGAAAAAAGAGCGCGGAAATTAACGTTTCCGCAGTTTTAATTAATATCTCGGCCGATTAAAGTCGTACGAAGATGAGTACGGTATCGATGAGTTCGGAGAATTTTTTGGAATCCGAGGATACGCGTCTCGAATTTCAACTCGGCGCCGTTCCATATATATTCGAGAAAAAAGAATTTGGCACATAGCCAAATCCCTCTAATAGGGAAAACCCAAGAAAGAAAGTGAAAAATGTAGGAAAACGTTGGGGAAAATTAGTTATTAATTAATATCTCGGCTAATTAAAGACCCACGAAGACGAGAATGGTCAAAATGGCGTGCAACGACCTGTGGAATCCAACGGTGTGCTTCGCTAAGCCCGGAAGCCAGCCGTTTCGAAGAAGATAACGTTACTTCTCCCCATATATATTTGTGGCTTAAGTGTCTGTTTGTCGCCGATAGTGCTTGTGTAACTGTACTATTCAATGGAGTGAAGTTGCCACGGCACAGGGATGCCGTTTCAATTGAGACGCAGACAATTTCCTGTAAAAGGCATTTTTTAACCTGAGCCTGCATTTAGACACACGGTCAACTTTATGGTGCCTGTTCAAGAGTTCGTGAAAGAACGGACATAAAATTAAAAATAATCGATGGTCCTCTGCAAGGCGAGCTTAAAAATGATGGAAAGATCTACACAAGAATTGTTGTGTACAAAGAGATCTTTGACATGTGAATTAACATTTTATTATTTAAATCACCTTTATTGATTGAGCTAGCGGTGGCTCTTAAGAAATGTACCGCCAGTCGCTTCCTTCATTGCACTCTACTTTAAGCAATTAAGCAAGTAGAAGGGGGAAATCCCGTGGAGCAGTAAGCAAAGGGTAATTCAGTTTGAATTAGCAGACACCTTCTTTTATTAATCCTTTTAATTACAATTTATAATATCTAGAACAGCGGTCATTTCGTATGACCGACGGGCTTTCTAGTATATACATATACAAGCTGTCGGGGCACAAGAATTTCACCATAAGTTGCACAGGTAGACTAATTCCGCACTATATGTGCAGCTCCACCGTCCAGTTTTAAAGGACATCCTGGGGGGGGAGAAGGTCCAAATGTTTACTATCTTCTCTCCCTGCGACCAATATCTCGAGAGGACGTTTAGCTCCCTTGTCGCACAGACACTATATGCTTATAAATATCCATGCCTTTTCCGGGATTCGATCCCTGGTCCATCGGTTCGGCAGTCAGTTTCACTAACCACTATACTAATTGGGCGATAAGGACATGAGAAAAATATCAAAAAATCCCAAGCAGCCAGCCCAATCTCTGGATTAGCTCGGATTATGGATTATCTCTGGATAATCTCTGGATTAGATACCAGTACTCAACTATCTTACCGATCAGCCGCTGTTTGGAACTCGTAAACAATTATGGAATGGTTCACGAATGACGGTATTAAATACACTCATGTCCAAAATTATCTTTACATACCCAAAAATGATGATATTCAATGAAATATCAAATCAATGTGATCCGTATTTGCAGGGAATGTGTGAAAACCAAGCCTAATTAGCATTATCCAATCAAAAGTAATCAAACGGTTTGTGATATGCAAATCTAGGCGTTACGTCATCCAAAGGTGAATCAAGCGCTTTGCACAAACTGAATATTTGAGTGAATTTCTGCAACATAGCGTTTGATTTCAGTGTGTAGGGACTCAAAGCGGTTTGTTATGGCTTCGAAGTATCATTTGGAAGTATCTGTAAAGTGGCGAATTATCGGCCATTTAGAAGCAGGGCAGTCAATCATGGAAACAACCACATGTCTGAATATTTCAAGACAGACAGTCTCTAAGCTATGGAAACAGTTTCAAAATGATGGAAGTGTTGTAAGGAGGCCTGGACAAGGTCGGAAACAAATGACAACTGCTTCTGAAGATCGGTATCTGGCATTAACTGCCAGTCGTAACAGAAAGGCTACTGCTCGCCAGTTAAGTTCAGAGTTTGCAGCCGCGACTGGAACTCTTGCATCACAGCAAACAATATACAGAAGGCTTAATGAAAAAGGCCTTTATGCCAGAAAGCCAAGGGTATGTGTTTTACTGTCTTCACAGAAAAAGAGGGATCGCTTTAATTGGTGTAAAGAACATCAAAACTGGACTGAACATCAATGGTCCCATGTTCTCTTTACTGATGAGTCGTGGTTTAGTTTAACTGGTGATTCTAACCATGTTTACATCTGGAGAGAGTCAGGAACACGAAATGATCCCTCGAACATCGTGGAACGTGACCGTTTCAATAGTGGAGGTGTGATGGTATGGGGTGGAATAATGATCGATGGACGTACGCCCCTACACGTGTTCAGCAGCGGATCTGTGACAGGCCAGATGTATCGAGATGAGGTCTTAGATCCTTATGTAAGACTTTTCAGGGGTGCATATGGACCTGACTTTTTATTTATGGATGATAATGCCCGTCCACATCGAGCAAACCTCGTTGATGAATTCCTTGAAAGTGAAGACATTAAGCGAATACCTTGGCCACCAAACTCTCCTGACCTTAACCCGAAAGAGAACTTATGGGACTACCTTGGAAGAGCAATTGCACGTATACATCCTCCTCCTAGAGATGTAAATGCTCTGAAGACGGCATTGCTGGAAGAGTGGAGATTAATTCCACAAACTGTGGTTAACAACGTTATTTCCAGCCTTAAAACACGTTGTGATATGCGTGTACAAGTAAGGGGAGATCATATTCCATATTAAATTCGTAAGACTTAATTCTTTTTCTGAATCATTCCTTTTTTTCTTAACTCTCTTTGTCACACTTTATTACCATTTTTATTGTTTCATGCTACAATTTTATATCATATGAGGTGATCTTCAATTTTTTCTTTTGCATTTATGTGTCATCATGTTATGTATGATTTCACGAAAATTCATTAAATTATAAGTCATAGTCTCTGAGAAATCCATGAATTTATGCATGTAAACATAATTTTGGACATGAGTGTATTATGTAATGCGATAAAGTATTTTTTAAACAAACTGCAATAACGTTCCATTATCTTACTAATTATCTTACTAATGTAATTAGCTATATAACGTCTGTATGATTCCAGTGATTTAATTAGAGTAGAAGTTAATAAATCTAAATCTTTTGGAAATACTGTTTTAGTATCTAAAGCAACAATATATAAAGAAATATAGTTTAGAGTTACCCAGGGAGCAAATTTTGCTCTCCCAAAAAAGTTTCAGAATATTCCTAAATAAAAAATAAGAATATTTTCATAACGCAAATGGAATGTAGCCAACCCACGTAGAAAATTCGAGTAAGACTTCTCAAAACTTTTCCGAAAACATTCTCCCGAAGTCTTTTGCGAGCAGTGGTAAAAGCCTAGATGTTGGTTTTCTTGCATGAATGATAAGTCAGTAATAAAACCACTTTTACAGGTTCAGCTAGAGCAAGCACAGCTTTTGTAAAAGCTCGATTATTTACTCTTTTTAATGCCCAGCCTTGAGTATGAATTATTTATGTCATTTTAAGACTGATATAATTTTGTTACTGAATTCATGTTGAATTTTTTAACTTTTAATTTTTTAGGAAATAATCACATTAATCGCAGTTGAAATGTTTCCGCAGTGGAAGTATTTTTTTTAATAACATTTTAGTAGTAACTATGAAAAATTATTTGGAAAAGAAATAGAAAAATAAATTGGATGTCTTTTGATCCAAATTACTAAGAAAAGTAAGTGAAATTAGAATAAAGTATGTGTTCATTTTTACTTTCTTTTACGCAGTAAGGGAAGTATTGTAATCGCGAAAAATTTCGGATAAAGGAGTTTTTCTCCCCCCCCCCAAAAGGTTTATAAGATGGACTTAAAACGGATTCAGAAGATATTATTTCTTGATGTCTATACGTAACTAAGTATGTATATATCTTGCATAATTCAAGAACGAGTAGCCGTAGAATGTTGAAATTTTGTATATGGGACTGCTATAACATATAGCTGCACACCTTTCTTTTTCGTTTGTACCAATCGAATATATATATATTCCTGCTCCTGAATATATTACACACACACACACACACACACATATATATATATATATATGATGTACCAGCTTTTGTTCGGAATAAATAGATTGGTGAAAAATCATAGATGTAGTCGTAGCTTAAATTATCAGACGATAAGTTTAAAAAACAGGATCCATTTATTATTGGTCAGGAGAAATAACAGTTACAAAATCAGACATCCGGAGTAAATAAAAAAGAACTACTAATAATTTTTTGTATGAAGTTTACTGCATCGTTACATTAAAGAAAAAGACCCCGATATTCCTTTGCGAGTCCTTTTATAGCCTCTGGAAAGGCGAAGCTTCCAAGAAATGACGTCAGCCTCGTCAGCCATTCCAGTTCGCTTTAAATATCTCCAGAACATTCTATAACTGTACGTGTAGAAAAGGCGGGAAAAACAACTCGACTACCGGGCTGTGGATTTAATTCCACGTACTTTCAAATAAGAGACCGTCGCCATTAAAAATGAAAAGAACATACAGTTAGAATTTTAAGTGTAATTTTGACTATGGGATTTTATTATTACATATATATATATATATATATATATTATTAAAGAAAGGAGAACAAAATAAAAAAGACCTTTGTGGTCAAGTACTTTGCGCATTGAGCTGCAAAATTTAGAAAACAAGTTAAAAGAAAATTCTTAGAGCTTTCGCTAAAAAGTTGCTTAGATACTGTGGTTCCGATGAAAAATTTTAACATAAGTGAAATAAATTGCAATGAAAAGTGTAAACTTTAAATAAACAATATTATCACTAGAATATTTACAAATAAAATTCAAATCTAATTGTAAGTAATATGTTGATCAAGGTAAGGCAAACTTTAAACAATAGAATAAAAGTGTGACATAAGGCTTAAGCAAAAATACAAAAACAAAAAAGCGGTAAATGGTAGATCAGCCCAATCGAATCTCATTACAGACTCTTCAGGGGAAATTTTATAATGATATTCGAATCAAGCTAATTCCATATCGCGTTTCGTCGAAACAAACAATTGAAACTATATATAAATTCTTTTTTAATATTAACTGAAGAAACTTAGTCAAAACCTTTAGTCTCAATTCTCTATTTCCCATATATATATAAATTCAGGAGCAGGAATTTTGATGGCATAGAAGTGTTGATCCATAATGACTAGGAAATTGGAGTAGAAGGCAGATTAAATCTTCAGTTTTATTTTCAGCAACATGTTGCGGCTACACACAAGTCGGCACATTAAATGTGCCTGTTCCAAAAGGCTTACATTTTTGATAACTTTGTAGCAAGAAAGCAACAGCAGCCCAGCTAAGCCAAAGCAGTGAAAGCAAGTGTGTAATGTTCAGGATGAAATCTGAAGTCAAACTGAGTTAGTTTTGGTTCTCAAAGCATTTTGATTGGATAGTTAATATTGCTGTAAAATTATTAGTCTCTGCTTGAGTTTTAGATCAATTTACATCACCAGAATTACGTAAGAATCATATGACATAGATTTTTCTCGCAGTGCAAATAGATGTTGCTATTTTTAGAATAGAGAAGGGAAATTAATTTACGCTGCTAATTTAATCTTTTACATTTTCTTACATGTCCCTCCCCCTTCAAGGAGAAAAAGGCGTAGCGACAGAGAAGCCTTTTTAAAGAGAATGCCTTAAAGCACTAGCAAATGAAAAAAAACATAAATCATAAAATTTTGATCCTGTAAAGCATAAGACACAATAAATGTGCCAACTTCATTGTGGCCACAACATGTTTACTGAAATAAAAGTTAAATTAAATATACCTTGACTGCCAAATTTCTTATTCCTTGTGGATCGGAGTGTCAGCATTCTACGACATCAAAATTCTAGCTGTTCATTGTAGATACAACCACCTGCGTTCTACTGCAGGATCGATTACATATATATTCCCACTCTGCTACCTGAATGAACTTAGTATTTTATTTTTAAGTAAATTGTTTATTTTTAGTTTAAAAGTGATTAAATTATGTAGTTTTTATGTTCCAATTATGTCTCTAGCTAATCTTCAAGCAATTATTGTAGAATTATCAACGTTTAAAGCTTTAATTTTCGAGTAACCTAACGAAACTGTCATTTGTTTACATTTGAAACTCAGTTGAATGGTGAATTAAGTCAGCTTCTGCACCTTCAAAGCCTTTTTGCCAAGTGGACAAAATTTTTGCAAAAGAGTAAACTTTCAGTTTTGTGCACTGGAAAATCTGCCTTTTTTCATGCTGGCCGAATTGCTAGTTTTTGTGTAGAAACTCTAATTTTAATTTAAAAAAAATTTTTTTAACTGTATTTGTTGTTTTATGTTTTTCTGCATTTTACAATTTTTAAAGTTGTGGAGTTTTCATGTATTTTGCTTTGTCACGGGGTGGGAACTGAATTCATTGAATTGGAAATACATCCCAAATGAAATTCAAAGAAATAAGTTTAAATGAAAGGCTTTTTTTGCTTTAATTCAAAGTTATTTATTGTCAGCAGTCTGAAAATGTTGTATTTGGAACAAAACGCATCATGAATTTACGATCTGATCATTAATATTGGGCAAAATTACATTTCCACTGATGGTTATCAATGCTGCTTCTTACATCATAAACCAGTTTGTCTGAAGTACGCTTTTAATTATATTAATTGATTATTTTCATTAAAATATCTTCTACTTGCGTTGCCATTTTTTAACATTTAAATCAATGAGAAATTTTGAAAAGACATAAAACAGTAAACAAGAAGTGTTTAGTAAAATTACGTAAAATTAATGTTATAACCTCCTTTTTACTTCCTTATACTAAGCAAAGGAAGTATTGTACTCATGAACAATTCCGGGTACCATACTTCAACGAAAATATCCATTTTGACCGCTATTGAATGCAATTTAACGATGTTTTTGCAACACATCTGTACGTAAGGATAGAATAAAGGACTCCTTTTTTTCCCACAAAGGGAGTATAAAACTAACTTTAAATGAATTCAGAAGAGAATTATTTTCGTGGCGAAGATTGAATTAGGTTGTTCTATCTTCCGGTTAAGGTTTTTAGGCTTAGTTAATTTGCATGCAATAGTTGTAGAATTATCAAAAGAATGTAACAGATGTTTAAGAGCGGGTAAGCCTAATTTTTGTTTACTATTGCAGCCAAATTTGTTAAAACTTCCTTCTTAGCGGAATAGTGAATTTAGTCATTTTCTGCACCTTCAAAGTTTTTTGCAAAGGGGGACCAAAAGTAAACTTTCAGTTTTGTACACTGAAATATCTGCCTTCGTTACCTGTTGGGCGAATTTCTTGTTTTTGTTTAGAAACTCTAATTTTAATTGTAAAAATGGTTTTTAATTGTTTTAACTATATTTGAAGTTTTATTTTTTATTTTTTTTATTTTATTATTTATTTTTATTTTTTATTTTATTTATTTATTAGTCCAAAGGGACTTGGAGTCCCGAAGGATTATTACTTTCGTTTTGGCATTTTGCGTCGGACGGATAAATGTCGGTTCACTTTTCAAACTGTTGCCACAAAATGTTAGAGTCCTGCATTATATTTGAAGAAATTAAATAATGAAAAATCTGCATAAATGTATGTATATTTCTCGTATTGTGATAAAACAACGGTACATAGAGTCATCGAATTTTGAATAACGTAATCCTCCAACGAATATGAGCATGTGGAAGACCAAATTTGAAATTTGAAATTTGTTTTATGATCGATTTCCTATTTTTTAAAACTTTGACGAATTTTTGATTAACAAACTCAAGGATTTCAAAGCGAGCAATGGCAACGTTGTGCAGAAAAAACATTTTTATCTCCAGCGCGTGAGTCTCTGTATCGGAAATTCTAAAGATATGCTCGTTTTAAAACTATTTTGCGATATTGCTGTTGCACTGGATCTTATGGTTTAAGTGCGAGGAACATGATATTTAATAAAGAAAGGTAACACACAAAATGTTAAAAAACGCCCCTTTGGACGTAATTTAAAATCTGAAACATTTCAGATTTTTTTTTAATTTTTATTTATTATTATTATTATTATTATTATATTTGTCAATTTTTTGCGAGTGGGCAAAACTATTGCAAAAGTAAACTTTCATTTTTGTGACCGTAAAATCTGCCTTTTTGCCCGCTGGCCATTTGCTTTTTTTTTTTTTTTTTTTTTTTTTTTTGAGAAACTTTCATTTACATTGTAAAAATTTGTTTTAACTGTTTTAACTGTGTTTGGTATTTTATGTTTTTCTGTATTTTACAATTTTTAAAGAAGATGCGTTGAGTTTTTATGTATTTTTGCTTTGCCGCGAGGTGAGGACTGAATTAATTGTATGAGAAATCTATTTCTAATGAAATTTGAGGAAAAAGGTTTAAACGAAATGCAGGAAGAAGTGCGTATGATTTAATATTGCGTATAAGGAAGTCATGTTTTGGTCGCATCAGTTTTTGTTACTTTAAATTAAAATGATTTAGTCTCAGTAATCAAATTTACTACGTGAGAATCGTAGAGGCTCTTTTGTTACAGCTAAAATTCTGGTTACGTAACTTTTTGAGTTATTTTCCCACTGAATTTCACTACGTGAGAATTCCAACGACAAGATAAACACCGTGACCGCCAGACAAGGGTTCCTTTCTATGTCACCGGTGATCTCGTCACAAGGTGTTCTTTGTTTCCGAGTTCTTTACGGGGGGAGGAACTCCTTTTGCTTCAACCGAGACCCACCGCGATGAAAAGTGTGCTTAGCACCCAATGTAAAGATGACGATTACTGTGCAGGGATTCAATCCATATTGCTCACCTTATTAATAGGTAAAGGCAATTTGCTTTTCATATTAATAAGTACAGGCAGTTTGCTGGGTACAAGCAACTTGCTGAATTTGAATTAGAAATTAACGTGTACAGGCAATTTCCTGGCGGTCTAGACAATTTGCTGAATTTGACTTAAAAATCAATAGGTACAGGCAATTTGCTGGTTGAGGGGGCAATATTACTGGTCATATTAATAGGTATTCAATTTGGTCTGTGTACAGGCATTTTGCTGGGTACAGGGAGCTTGTTGAATTTAAATTAAAAGTTAATAGGTACAGGCAGTTTGTTGGTTCTACAGGTAATTTCCTGGTCATGTTAATAGGTACACGCAATCTGCTAACTTTTAATTAGAAATTAATAGCTACAGGCAATTTGCTGGTTATATAGGCAAGTTGCTTGTGATATAAATTAGTACAGGAAATCTGCTGGTCAAATTAAGACGCAGAGGCAATTTTCTGGTCGCCAGATAATTGAATTAAAATATAATATATATAGCAGAGAATTTGTTTGACATGATTTTGATCGAATGCACTGGCAATTTTTTTTAAAAAAATTCAGCTATCGCAATATTTTTGAACTTATTCGACTGAAAGTAACATGGTGGGTCTGCTGAATTTTAAACCAAAATTATAAAAGAGAAATTTAACAAAAATGAAATATTTAATTTCGATACTTTTAATTCAATGCCGGAGAAGACATGAATGTATAGTGTCTGTGCGGCATGGGAGCACTCAAAATATGCTTCGAACGGAAAGTTCTCCCGAGAGGTTGCTGGTAAGTGGGGGGAGATTTTAGAACCCATCCTCCTCTCGGGATATTTTCCTTCAAAATGGGGGGCGGAACTGAATTTTTTTTTTACTTTGAAATTCCTCAAAATATTTTATTTTCATACATTTCAGATAAATTGTGTAGCTGATCTTTTATCTTCTAATCTTTAATCGTCTAGATGTTTCGCATAGAACATCCTAAAATTCAATTGCAAAATAAATGAATAAATAAATAAATTTTATTATTTTTATATTCCTTATTTTTCTCCTTAACCCTTCTTTCTGTAAACTCACATAATTGTTGTTCTTTTGATATAATATCTAGCATTAATTTATAACTAACATCAGAATTAATAGAAAACAAAATTAACTACTGCCGTGATGTTAGATTTCTAACAAATCTGCAATTACATAAATAACGCTATTTTTCTTTTCATATCAAGCATATTATTAAATATTAAAACAAAGAATAACACATTTGAGGTAAAAAAAATGATTTTTATTGACATGAATGGCAAACTGCACATTCAGTTGATCAATGTTAAACGAATTGCGTATACTGCGCATGCCCAGAAGAGAATTTGGCGTAATTACGACTTTGGTACAATTTTAAAAGAAAGTAAATACGGTGCGTGGTTGATATTCTGCTATCTGGGCTGAAACAGTTCGGGGTTTTAAAATTTGTTATGTTGTAAGTTCCTTTATTATTTAAAGGGTAACTTTCGACTGTAAACTACTCAAATTTTCGTTTAAGAATGATTACAAAAGAGGAAACATCACAGGATATATTAGCTGAATCTTTATTGAATATACTTGTGAGGAATAAAAGCAACTGCGCATGGTAAATAACTATATGTTCCATTTGTATATACTTTAACAAATTAAAGAATAAATCCAGTTTAAATTACTGAATTAAAGTCAAGGAAGTTATTATAAATAACTGATATTAAATATAACGTTTATGAACAAAATGAAATGAAACAGAAGCAAATGCGTTAAGCACAAATAAATATCGGTTGTATTGTAATTGTAAATAGTCGATAAGACCTACACGATGAACAGGCTTGTGTAATGGTTGCTTATGCTTAGTCGCCAGTATTTTTTGCACGCGAACGGTACACCACTGAGCATGCACAGTAAACGAAATTTGTTATTGATCAACTCAATGTGCGGTTTGCCATTACGCCACCCGTATGGTGGTCAAAGCTCTTGCCAGCGGCAGGCACCATTTTGATTTCTTTCTACGATGAATTACATAGGCTTGCTCTGATTTCAGACAAGCCGGATAAGTCACAACGAGAACTGTTCCTAAAAATTCTGTCCCATCAGCGGCCGATCGGCAAAGTCGCTGAACTTTGGTAGTTCGGCCTGAGGTTGCAAATCCGCCGAATGGATTGTCTGCAATGGAGTTTCCGTGGTTTTCCCCTTGTATAGCATGTATACGAGCCAGTTTCCCTTAGAAAGTCCTCCACGAAGGCATCCTTGTCGTTAGGCAGATAGCCCTCGAGGCTTTGCCGTGGTTACATAAACCAAACCAAATCAAACCTAAGAATTCTGTTAAGCCTTGGCCAGCCTGTGATTTTATGTTTAGTCACATATGATGAAGAATAAGCTTAATTATTTATTTATTAATTATTTTTATTTATCAGCTTAGTTATATTTTCAGAGGCTCGGTGGCGCAGTGGCTAGCGCATCGCGCAGCAGCACCGCAGGTCCGGGGTTCGATTTCCGGGTTGGGCAAGGTCGACTCAGCCTTTCATTCCCTGATTTCCATCACTTGGGTCAATAAAATGAGTACCAAGTTCGCTTGGGGACTAAACACTGGAGGTCCTGCGACAAGCTGACCACTTGTTCAGGGCATATGCTTACGCACCCCGGGGCCCACAGTCAAGAAAGCAGATTTCGGGCACAGCAGGCCTTGGCCCATTAGGGCTGTTACGTCAATGAGTTTATTTTTTTTTTTACTTATTTTTTTTAGTTATATTTTTAGCTTAGCTATTTTTCTTTATCTTTTAGAGCATTTGATTAAAATTTTTCAGACATTTTAGTCTAAATTATGTGAAGAAGTGATACTGTTTCTTCTCTTAGGAAAAATATTTTTCTAGCCTGGTTTAATTGGCATTTAATTTATTTAAATCTGCCTGATTCAGTAATTCGATCTAATCACACTCAACAGCATGGGTTTGCTAACAGCAAATAAATTATTACTTTGATTTTAAAATCTCTCATTCTTAGCAATATTTTCACGGTGAAGGATTTCTTTAAAACAGTTGTGGTGATTTATTTAATTTATTTCACGCTTAAACAACTTTCCTTTCAATTTTTTGAAAGGAATTGCTTTCAACTCATACTCTCCTCCCAGAATTGTATTGCTTTCAACTCATACTCTCTTCCCAGAATGCAAATCTTCTAGCGCGCGTGCTAGACGATTTGCATTCTGGGAAGATATGAGGTAGAAAGAAATTAGTATCTAAGGGAAGGTTTTAGGAAGGTGAAATTAGAGCGTGTTTTGCCTGCCTGAAGACCACGTTGTCATCTTTGATTTCCTTGTAATTAGATTTCTGTGGTGAAGAACTTTTCTTGCTATTAGATTTGTTTACGCCGACTTTAGAGTCAGAGCCAGCCTGAGCGATGATTTAAACTGTGAAGGTGCTAAGGGTAACTTAAATGGCTTTCAACCGAGATATTTCTAGTACTTTCTGCTTCTCGAAATTACCGGAAAACTACACGAGGGTGGAATTACGGTTACGGCTAACATAATGGTCAATTACATTTATTCGATTTCGATGCATATTTCGGTGATACAGGGACCGAATCAAAGTGTCGCCAAATTTGGTGCCTGTTGGAGATTTCTCACCAAATTACCGAGATACCCATTTATTCAATGTTAAATGCAAGTGTCCATGTATTCTTACTTTCCCGGCATAGCTTACTCTTAAAATTTGTCTCGCGCTGCATTGCACGCGGAAATACAACAATTTTAATTATAATTCTACTAAAATTACCTATCTAAATACACATTTCTTAAGAATACATAACAAGGAATATATTAGTTTGTCATAAAAGATTTATATTTGCAAGAAAATACCTGAAAGATTTATTAAAATGAAATAAAATTCTTTAGCCCCCAAACTTTAATTTTTTTGTACCTCTTGTGCTGACTTATTTCCAGCGCTCGTCATATCTTTCAGGCATTTAACTATGTACACAAAATGAAGTTCTATAAATATCGCAAAATGCTGTCAACAAACTAGGCAAAGCTATTATTATATTCAAATGCATTTCCAGCATTTAAATTAATAAGCCCCCTCTCAGCACACCCATCAAAGTTTACATGATATATCAAAGTATTTTTTACTTCCAATAACACAGAAACGCTTTACTTTGTCGAAACAAACGGCTTCTGTGTTACATTTGGCAAAGATGAAGATTTTCGTGTTTCAACAATGAAAGGAATAGCAAAGATACCGACATTTTTGTCTCCAGTTCAAAACCTTTTAACTGAGGTAGGGTAACTTGCAGGTCAATGAAACTTGAAATGGAAGGACTCGCAACATTATAATGATTCATAGCTGGGAAAACATCGCAGTCTGAACAGCGAAGATTTAATAGCTATGAAGCTTCTTAACCTATCGATAAAACCGATGTCAATCCATGTTATTAATTATGTAACAATTACGTAAATTATATAAAATTATGTAAATGAAAGAAACGTAGATGTAGAAAAAAATATCAGTTTGAACTTTTTAATAATTTAAAATTCAGTATAAAAAGGAAAACTTACACATTTTAGAACGATTTCAGAGCCTTTTAATAAATGTGAGTTTAATAAATTTGCGTAATTAATGTAAGTTTAATAAATTTGAGTAAATAACGTAAATTTAATAAATTTAAGTAATTAACGTAAGTTTAATAAATTTAAGTAATAAATGTAAGCAATGTATGTTTAATAAATTTAAGTTATTAATGTAAGTTTAATGGATTTAAGTAATTAATCAAAGTTTAATAAATTTAAGTAATGAATGTTATTAATTTAAGTTATTATTAAGTTATTAATGTAAGTGCAAGTTATTAATGTAGTAATTAATGTATGTAGTGTACTTATTAATGTAAGTTTAAGTTATTAATGTGTAAGTTATTAATGTAGAATTTAAGTTATTAATGTAAGTTTAATGAATTTAAATAATTAACGTAAGTTTAATAAATTTAAGTAATAAATGTAAGCAATGTAAGTTTAATTAATGTAAGTTTAATAAATTTAAGTAATTAACGTAAGTTTAATAAATTTAAGTAATAAATGTAAGCAATATAAGTTTAATAAATTTAAGTAATTAATGTAAGGTTAATAAATTTAAGTAAATAAAGTAAGTTTAATAAATTTAAGTAATAAATGTAAGCAATTAAGGTTGTTAATGTAAGTATAATAAATGTAAGTTAAATTAATTTAAGTAATTAACATTAAATGTAATAAATTTAAGTAATTAATGTAAGTTGAATAAGTTTAATTATTTAACATTAAGTGTAATAAATTAAAGTAATTAATGTAAGTTTAATAAAATTAATTAACGTAAGTTGAATAAATTTAAGTAATTAATGTAAACAGTATAAGTTTCATAAATTTAAGTAATTAATGTAAGTTTAATAAATTTAAGTAAATAAAGTAAGTTTAATAAATTTAAGTAATAAATGTAAGCAATTAAGGTTGTTAATGTAAGTATAACAAATGTAAGTTAAATAAATTTAAGTAATTAACATTAAGTGTAATAAATTAAAGTAATTAATGTAAGTTTAATAAAATTAAGTAATTAACGTAAGTAAATAATAAATAAGTAAATAAATTTAAGTAATAAATGTAAACAGTATAAGTTTAATAAATGAAGTTTAATTACTTAAATTAATAATTAATTACTTAAATTTATTTAAGTTACATTAAATTATTAATTACATGAGGTGTCAGTTCTGATGGCCTTTTTCCGGACTATAAATTTCCATCGTGATTTCCACGATAGAACGGCTTTTCGTAAAATTTCCAGGACTATACATTTCCATTCTTCTTCCATTTCTTTCAGAGTCCATAAATCGTGGTGGGTTTGCTCTTAGAAAGAGCTCTTTCTTTTCTTCTTCACCAGATGCACGATAGTCGATAGGAGAAACATCAGGGGAATTAGCAGGATTATACTGAAAACGCATATATGCAATACCTATATCAGCCCTCATTTTGTCAAAGAATGCTGTAGTACTTTCCGAAGTATGGACTTGTTGTTTTGCTTTGATGAAGTTTCACTCTTTGAAACCATTGTGATAAAAAATAGAATTTCTTTTGTTAATAACGGAAGTAAAATGTTCTCTTAAGAGTAAGTTGAGTTGATTTTAATACTTTTTTAACTTCCCACTGTAAGAGAATCCTACAACAATCATAAACCTGTAAATGAAACTTCCTTTTCATTGACAGAACAAGGTTTGTACCTTCTTTTTTTTTATCTTGTTTTTCGATAATAAATAGACCTTTCGTTTGTTGTTGTCATTTAGATAGACCCATGGTTTATCAAAGGTCACAATGCATTTCCACTTATCTCCTACTAAACAGTTTTCATACAGGGGTCTGTAAATTGTTCTGCTTTGGGCCAAATGTTTCGACATAAGCTGGTGAATATTTCACTTTTTAGTTTTTTTAAATTGTAAATCTTGGTTTATTTATTTATTTATTTATTGTTGCTGGAAATAAGTCAGCTTAAACAGTCATCTTAATTTCTTAACATGTTTTACTGTCTATTCTCGCTTCCCACCTACTATACCATGACAGTGAAAGTATCGCGTTACATTTAAATGGGGTAGAAAGATTATTTAAAGGAAGGTTTCACTTACTTCAGGAGAACAGCTTAGGAATCCTTAGTGACACATGTTTGCCGTCAGGCAGCTTCGTTGTTTAAAGCTAACTACGGTTGGCCTTATTGAACCTGCCTGTTCATAAACGCCGGTTAATTTAATTAATGTCCAACTACATTATAAGGTATGTCTCCCGCCTTCTTAGCGTCCCTTCGTGGTGGGGTGGTCTGCACGCTGGGTGCGTATTCCAAATGTCCGTGGTTCGATTCCCGGCGAGGGCATTGCTCATTTATCACATCTCCTGCTTCCAAAAAAGTGCTAAAGTCTCTACAGTGGCGCCCGAACTAAAAGGGTGGTGGACGATGATTCTCCACACCCAGGATTTGGCGATTGGGTCCCCTAAAAACCCCAGTCGCCCTTCGAAAGGGGTAATATATAAGGTATTTCTCCCGCCGTCTTAGCGTGCCTTCGTGGTGTGGTGGTCTGCACGCTGGACGCGTAGGGTCGGGGGTCGATTCCCGGCGAGGGCATTGCTAATTTATCACATCTCCTGCTTCCAAAAATTCCTAATGCCTCTACAAACTATCAGCTTGTCTGTAATGGAAAACCAGTTTTCCTTTCCAATGTTAACCCCAAAGTGATGTATGTGATTGGCTGTTGTGACAAAGCAGAAAAATTGTTCAAAGCAGTAGTTCTTCCAAAACAAACGGTTGTGTGATAGCAGTCTAAAGAGGCTGTTGCACATTTTTAGACAATTTTGCTTTGTTATAATGGTTTTTTTTTTTTTTGTGCTTTTTCCGAAGAAAATTATTCGAGTTTAGTTACTAAAAACGCTGTAAAAGGCATGGTTTTTTTCGATTTCTAAAGCTACAATATGTATATTGTCAACGAAATAAGAAAAAATGGCAACGTTTGGCTTCGAGTGGAAAATTTGTTTGAAATACATATCAAAGGAAATAATAGAATGTTTCAAATATTGCAGAAGTCAAATCAGCAGATCTTAAATGCTAGAAGAAAATACCCCAAATCAAAGGACAGTTGCGAAATTCTTAAAATGCTCAGTGTCAATTGTAAGCAAAGTGGTTAATGTTAATTTGAATCTTAAAAAGACGAGAAAACATAACGTGTCTAAATTTGGAATTTGGAGTTTGTTTTATTACCTGTTTCATATTTTGTAAAACTTTAACGAATTTTTGATTAACAAACTCAACGATTTCATTAACATCAACATCCCGTGCTCCTTCAAGCACTGATATTTTATGCGCGAGGTTTTTTTAGTTTTGTCGTATTGCTGTTGAATTGAATTTTATGGTTTAACTGCGAAGAACATGATATTTAATAAATAAAGGTAACACGCAAAGCGTTAGATAAACAGATTTTATTTATTAATTTTTTTAATGTGCAGTGGCAACAATGCATAGTTATGATCATTGTGAAACAATTGAATTACTACGCCTGAGCAGTAGAACACGCCAGAGAACAGTGAAGTGTTTCTTTGGATAAAATCGATCTATCATAAGTTCATGCATCATCAGTCATAAGTTATGATTCCATCATAAGTCCATCAGTCTATCATAAGTTCAATCCAGCATAAGTTTATGAGTCTTTCATAAGTTCCGTATGAAACACTCCTACAATATCGGTCTCTCATAAGTTCTCTATGAAAGACTCATAAACTATCGGTCTATCGTAGTCTCTCATAAGTTCAATCTAGCATAAGTTTATGAGTTTTTCATAAGTTCCGTATGAAACACTCCTACAATATCGGTCTCTCATAAGTTCTCTATGAAAGACTCATAAACTATCGGTCTATCGTAGTCTCTCATAAGTTCAATCTAGCATAAGTTTATGAGTCTTTCATAAGTTCCGTATGAAACACTCCTACAATATCGGTCTCTCATAAGTTCTCTATGAAAGACTCATAAACTATCGGTCTATCGTAGTCTCTCATAAGTTCAATCTAGCATAAGTTTATGAGTCTTTCATAAGTTCCGTATGAAACACTCCTACAATATCGGTCTCTCATAAGTTCTCTATGAAAGACTCATAAACTATCGGTCTATCGTAGTCTCTCATAAGTTCTCTATGAAAGATTCATAAACTATCGGTCTATCATAAGTTCTGTATGCAAGACTCGTAAATTATCGGTCTATTATAGTCTATCATAAATTCTATATGAAAGACTCATGATCTATCGGTCTATCGTAGTCTCTCATAAGTTCTCTATGAAATATTCATAAACTATCGGTCTATCATAAGTTCTCTATGCAAGACTCGTAAATTATCGGTCTATTATAGTCCATCATAAATTCTATATGAAAGACTCATAATCTATCGATCTATCGTAGTCTCTCATAAATTTTCTATGAAAGACTCATAAACTATCGGTCTATCATAAGTTCTCTATGCAAGACTCGTAAATTATTGGTCTATTACAGTCTATCATAAATTCTATATGAAAGACTCATAATCTATCGGTCTATCATAGTCTATTATAAGTTGTCTATGAAAGACTCATAAACTATCGGTCTATTATACGCTATCATAAGTTCTCTATGAAAGACTCATAAACTATCGGTCTATTATAGTCTATCATAAATTCTATATGAAAGACTCATAAGCTATCGGTCTATGATATTCTATCATAAGTGCTCTATGAAAGACTCATAAGCTATCGGACTATCATAGTCTATTATAAGTGCTCAGTCTTCATAAGAAAAGTCTATCATAAGTTCTGTTTGCATTCAATTTTTTATGAACCCGTTCGCAGGCAGCAATTTAGTACAATCAATGGACAATACCCTCCAGCCTTTAAAAATAAAAAAGGAAAAGGAAAGGGGGAGAGGCGAGAGGAAAACTATTTCATGGAATGCGTTACACAAAACTTAGAGTAATTTGCTGAAAAATGAATATCTCGAATATAAACTATTTGTGTCAGAAAATAACTCAAAGCATTGAACATTCGTGGACGATTTTATTCGGGCAACCATAAGTAATGAAGTCCATAAGGTCCATAAGTACTGGCAGTACTTATGGACTTTATGACCTATAGGTTGTCCTGTGACCCACTCGACGAAGAAATTCTGCCTTCGGTTTCGGGTAAATCAGACAAAAATATGTTCAGAAAGAACCGTACAAGGACCCTTCACTGTCCAATACACATCCGTCTCTCGAATCTCTCTTTGAAAATACCACCACCGTCTTCTTGCTTTTTCTTTTTTTTTTTTTTTTTTTTTTTTTTTTTTTTTACCCTCATTCTTCATTTAATTTTCCCCTCTCACAGAATTTTTTTTTATCCATTTTTTTTCAAACCAAATTGCATGCTTCGATATACCCCATCTAAGGAGACGATATCTCAGAAACCTCAAGAATCGAGTACAAAACAAATAGGACGACCCAAAAAGAAGAATAAGAAGAGCAGAAGAGGCGAAGCAAGAGGTGGAGATACAGTTGCAGGAGAAAATTAAAAAAGAAAAAAATTCCCTCCCGGAAAGGCACAATATCAGTGATTGCGGTCATATTCCCCTTAGTCCGAGTGAAAGTTCCCTCTTAAGAATCCCTACCATGTTACCTATTAAAAGAGGATGTGACGCAGTATACCACTATTGAAGTGCTTGCTGCAATATTCTCCCTGCACAAAGTTCCCCGCCTCGAGGAGGGGGGAATTACAAAAGGGGTTGAAAAGAAATAAAACAAGAGGAGAACATTTTTTCCTCTTGTCTGCCACAGACAGCAAGAGAACGAGAGAGAAAGTTCCTCGCCAATTCTAGAAAGTTCGCCTGCTAAGTGCTGCTAAATGATTCGGGAGGCAGAGTTGGGAGGGTTTGGGGAGAAATCCATCGCTCGTATTATGGGGTAAGTGTGCTCCTCGGCGGTTCGGGATTTTGTACCTCGGTTTTCTCCGGGGCTTTTGGTCCGTCTGTCTCGTTTGCAGACGATGAGAGGGGTTGTCCCCGCAGCGAACGAATCATTGCAAAGGGCTCTTCTGTAGATATTATTCATGAGTGTAGTTGTTCGCTACCTGCTGTACTAGTTCGATGGGCCTGGCTTTCCAGAAAAGAAGAATATTCCGCCGCTCACGTTCTTTTAAGAATCAATTCGAACAAATCACTACTTCTACGAATAAATCATACAAAGAAGGGTGATCCACTGGATTATTGGTTCATCTCAAAATAATTCAAAATCGATGCAGTATTTTTGGTTTATATGGAATTACCAAACTAGCTTCTGTATCTTGTAAGGGTTGTCAGGACCACTTTTTCTTCTAATTGCTGTGGCAAACATGCTGGAGTCCTGAATAAGAACAGGGAGTTCAGTAAAAAATATGCTCCTGAAAGTGTAGAAGGTACAACACAAGTGGGAAGGGTTTAACTACCTTTTATTCTTCACAGTTTACAGCTGTTCCCGCACTTCGGGATACAAAGACCAGTGCTTATGGTCTGAAAAGTAAAAAATAAGAACTACAAACTAACTAAATTAAGTAAGAGCTACACTCAAATGCTTTACAAAGACTGGTAACGCGAAGATTGGGCTTTTATGTATGTAACACGTAGGGACAGGGGAAAATGGACGGAGCACCAGAAATTCGTCAGTGACTTTTACAGGTCACTATTGTACCCGCTGAGCTTTCAGTTGGCCCGCATCGGAACCAGCCTAACAAGACATATACATAGAAACTTTACATTAATTCTAGACTTACGTATTGAATATACAATTACAAAAACACGGTATACAATTATTAGAAAGAAATTAATCCATTAACAAAAGTTGGATTATTGAAGATTAATATAACATAATTACTTCCAACTTACCTCATACAAACATTCATTCCACATCGTTATTGTACATTGTACTTCATACAAACAATACATTTACATTAACAGTATATCTAATTACATTAAACATCTTTTTAAGGAAGTAATTAATTAGTGAAGAATTTTTTGTGTAGTGCGCACAATGCTAGAAAACCGCAATACGTCTACAGTATCAAGAGGACTAAATTTTGGCTTTAAGCGCACGAGAAGTAAGGTGGCGAGAAGGTTCTCTCGCTAACTCCTTCTTTGCTAAAAGCCATATCATAAATACTTTTTGCAAGCTCAATTTGCATACTAAAACTATCCACGTTTATACTGGAAGCAGGCAAGATGAAAAATTAGCAACCGCCTTCGCCGAGAATCGAACCACGGACCTCTGGAATACCGGCCCAGCGTTCAGAACCACTACACCACGAAGGCACGCTAGGAAAGTGGGAGCAATACCTTATATATTCTTCCCCCTTTAACCCTTTGCGGCACAGAGTGTCCGATCTGAACACACCTAAAAATTAGCTTAGAAATGTTGAATGAAAAAGGATTTATAGGTTACTAGAGGTTGTTCTGAATCTTCTCCATTTATAGTAGATGGCAGCTCAACACAAACGAGTCCCTATATTTTAGCCATGTTTAGTTTTTTAAGACCCCCATTTTTCAAAGAAATCTTCCAGATTCTTTTAGGATATAAAAAGAATTGTTTGAAAAGAAATTTTTATGTTATTTTTTGGCTTTATGCTAATCTCCTTATTCTATATTAGTTTTAAATTTTTACCTTGAAATCTTGCTTAAAATCAAACGGCGAACCCTAAGTGTGCCCAGACCGGGCTCACGATAAGCTAGGACAACTGAGAGTCTGTATTCTTTGTTTCTCCGCATCTCATCGGTCAGTTCATTGACAACAATGCTCGTTTCAGCACTCTTTTCGAAGCTCTATTCAATCAGTGTGCCGTTTTGGGCACACCCACAGAATTAAAACGATAAGTGCTATCTTTACAAAATTTTACTTGTATACTCCTCTAGGACTAATTAGACTGCCTACTCTTTTTTTTTTTTTTTTTTTTTAAATCAAAACTCCAATTTTAAAAGTTAGCGTGCAGGAAAAGGTTAAGCATTAGTTAAGTTTTACTTCTCATTACTTTGAGTTCAAGCCCAAGTGAAATGTTTGCTGTGCGCTCTGAGAAGGAGCCATGTGTTAAGCTCTTTTTCGTCTCTTGTCATGAGTCATGGTACCGTCTCTGGTCATGGCACCTGTTCACTAGGTTCTTACACACTTAGCTGTAAGATAAAAGCTTGGAACCCCACAAACTTAATAATGGAAGCGGGGCTCCAAAGGCCTGCATCTCTAGATAGTGCCATCCAGAAAATTAATGGTGTTCGGCAGTTAAAGAAGAATAACCAGCATATCCAATTCTATACAGAATAATGAATCGATAAATTAAAAAGAAAAAATCTGATCTGGAAACTATATGGTTACCTTCTACGGCCTATAAAATTAAGCGCATTTTTTGCTGCACTTCGTTTTGTAAGGATTATGTTAATTTTATTAACAGTTAAATTTTAAGTTAAAGTTCCTTTGCTGTCAAAATCTTAACTTCAACTTACTACTTCCGGTCAGACTTACTTACTTCAGCTTACTAGTTTTGGAATTTTTCTGAATACTTAATGAAGAGGAGCGGTATTTAAACCACGAAGTTACTTGCAGAATTAGAGAGAATTAGGGTAACTGATTTACGCGCGTCTGCCTTTTGGCCACTCTCTCTCTCTCAAAGCTGTTATTACGCTCGGCCGTACTCAGGCTCTTGATAAGCTTCGTAGTCAAATAAAGTTAAGGGGCCAACTCGATTTCAATGTTGATAACTTCGGCTATATTTCTTTAGTTAATCTTACTTTTAGTTTAATTTTAGTCTCTTAAGTTCAAGCCCAAGTGTCGGCTTTGATTGTACACTCCAAGAGGGAGTTTTGTTAAATCTTATTGGGATAATAAAAGGTTAGTTACCCTCCCATCTTGTTTCTTGTCACACGAACTTAAGCGATTATTCGCTGATTAGTTCTAAAGATTCGTCACTTTCTACGGTAACTGAGAAATACACTAGTGAAAATCTTACAATTTAAATTTATTTCTTCGAATTATTCTAACTGGGTTAAATTATCTTCTAGGCAAGTTGAAAACGACATCAAAGTATACAAATTTTGAAATTAAAAATCCCGGTTAGTCGTAGAGATAAGCTTCTTATAATTTTATTTTTTCATATTCGAGTATAAAACTTTCCTAATCATAAGAAAATTAGATTTTGTTTTTTGTCCGAAATTAATTTTTTTAAATTTGACATTGCCAAAACATGAGTATTTTAATCATTAAAAGACTTTTAGTAATATATGACTTTGATCATCGATTTCAAAAATAAATGCCTGGAAAGGACCTTTTAATATTGGCGATTGGAATAAAAAAAAGGGTGGTGCACAAGTAGATATTATAGCAGTTCCATGCGCAAAGTTTCAAGGTCCATTAGATTAATTGTTTTTGAGTTATGCGAGACGAAATATGAAAACAAAAATTGGTATGTTATTTCAGAAAAAAACCCATTTTGTGTCAAAATACCTACGTTAGAACAATGCTATATATAGATCTAATATATATCCTAAGTCGCGCTTTGGAGACATGAGAAATGCAATTTGAATTTCAGTAGAACAGGAGGCCAGTAAGGCCCAGTAGAACGGGAGAAATAGAACTGTCCCCCCCCCGCGCAGTGTACATCGTCTTCCTTACGACATATAGCTGAAAGTAGAATGCGCTGCAGATTTCTTTACTAGAAGCATTTACCCCGGCAAAAATGTAAAAAAAATATTATTACGGTAGATTAATCTTGGATGTATTTAAATGACTGCAATGAAAAGAGATCCACTTTTTACCAACGAAGGAAAAAAAAAAATCTGAAATGTTTCAGATTTTAAATTACATCCAAAGGGGCGTTTTTTAACATTTTGTGTGTTACCTTTCTTTATTAAATATCATGTTCCTCGCACTTAAACCATAAGATCCAGTGCAACAGCAATATCGCAAAATAGTTTTAAAACGAGCATATCTTTAGAATTTCCGATACAGAGACTCACGCGCTGGAGATAAAAATGTTTTTTCTGCACAACGTTGCCATTGCTCGCTTTGAAATCCTTGAGTTTGTTAATCAAAAATTCGTCAAAGTTTTAAAAAATAGGAAATCGATCATAAAACAAATTTCAAATTTCAAATTTGGTCTTCCACATGCTCATATTCGTTGGAGGATTACGTTATTCAAAATTCGATGACTCTATGTACCGTTGTTTTATCACAATACGAGAAATATACATACATTTATGCAGATTTTTCATTATTTAATTTCTTCAAATATAATGCAGGACTCTAACATTTTGTGGCAACAGTTTGAAAAGTGAATCGACATTTATGAGTCCGACGCAAAATGCCAAAACGAAACTAATAGTCCTTCGGAATTCAAATCCCTTTGGACTAAAAAAAAACAAAGAGGAGAGTAATTGTATTGTTTTATCGTATCATTGTGTTAACTGGTTTAATATGATTAATCATTGTACTTAGTAAATGCATAGAATCACTGTACTAAATTATTATATTTTAGTAATCATGAAGAATCATTCTATTGAATCATTGAATTGCAATGAACAAATAAAGTGCAAGCTATACTGTACTGCAAATATTTAACAATTGATTTCTTTACAAATATAACATGAGTACTATAATAGGTACTTAAATGACTATACCATATATTTAAATGTTATTAATAACATATATAGTATTATTACAAATCTGAGTGTATATATTAAATCACTGAATACTTGCATCGTAATCTTTATACTTCAGTAACTGCATATAATTATTGCTTTGGTACATGGTCTAAAGAAGCAGTATAATATCACTGTATCACTGTATTGCATCATTACATTATTTAAAATATTCAGTGTGCAAGGTAAAACTGTACATTACATAATTTATAATTAATTGCAAAGTAATATGTACTATCATTGTTGTAATGATTAATTAATGGTGTAATTTAAATGTTTGTGTCACTTGGTTAGTGAGGTTTTATAATATAAATGGTATTTTTATTAATTTGGGCAATAATATTGAAATTTTGAATAATTATATAGATTTTTGTTCTAATAAGCGCATAGAATTGTTGTATTGAATCATTGCATTTGAATAATCGTATAGAATCATAGTATTGAATTATTCATGAGTAATCGTACGATATCATTGTATTGAATTATTTATTTGTATAGTATTTCCAATGTGCAAGTAAAATTGTATTGTACATATCTTATTATTGAATTGCTTGCTAGTAATATGTAACATCATTTCAGTAATAAGCACTTATATGAAAAAATTATATTTATTATTATTTATTATATTTATTATTGACAAATTATTATTATTAAATTTGTCAACATGGCATATATGATTAATAATATGAATAGTATTATCATTAATTTAAGTAATAGTATCGAATCATTGTATATTTATAGTGAATCATTGTTTTAATATTCGCATATACTCATTGTTTTGAATCATTGCATTTTAGAAATTGTATAAAATTAATGTTTTTATAGTGTATTTATAGTCCAAGTGAAATTATTCATTTAACTGTATTAATATCCAATTTTAATATAATAACTGTGTCTTTAGTAATAAGCTGTAATATAAAAGTTAACAATGACATTCAGAATAATTAGAGACTTATGTGAGATCTAAGCATTTTTATACTTCTCCACTATAAATTTTTTTAAGTTGGCAATGTATGAAATATAAGCATTTGTATGTTCTTCGGTTTTTGTATACTGAGTTTAAATGTTGAATTTTGCATTAGTAAATTCATGTTGACAATGTCGTCACTTATCAATCACAACAGTATAATATAATCATTATGTATGATATATCTTCTTTATGTATTGAATTGTAAACTTTATATGTAACGTGCTAAAATTACTCGCTAGGGTATTGAATTGTAATCTTATGTGTCACTTGCTAAAGTTTTGTTCATAACTCATAAGTACTATGTTTTGTAACACTAATCAATGTGCCCTATGAGTGTATCTCGTGTGGCCCTAACATGAGTCAGCTTTAGATAAGGGTGGAGGTGGCGTTAAACCAATTAACCATAATGGTAAAGGGGTGGTGCCCACGTCCTCCGTCACTAAACTAAACAAAGAGGAGGGGAAAAAAATCTTAAAAGACGGTTCAAAGAATCTTTAGAACATTTTCGAAAGAATTTCTGATTGTTGGTGGTGTTTGATATAAAGGCAAATTAAAAATAAAGAGAGGTGAGAAAAATAATAAGACGAACTCCACATATTATCAGAGACATATTTTATATCCAGTTTTCAAATATGAAATAAATTCTTTTTATCAATAGTAATTCTTTTACCGATGATTTACCAATTCTTTTTACCGATTTTCCAATTTCTTTTTACCAATTTCTTTTACCAATTCTTTTTACCAATAATTTTTATCAATCCTTTTTACTAATCAGAAGAATTGCAGCAAGATAAGCAAGTAGCCATATATCAAAATCCGCTGTTAATTTTCTGGAAAAAATGGAACAAAAAACGAGTATCAAAGCCAAACTCTTCGCTCATATCCGCTAGTGTATATTCCGACTTATCACACACTAATTTTGGCGCTTTTGGACTTTTGAAAGCGGATTATTTAAATGTCGACCGGCAAACCTTCTGGGACTTCTGGAAAGCTATTCAAAATATTTCTTCCGATACTGCAAAAGGCTTTATTGCCTTGGGTAGTTACGGTGTGGAAAGATAATAAAGAATAAGGGGTAACAAACAGAACATTTAAAACACAAAAATTTTAGGTAAAATATTTTTATAAGTATAATAAAAATCTGTTGTTACAGTTTTTGTATTTATTTAGCCATTTTTAGTAGAATTTGTAATTAAAATTGTTTTATATCCCCGTGCAATGTAGCACGAGACTTATTTGAAGAGAAAGCTACGCCGAAAAAAGTTAAAAAAATTAATAAATAGATATCTCGTAATGAGATACATTCCGATGACCTCATTCATCACGTGACTTGTGTATACCTTTTATAAGCAAACAATGCAGATGACCTCAGAGATCACGTGACTTACATACAGCTAATGCAAACAAGCGAGGTCATTCTTCCTCTTCTTCTCTTGCGGAATGTATCTCATTGTACTCTTTTGCTTTAAAGAAAACTTGAGAAATTACGAGAAGCTTCTCGTAGCAGGATAAAACGCTTATAAAAGCCGGAATAAAACATCTCAATTCAGTTGTTTATTGTGATTTATTGCAGCGAATTCAAGGTGATATCGCATCAGCTTTTTAGTATTTTGAATTGAGTCCTATTAAAAGTTTTATTAGTTTAATATATAACTACTGTGAGATATTGCGATATTGTACGAATATCTGTGAGGAAATTTCAGCATTTTGTTTTATTTGTTGTGATAAGAATAAATTTTATTCACTTTTCCTCGGACTTGTGCATTCAATTTTTTTACGCACCCGTACTCACGCAAAACTATTAAAATCTCTGCACTTATATTTGTTTGTTTGTTTGCTTGTTTGCGACACTATCTCCTCCGGAACGGGTCGGATATGAGCTCCGAAAGGAGTTACCCCGAATTCCAAAAATTCGTGGGAAGCCATTTCGCGTGTTCCCATCTTGATACGATTTTAATCAGCCCAGATATTAATTTAAAACTCTGAAAACATTAATTTTCGAGTGGCAACAGTCTCTCACGCTGGAGATGAAAGTTACCACGGCTCGCTTTCAAATCGTAGATTTTGTTAATCAAAAATTTCGAAGTTCTACAATGAAATAAAAATAGCACTGCCAAACATTAAACATATTATTAATATATAAGATCATATTCTGACATTGAAGAAAGCACTGGATTGCACGTGAAGTTATTGCTCTTTAATGATCGTTAGTTGTTCGCTAACGTTGGTTAAATGTTAAAATGTTCTTTAATGTCAGCATTTGAAATAAATAGCTGCCTTTGAAAACTTATCTGTTTCAAGTTAGTCTAATTAACGCAATGTATTATTGCTACGCTTATTCTTTTATTGCTTATATTACATTAAATTTCGAACTTGACGTTATAAGGTATTTCTCTCGCCTTCTTAGCGTCCTGGTGTAGTGGTCTGCACGCTAGGCGCGTATTCCGGAGGTCCATGGTTCGATTCCCGGCGAAGGCTTTGCTCATTTTTCATGTCTCCTGATTCGAAATAACCTAATGTCTCTACAGTGGCGCCCGAACTAAAAAGGGGGTGGATGATGATTCTCCACACCCAGGATTTGGCGATCGGATCCTCTAAAACCCCAGTCGCCCTTTAACCTTTTCCAGCACGCTACCTTTTAACATTGGAGTTTTAATTTTAAAAAAAGGTAGGCAGTCTAATTAGGCCTAGAGGAGTACACAAGTAAAATTTTGTGAACATAGCTCTTCTCTTTGAATTCTGTGGGTATGCAGAAAGTGGGCACACACACTGATTGAATAGAGCTTCGAAAACAGTGCTGAAACGAGCATTGTTGTCAATGAACTAACCGATGAGATGCGGAGAAACAAAGACTCTCAGTTGTTCTAGGTTATCGGTGGGCCCGGTCTGGGCACACCTAGGGTTCGCCGTTTGATTTTAGGCAAGATTTCGATGTAAAAATTTAAAACTAATATAGAATAACCACGAAAAAAAATAACATAGAAATTTCTTTTCAAACAATTCCTTTTATACCCTAAAAAAAATCTGGAAGATTTCTTTGAAAAATGAGGGTCTTCAAAAACTAAACATGGCCAAATATAGGGACTGGTTTGTGTTGAGCTGCCAACTACTATAAATGAAGAAGGTTCGGAGTAACCTATAGTAATCTATAAATCCTTTTTCATTTAATTTTTCTGTGCGTACAGAAGGAAATTTTTAGGTGTGTCCAAACCGGACACATTGCGCCGCAAAGGGTTAAAGGGGGGGAGAATATATAAGTATTTCTCCCGTCTTCTAAGCATGCCTTCGTAGTGTAGTGGTCAGCACGCTGGGCGCGTATTTCAGAGGTCCGTGGTTCGATTCCAAGGCGAAGGTGTTGCTCATTTTTCATTTCTTCTGTTTCCAATTCACCTAATGCCTCTCCAAAGTCATTCACGTATTAACTTGAAGTGTCAGCATTTTTTGTTTCCGGGTTTGGCAACAAAAATTATTTACGAATTGCTTATTGTTTGGAAGGAATGAACTGATTTTATTCCTACTGAAATATTTTTATGCCTTTTCGTTTCAGGTATACATAGATTTTATAAATTTTGTGCTGGCTGCAGCCCGCTCATCTAGCAAGCTTGCCCACTATAAAGTGTGCGAAAAGCCTTTTATTCATGTTCTCAATTATTTATGTATACGAGCCAGTTTTCCTTAGAAAGTCCTCCACGAAGGCATCCCTCCCCTTAGGCAGATAGCCCTAGTGTGCTTTGCCATAATTAACTACACACACAATTATTTGTAGTCATTTAGTTATCAAAGATAACGGTGATAAATTTAATGCATTCATTTTCCAAAACTGCACATAAAATATTTAGTTTTCTTAAGGGGTGTTGGAACCTAAAAATCTTCAAAAAATGCCCTGTTTCACTGTGGGAACACTGCACGGAATAAAATATTCTTATCTCCAGCGAGCAAAACTGTCTATCGGCAGTTCCAAAGATGTGCTGTTTTTAAGGGGTGTTGGAACCCCAAAATCTTCAAAAAATGGGGATTTTGGATTTTTGCATTTTCAAATTCTCTACACTTTTATCTTTCTAAAAGCACCTTTCTTTAATCTCTATGAAAATTAGAACTGTAAAAAATCTAGTTTTAATTTGCTATCGAATGCTTTGATAAATGAGGACTTTTACATAAAAACGCGTTTTTCTCCAAACGTGATTTTTCTATACTCGATTACCTTTTCTCAGGAACTACTGCTCACAGCTATCTAAAATTTTTATGGTTTATTTATTAGGTTTCCTAATATTTACTGAAATGAGCTTTTTGTGATAAACTAAGAAAAAAATGTAAAACAGTTTTTTGTATGAGCAAAGTGCTAAATTTTACTATGCCTAACAAAATATTCTGTAAATTACTCTAAAATTCAAAATGTTTCGAAAGCTCATTTCAGTATAATCAGATAGGTATACTTTAATTACACAAAAAATTACGAGAGTGTACCTACAGCAGATTTTGAGAAAAGGTACATCGAAAAAAATTAATATTGGCCAAATTAATATTGTCGGTATATAGGTTGCTGACACCCCTTAATTTAATTTAGAGAATACATAAAATTAGTTTTTTTTTTTTTTTTTTTTTTTTTTTTTTTTTTTTTTGACTTCATTTACCTCATTCTTTTAATAAAAAGCAAGAATTAAAAAAATGGCAACTTCTTTTTTTTTAAGACAGATAGAATTTTCCCATTTTCTTCAAAATTCGCTATATTCGAATCCTGGAGCGGGTTATAAGGACTACACTGGAAAAGGGGGGAGGACCTGCAAATCCGGTGAACTTTTAGAACTCTGATATGATCCGATTACGATGTTAAGACTTATCATAGAAGAGGGGAAAAGAGGGAGAGAAAAGGATGGGATTCCAAAATGTAAGAGGATTTCGAACTCGGGAAAGTAGAGATTTTCGGGAAATGTTCCTCGGTGTTCTTTTTTGTTCCTCCTTCCCTCTTGCGGTCGAGCAGGGTCGGAAGCAGGGTCAGAAGAGGGCGGTCGGGGTGCACCAAGTGCATTCGCCCTTTTGGAATTAGGTTTTCTGAGGAAGAGGAAAAAGGATAATAATAAAAATATAAAAAGCTACGGAAATATAGTCTAAAATGGAATTTTTATTTTCGAATATTCTCTTCTGAAAATACACTAAGAGTTTTTATCCTGATTTTGCAATGTTAAATTTGAAACTAACGCTCCAGATGTTCAACGTAAAGTCAATAGTTACAGTTACAGTAGTTCTTATTTCTAACACTGCATAGATGCCTGGTTTTGGATATTAAGCAAGATTTATTTAATGCATGCACTCAGTATGCGGCAGACGATTGTTTCGCTTAGTCTAATTTTCGAATACATGTTCATACAATATAGGAACGAATTAATCCAAGAAACTGAATTTAGTGTTCATTATTTCAGTCGTGAAAAGGTGCATTATATAAAATATAGATAATAATTTATTATATAAGGAAGTAAAGTAAGGTAAAATTACTAGTTTAGGATTATAGTGAAAACATTACTTTGTAATATGTATTTTCTGGTATCCGGACATAATCCCGACAGCCGAAATCCCGACAAGCCAGAAACCCCGACAGACGGAATCCCGACAAGCCAAAATCCCGACAGGGTCGAAATCCCGATTGTCCAATATCCCGACAGGGTCAAAATACCGACACGGGCGAAATCCCAATAAGGCCTAATGACACCTTAACATACTTCCACAGCTGCAACTAGTATATGCTTTGATGACTAGCAAATCTGAAGAAAATTACAAAAGATTATTCCAAGATTTAATTGATTTCGCTGAAGAAAATAATATTGAACTGAGGCCATCTAGAATCATTAGTGATCTAGAAAAGGCAGCTATAAATGCTCCGCGCGCTCAAAATGCTGTCGAGAATTGTCACAGAAGATGGGAGACCTTAATTGGATGGACCATGTTGGCGTTTATAACATCATAGAAGGATTTCAAAAAGAACAGGAGCATGTGGAATACCAAGTTGAATGCATTCTTCGCGGAGAACAACAACCAAAACGTAGGAAGGTAGATGATGACAGAGAAAGGAGAATTATGATTGTTGTGGACGATCGTGATAATCGACCTGTGATGGAATATCTTCGTGCTATCGCTCACAATGTGTCACTGTAAATATGTCATTTGCATGTGTAAGTGATGTTTTCTTTTTCTTAATAAAAAGAATTTTATAAGTCTTCATTTCAAATTTTAACGGTCATTTCAATTTGTTAAAAATTATTTTAAGTAATGAAATAATTTTTATGATTTTTTGATTTAAACTTTTAATTAGTAGTATGTAATAGTTAGTTAAAAATTGTATTTTATTAAGCTAAATTGAGTGTTTGTATTTAGATATTAACTTGTCGGGACTTTGGACAGTCGGGATTCTGACCCTGTCGGGATTCTAGCTTGTCGGGATTTTGACCCTATCGGGATTTCGATCGTGTCGGGATTTCGACCGTGTCGGGACTTTGGGTTGTCGGGATTTTGGACAGTCGGGATTCTGGCTTGTCGGGATTTCGGGTGTCGGGATTATAACCCAGACCCGTATTTTCTCTAAGACGAATATTCCGTTTCCACAGGATACGATATTTCACGGAGTTGATCAGCTTAGAGAATTAATTTTCCGTAAAAATTTTTGTTTTACACCCTGATGAATATTGCTCACTTTCAGAGGTGGTCATTTTCGAGAGGTGGTCACTCCGAGAGGATATACAGTATTTATAAGGAAAATAAGAAAAAAAAATGGAAGTTTCATTTAAAACATGGGTGTCTAAACTAGACCATTTTGAGGGTCGCATTGCGAAGAAAAAATATTTTCGGGCCACACATACAATATTTTTTAACAAATTAAAATGCTCTATGTTGTTTTATTAAAATTAATTAACTTCTTTTTATTATTAATTTTTTATTTGAATTAGATATGCATATGTACATATTCATTATTAATTTGTATAAGTTTTGTTTCATTTAGTTTGGATTTTATAAAGACGGAAAAAATTTAAATAAATGAGATGGAAGAATTTGCTTAAGTTCAAAAAGCAAATCGATATCGGTTTCAATAGACGAGGTTGCAATTCTTAACGCATTTTTAAGATGCTTGTCAGTGATCTTTGTCCTATTTTTGTTTGCTCACAAATATAGGTACTGCGAAAAGCTGAAGACATTAATAAAGCATGATTGTGAAAATTAGCATATTTATCGCGGAGTGGGTGATTTTTATAAAACTCCAGTAAAGAAGCATTTTCAAATTTTTCCTTCAGGTGAAAGTCATTTTGCAGTTATACATCATGACATTTTAAGATATTTTTATTTACAATTTTTATTTTAAAATAAATACCAACGAATCGATTATATATGAATCAAATTCAAACGTTATTTTTTTAATAAAAGCGTGTAAATTTAAATACTTTCATAATTTGCGTTTAGGCTGCATGCGGCCCGTGGGTCGCACTTTAGACACCCTATGTTTATGTCTATGTCTTATGTCTTATCACTTAGTAAGAGGCAATCGACCATTAACGGCCTTTAGCAATATATGATACTTGACTTTTAAATGCTTGAAGAATCGAGTACGTTCTATCCAATAATATGGAAGTACTTGTACACATGCTGTGCTAGAACTCAGAGATTACTAGCGACGGAGGCTTCTGTGCCGCCGTCCGTAGAATAAGTAAACTTTGAACAAATGAGGTGCTCGTGTGGCGCCATCTATTAGTAGGGATCAAAAGCATTTTAGTTGTTCAAAGGTTCAAATTTCAAAAAATCTTATTTTGACACCACTGGACTTCCTTGTAGGGCCAATTAACCCTTAAATGCATAAAATTTTTATTTTTAGTCCAAAGGGGTCGTTTGCCCAGAAGGACTATTAATTTCGTTTCGGCATTTTGCGTTGATTCACTATAAATGGCGGTCGACTTTACGAATTGTTGCCACCAAATATTCTAGCCCTGCAATACATTTAAAGAAATTAAATAATGAAGAATCTGCATAAATGTACGTAAGTTTCTTCCATTGTGACAAAACAACGGTACCTAGAGCTATCAAATTTTGAATAACGTAATCCTCCACCCGTCTATGAGCATCTGGAACCCCAAATTTGAAATTTGAATTTTTGATTAACAAACTCAACGGTTTCAAAGCGAGCAATGGCAACACTGTACGAAAAAAAATTTATCCCCAGAACGAGACTGTGTATCGGAAATTCTAAAGATATACTCATTTTAAAATTATTTTGCAATATTACTGTTGAACTGAATTTTATGGCTTAAGTGCAAAGAACTTTAATAAATAAAGGTAACACACAAGACGTTGAAAAACGCCTCTTCGGGCTTAATGTAAAGTCTGAAAGCTTTCAATTTTTTTAAATTTTATTTTGTTAATTTAAGTCAAAAATACATTACAATTGATGTCAAATAAAATAGGAAAAATACTCTAATATACTCAAATAAAATAGAAAATCTAAACAAAGTTTTTATTCCAATTTGTGAAAAAATATTATTGTTATCAAATGGCCACATTATGCAAAAAACATGACAGGCAAATGTGTAATAACAATTTTATGTAATAATACATACCTTATAAACTTGCTCAAACAATTTTAAAACTTTGAATGTATCAAAATAACAACGAGCACAAAACCAAAAAGTCGTAAACACAAATGATGTCCACACCCTATACATCAACTCACAATAATGACCGTTACAATACACTGAGACTTTCAAAACTATATACCTAAACATTATGTCTCCAATTGGTTATAATGAATTGATATGAATTCCTGGGGTGTTTACAGGATTCCTTGCCAGTGTGTTTGGTCAAACTAAGAGAGCCTTAAAATTTCGCGTTAAGCAACATGAGGCATATGTTAGAAAAGAGGAAACACAGAAGTCTTCTGTTGCCCAACATTGTTGGTCCGAAAATCACATTTTCAATTTTTCTGCAGCCAAAATTATTCAAAAACATCTTCCATTGGTGAATTAGATTTTCTAGAGGCGTTTCACATTCAAAAAAATTCTTCCTGTTCTAGTTAACGACCCGAAGTCTAGTAAATCTTTGCCTTCAACCTTTGAGGAAATTATGTTTTAGTTCTCGTTTCATCAATAGATGGTGCTAGTTGTTTAACTCCTGGCCATCCATTCTTATCTTATCTAATCATTATATATTATCTCGTTCATTTGCACTTTGGCAGTTGAAGATGATGGTTTGGCGAAACCATCGATACTAGTCCTGTGAAAATTTGCAAATATAACGATGATGTTTCGCTGTTTGATTTCTAAATTAACGAGTCGTACATCTTAAATGAATGGGAACTCTTATAAGCTTTGACAATCCTTAAATGGCAGTGGCAAAATTTTTCTTCTTGCACCAGTTCAAGATAAATGCGAATTAATTTTAATGACGTAATTTGAAGAAACAATTAAATAAATATTTGAAATTTCTGGGAAATTTTTTAGTTGCAGAACTAAGTCATAGATCTTAAATGAATGCGAACTCCTAAGCGTAACAATCCTTAAATGGGACTGGCAAAGAATTTCTTCCCATGCCAATTAAAGATAAATGGGAATAAAAAAATCCCTTTATGGATCGATGAATGGTAGAAGTTAAACAAATATCGCACCAATAACAGATGAAACAAAATCAATCTTTCATTTCCTTTTTTTATTTCCTTCAAAAGATTGTTTTAGCGCATCCTTCTTTATTTTAACCTCGGTGAATCATCCTGAAAGCAAAACAGCAAACTTTGATTACATCTGAATCTATGGATTTCGAATTATAATGCACGTTGGTGGCCATAACTCCGGAAATGCTGGCACCGTTAATGACATAATGATTCATACCTGTGCGCCCACAAGCATTCCCTCAAATATAACACTGCAAAAGGGGGCTATAGTTTCCAGAAACAAACGCTTCAACCCCTATCATCATTTGCAGCACCATCCGCAAAACACCACCACATCGATATTATATGACGCTATGATAAAAATTCGAAAGACAAAAAGCATGAAATCGAAAAAATAATTACTCGCATTGGTATCGGGGAAAGGAGAGTTCGAAGACTTGATTTTGTCGCCTGATCAGCGAGTCCTGAGGGGGGACCGATAAGGGTGTCAAACAAAGTTGGGGTAAAAAAAAAAAAAAAAAATTCGATTGTATTTCTCTCTTATTGTGACCGTTCCACCAAATGTCATGTAAAGATACATCCGCGTTCATTCGTTGTAAATGTGTTTCCTTTACATCACAATCGATTAATGACTTTTTATCTTATGTTTAATTTAAAAAATTTTGGTAAACAATAATGAAATACATTTGCTTTTATGGCGAAGCTTTATGGCCAAGATGAATGTTCTCTTTATTATACATTGGTGACGAATACAGATATTTTTAAATACGATTTTCATGGTATTTAGAGAAATATTTATAGCCCAAAGGAGCAATTTGCCCAGAAGAGCAATTAATATCGTGTTGGCATTTTGCGTCGGTTCACTATAAACGGCGTTTCATTTTTCAAATTGTTGCCACCAAGTATTACAGCCCTGCATTATATATACAGAAATTAAATAATGAAGAATATGCAGGAAAGTACGTACGTTTCTCGCACTGTGAAAAAACAACGGTACCTAGAGCCATCCAGTTCTGAATAACGTAGTCCTCCATTCGAATAATGACACTGGATGTCCAAATTTGGAATTTGTTTTATTATTAGTCCAAAGGGATTTGAATCCCGAAGGACTATTAGTTTCGTTTTGGCATTTTACGTCGGACGGATAAATGTCGGTTCACTTTTCAAACTGTTGCCACAAAATGTTAGAGTCCTGCATTATATTTGAAGAAATTAAATAATGAAAAATCTGCGTAAATGTATGTATATTTCTCGTATTGTGATAAAACAACGGTACATAGAGTCATCGAATTTTGAATAACGTAATCCTCCAACGAATATGAGCATGTGGAAGACCAAATTTGAAATTTGAAATTTGTTTTATGATCGATTTCCTATTTTTTAAAACTTTGACGAATTTTTGATTAACAAACTCAAGGATTTCAAAGCGAGCAATGGCAACGTTGTGCAGAAAAAACATTTTTATCTCCAGCGCGTGAGTCTCTGTATCGGAAATTCTAAAGATATGCTCGTTTTAAAACTATTTTGCGATATTGCTGTTGCACTGGATCTTATGGTTTAAGTGCGAGGAACATGATATTTAATAAAGAAAGGTAACACACAAAATGTTAAAAAACGCCCCTTTGGACGTAATTTAAAATCTGAAACATTTCAGATTTTTTTTTTTTTATTATTTTTTTTTATTTATTTATTTATTTATTTATTTTTTTATTTTATATTTTGTCAAGCATTAAATTATTTTTGATTAACAAACTCACTGATTTCAAAGCGACCTAAGGCAACACTATACGGGGGGGGGAATTATCTCCAACACGCGAGACTGTGTATCGGAAAATCCTAAAGATATGCTCTTTTAATATTTTGTGGGTAAATATTTGAATTGAGTTTTATGGTTTAAATGCGAAGAATGTGATATTGAATAAGTAAAGGTAACACAGAAAACGTTAAAAAACGTCCCTTTGGACGCAATATAAAAGCTCAACGTTTTCAGACATTTTTGTATTTAAATTTACTTTTATTTTGATGTTCTATTTGATAACGCTTGTTCTTTATTCATTTTTATTACATATCTAGAAAATGCCTAGGTAAAAAAATAACTGAAGAAAGAAATAAAACTGCAGAATTAGTAGATAAACATAGCCTTTAAAATAAATTGGGTTAATGCAGACTATATCCACTATTTGTATGAATGCATACAGACAATCTCTATTAGAAAAGAATATTTTTAAAATACTTCAAGAGCAAATACAAAGTATTTATTTATTTGCGAAAAAAATACAGATTAGGAACTATATAAATTGTAAGTAATCCAATCGAATATGAATATTCTTATGCAGATTGATTATGTAGTAAACTTATAAAATAGTACCTAAGTTGAATTGTATATTTGTGACTATTTATCTAATTTAATTAAAAAGACACTGTGGGTAAAGAGAAGTTATCTCATATCTGAAAGCAGAGTATAAAACACGTTCCTCATAATATTGATCTTAACACTTTTTTCTACTTTCTATATAGAGGCATTAGGTTATTTTGAAGCAGAAGACGTGTAAATGCGCAGTGCCTTCGAATATGCGCCGAGTATGCTCGTTACACTACAAAAGGAGGAAGAAAATACCTTATATACTTCCCCTTTTAAAGGGAGACCGATATATATATATATATATTCAGTAGAAGATGTGGAAAATTTTTAATTTTAATTTGTGGTTGAATAAGAAATTCCGGTTCATAAGGTTCCGGTTTTCAAAGGTTTCATGACGGTTGAACCGTCGAACTGTGTATCGGAAATTCTACAGATAGGCTCATTTTAAAATTATTTTGCGACATTGCTATTGAACCAAATTTTACGGCTGAAGTGCAAAGAACATGATATTTAATAAATAAAGGTAACACACAAAACGTTAAAAAATCGCTCCTTTGGACGTAATTTAAAATCTGAAACATTTCGGGGTTTTTTTCTTTTTTTCTATTTATTTAATTCCCTTAAACACAATACAGGGCAATAATATTTGGGGGCAACAATTTGAAATGTGAAACAACGCTTGTAGTGAATGGACACAAAATGCCAAAACGAAACTAATAGTGAGTAAATTGGCTCTTTGGTCTAAAAATAAAGAGAATGGATATAAATGCGAAGGTCAATTCGACATATTATCAGGAACATACACTCACGTCCATAAATTAAGGATAATTCGGAGTCACGCGGAAATCGAACTCTAAAATAAATGTATCACCTGTAAAATCACTACACACATCTTCAAGAATCATGTGCAAATTTCAGGAAGTAACCAGATGACATCGATGGTACGTCACAATGACGAGAGTGTAAGAGAGTGATATATAAGGAATACAGGCAAAGAAGTAAAATTGTTCGCAGGCGCTTTATAAGCATTTCAGTGCAATAACCGAATAGTTATGACACAAAGGACGCATTTGGAAGATTTTTTACGTGGTAGAATTATCGGCCGTCTGGAATGTGGGCGTACCCAACTGGAAGTATCAGACAAACTCGGAATTGCCCAGAGTGTCCTCTCCAGGCTTTGGCAACGATTCCAAGATGATGGTAATGTGAGTAGACGTTACAGCACAGGTCGCCTCAGAGTTACAACGCCGAAGGAGGACCGGTATTTGGCAGTTACTGCCAAAAGAAACAGGCGGAGCACAGCCTCAGACCTGTCTCGTCAGCTCTCTTCAGCCACTGGTACGACAATTTCAAGGCAGACCGTGTACAGACGCTTAGGGCAGATTGGTCTATATGCTCGTAGACCTGTCAGATGCGTTCCACTTACTGCAACTCACTGTCGCCTGCAGTTAGCCTGGAGTAGAGAGCATGCATTGTGGACACCGCAACAGTGGGCTTGTGTGATGTTTTCCGACGAGTCCAGGTTTAGCTTGCAGCCTGATTCTCGCCGGACGTTCATATGGAGAGCTCCAGGTACCCGTTACCACCAAGAAAACATCATTGAACGACACCGTTACGGTGGTGCAGGAGTGCTCGTTTGGGGTGGAATTATTCTGGGTTCCAGAACTGACCTGCATGTTCAAATTGGAACCATGACAAGCCAAATCTATCGGGACGTCATTCTGGAGCAACATGTACGTTTGTTTCGGGGCGCCAAGGGCGCACAATTTGTGTTTATGGATAACAGCGCCCATCCTCAGCATGCAAATATCGTAAGCGAATGCCGTCAATCGGAGGATATCACCCGTATGGACTGGCCAGCATTCTCACCGGATTTGAATCCAGTAGAGCACGTGTGGGACATGCTTGGCCGACGAGTTGCAGCCCGTCAACCTCCTCCTACATGTTTACTGAAACTTCGGAGAGCATTGCGTTTTGAGTGGTGTAATATCCCCTAAGATCAGATCGATAATTTGATACTCAGCATGTCTAGGCGTTGTACGGACTGTGTTGCATCGTCTGGGAGACATACAATGTATTAACAAGCAAACCAACCATGTAATTTGGTATTTTGTAAATAGGTGTTTTTTGTAATTTGCTCCAGGGAGAAATAATCGCTAATTTTTTTAATAATATCAAACATATAGCATCTTTTTTTTTTTTTCTCTTTACCTTTTGTTTAATAAATAAGCTTTACAAATATGTCAAATTTGTTTTTCTTCTAACTCTTCCTTTGCCTGATTTTGCATTATCCTTAATTTATGGACATGAGTGTATTTTATGCTCAGTGCAGCCGTACGTGAAAAATCTACTGTTAATTTCTTGAAAAAAATGAAACAAGAAGCATATACCAATGCCATACGCTTCACTTACATCCCTACTAAATCTCCCTGTCCGCTAGTCGGAAACTCTGATTCTCTCTCTCGAAGTCACTACAGGGTGATTCAGAATTCATCATTAATATTTGGTGGGGAGGTAGGGAATAGGAAAAGAAGGAGATTTCACATAGGAAAGTACGGGCGCAGACGAACGCGTGGTGGTGTAGAGGGCGCTGCGTGTACACAACTTCCATACGTAAGCACAGCTGTTTGACGTGTGCAGCCAATCGCCATTCGACTAGGTGACTTTGCAGAAGTGACATGAACCGGTATACGTGGAATGAACTTGCAGATATGCATGTAAATGCCAGGCATATTCCAGAAGGTCCGGTAGTCCATGCAACGTAAGCCGTTGTGAGTCATGCATTCTAGCACATGGGCAGCAGTTCGGGCACCTCTTGTAAGTCTGTAAACCCAATCCAAAGAAATGTTACATGTAAGATAATAAATGTTTTTTTCCTTACTACTTCCATTTTATGTGTTCTTTCCATCATTGAAGAGAGGTCATTTTGCCCTACTACATGGCATATGCGCCCGTACTTTCCTATGTGACATCTCCTTCTTTTCCTATTCCCTACCTCCCCACCAAATATTGATGAGGAATTCTGAATCACCCTGTATATGCGAGATAATGTAGAAACTGGAAGAATTGGGAACAGACTTGTGCAGTGCGGAATAGATCCCAGTATCTCTCTCTTTTTTATTTATTTATTGTTTTCCTGCAGATTTAGTAGAGATCAGCATTGCGTAAATACAGTATATATTATGAAACATGCATGTTGTATGTATTATGGCCAATGAAAATTATTATGAACTACGTATTGCGTAAATACAGTATATATCAGGGATGGCTAATCTGCGGCTCGCGAGCCACATGCGGCTCTTTGAAGAATTATTTGTGGCTCTCGATATATTGTAGAGTCATTAGGATTTTTTTAGGGGCAGAAAAGATGAAAAATAGCAAACGCCTTCGCCGGAAATCAAACCACGGACCTCTGGAATACCGGCCCAGCGTGCAGAACCACTACACCACGAAGGACGATAGGAAAGTGGGAGAAATACCTTATATACTCCCCTTTTTAAAGTGCGACTAGGGTTTTAGGGGACCTAGTCGACAAATCCTGGGGGCGGAGAATCATCATCCACAACCCTTTTAGTTTGGGCGCCACTTGTACAGACATTAGGTATTTTTTGGAGGCCGGAGAGAGGAAAAATTAGCAAACGCTTTCGCCGGGAATCGAACTACGGACCTCTGGAATACCGGCCCAGGGTGCTACCGTTACACCATGAAGGCACGCTAGGGAAGTGGGAAAAATATATTATAAAATGTACCCCAATTCCCTTTTCATTTTTGTGTTAATATATTTTTAAAAATTATTATAATTCCGTATGTGTTCCAAAATGTCTTTTAAATTACAGACAACAAATATGAAAGACTAAGTGCAACGCAGTAACAAATTTCATGCCCATCCATCGTCTTTTGATTTTTTTTTCTGAATTCATTTGAAATTAACATAATTCAAGGTGAGTTTTCCATTTCCAATATAATTACGACCCAAAAAGCATCTGGAGAATTAGAATTAATAGAGATGCAAAAATATCAAGCTCTACAATTAAAATATAAATCGACGCCTATGTGACTGAATTTTGGAAATTTGTACCAGAATCGAAGTATCCTGAATTAAGAAAGGCTGCTTGTCGAATTATTTCAATATTTGGAACAACGCACTTATGTGAATCATTTTATTCCACTTTAAAATTCATGAAATCCAAACACCAATCAGTATTAACTAACCAGCATCTCAAAGAATTACTGAAAAGTGCTGTCACCAATTATTCAGCAAATTTTAAAGAATTATCAAGAGAAGTAAAATAAATGTGTTCAATCTTTTCTTTATATATATAAGCGGCTAAAGTGTGTGTCGCCAATAGTTTATTGTTGCCACTCTGAAAAATGAGCGCGGAAATTAACGTTTCGCAGTTTTTAATTAATATCTCGGCCGATTAAAGTACGAAGATGAGAACGGTATCGATGGATTCAGAGAATTTTTTGGAATCCGAGGATATGCGTCTCGAATTTCAACTCGACGCCGTTCCGTAGATATTCGAGGAAAAAGAATTTGGCACGTAGCCAAATTTCTCCAATAGGAAAAACCCAAGAAAGAAAGTGGAAAATGTAGGGGAAATTAGTTTTTAATTAATATCTCGGCTAAGCCGTTTCGGAGGAGATGATGTTACTTCACCCCCATATATATATGCGGCTTAAGTATCTGTTTGTCGCTGATAGTTTATTGGTTGCTTGCGTAACTGTACTAGCCAATGGGGTGAAGTTGCCACGGCACGGCGTTGTCTTTTCAATTGAGACGTAGACAATTTCCTGTAAAACTTGCCTTTGCTATGATCATCAGTAAGTCTCAGGTCTTAAGCGTGTTGGCATTTTTTTACCTGAGCCTGCATTTGGACACGGTCAACCTTATGTTGCCTGTTCAAGAGTTCGTGAAAGAACGAACGTAAAATTAAAAATAATTGATGGTCCTCTGCAAGGCTATCTTAAATAGGATGGAAAGATCTACACAAGAAATGTTGTGTGCAAAGAGATCTTTGACATGTGAATTAAAATTTTATTATTTAAATCACCTTTATTTATTGAGCTAGCGGTGGCTCTTAAGAAATGTACCGCCAGTGATTTCCTTCACTGCACTCTACTTTAAGCAATTAAGCAAGTAGAAGGGGGAAACCCCGTGGGGCAGTAAGCAAAGAAACGTCCTCGCCGCCTGCCCTCGGTAATTCAGTTTGAATTAGCAGACTCCTTTGCACAAATCATTTTAATTACAACTTATAATATCTAAAACAGCGGTCATTCGTAGGACCGCAGGGCTAGTTTTTAATATTTAAATTCAATACACATATTTTGTACTTTTATTTATATGATTTTAATAAATATAATTTCTGTAAAAATTTTTTAATATGTAACAGAACTATTTAAGTGTAACTGAACTATTTTATTCAACGCCATGAACTCATGAACTGTAACCGGACTATTTTATTTAAACGCCATCTAGTGTGGCGATATGAAAAAACGTCAGTCGACCTCCAGCCGCCATGATGGTAGTTTACTATGTCTCTGTTATTCTAATGTTTGATGTTACATTTGGTATATGTTTCCTATTTTATGTATATTTCTTTTGTTTGAAACCGTTCCTGTTTGCTCTGTTAATAAATCCTTTTAAAGCTAGCCGGCATTAGTGTCTATTGAGGAACGGCTACATCACAAATACCTTTTTTGCATACCTTTTAAATACGTATTTAATTGCGGCTCGCAAAAAATTTCAAATTTCGAAAAATGACTAGGACTATCAAGGAGCTTGGCCACCACCTGGTATATATTATGAAACATAAGATCGCATAAATTTACGAATGTTAGAGAAAAAACTTCAATCAGGATGTTGGGGTTTTAATTTTTGAACTTAACAGTTAAAAATATTTTGATTCTTTGCGTACCACTAATGGTACGCGTACCACCGGCTAAGAACCCCTGCTTAAGACATTTTTCCAGTAAAATTCAAAGCCAGACGAAGGCTGGCTGCTGATACAAGCTTATAATTCAGACTTCAAAATCCTTCTATAATATTCTAGATTTTCAAATTATATTGGTTATTACTCTCTTAGAGAGTTAAATCAAATCACCTGATTTACGTTGCTAATTATTCCGCATAAATTGCATTCCTGTAAAGCATTTTGGACCGACTCAGCCGCTTTCTCAGTAACTATGGGATGCAATAATTTCACGAGGATGCAATTCCCGACGTCTTTGGCGCAGAAACGCCGGTTTCCTATTCGAAGTCTTCGAGCGTCAACAATGGTTTTACCGCTTTTGTCGAGAAACGTCGCAACGTACGTTGCTTTCAACGACCCAAATTCCTTAGGACCTTCCAGCGGTATTCAATTAGATCTCGATTGGGTTAATAACCAGAGTAACAAATACGGAGAAACAAGTGCCAGCACACCCGCAAAGAAATATTTATGTTGCTGGATCACTGCACTAATTTATCGAAGAGAAAAGGGGGGAGACGCAGTCGATGGACGCACTCCCTTTCCAGAACTTGAAACTCGTCAAAGCTTTCCTTTCAGAGATTGTAATTTAATGAGAGGGTTTACGGCATTCTTGAGGTATAAATATTTAATTTATATCGTCCCGCGCATTCTCTGGGGGGGAAGAGGGGGTTGCGGGAGGGAGGGGGGAGAGAGCGTTTCCACGTGAAAGTCCAGTAACACAATTTGAAAGTCCACATTCTGTGGCAGCCTCTTCCCCCTCCGCGTTCTGACAGCGCCGCCTAATTTTATGTCTTCCAGATGCGGAGACATTTCTCAAAACTAATAATTATCACTGCAACCGCGGCCGTGTTTAATTGGGTGGTAGCAAGTGGATATTCTTGTACGAAGGAATGTAGCTGCAGCGATTTTCTGCGGTGTCTCGTCAGAATACGAGAGAAAGCGAGAATACCTGTAAAGACTGCTGAACGATGAAAGGTTGTCAATGAAATTATTTTACCGGGGATTGGTGGGAAAAGTGGCGTCAGTACTGGAAAGGAGACTTCGCTTTGAATAGCTTCCTTTTTACTTTAATAAGTTCCGGAAGACATATTAATTCAATTTTCGGCTTTTGTTGCTTAGATAGTAGCGGTATTCCCTTGCTTGTGTTATGAAATCAAAAATCAGATTTGTTGCTTAATTCCTGACAAAATAAAAGATTTTTAACATATTAAAGGATTAACGCTTAGGTCGAAAATTAAATACATCACATTTTTGAATGTAGCTGCAAATTTCACATCGTGTCTGGCCTTAGCGACAAAAGCCACTCTGCTACTTCGATAATTTAAAAATTAAAACTCGCTTGATTTTAAATATGTATTAATAAATATTAGTATATTATGTATATTTCTTTTGTTATAATATGCATTAATAAATATTAATACATATATAAAATCAGAAATTTCTCACAGAATGGGAGATTGGATGCATTTATTTTCTTAAAAGCAGAGTTTCCTAAACAGGAGGTCGCCAAAATTTCAGCAGTTTCGATATTTTTTTAACTTATTGTAATAATTTTACAATTACCAAATATTTTTACACGATGTGTGGAGACATTATGTACTTTTGGAAGCAGGCAAGATGAAAAATGAGCAACGTCTTCGCCGGAAATCGAACCGCGGACCTCTGGAATACGCGCCCAGCGTGCAGACCACTACACCACGAAGGCACGTTAAGGAGGCGGGAGAAATACCTTATATACTCCCCCTTTTAAAAGGCGACTGGGGATTGGGGGGAACCAGTCGCCAAATCCTGGGTGTGGAGAATTATCATCCACTTTTAGTTCGGACGCCGCTATGTTGTATTATATATGTATGTTGTATTATATATTATGTTGTATTATATGTATTATATATTATGTTATATTATATGTATTATATATTATGTTGTATTATATGTATTATATATTATGCTGCATTATATGTATGTATTATATGTATTATATATTATGTTGTATTATATGTATTATATATTATGCTGTATTATATGTATTATATATTATATATTATGTTGCATTATATGTATGTATTATATATATTATGTTGTATTATATGTAGAGACATTAAGTTGTTTCGAAGCCGGAGGGATAAAAAAATGAGCAACGCCTTCGCCGGTAATCGAACCACGGACATCTGGAATACGCGCCCAGCGTGCAGACTGCTACACCACGAAGGCACTCTAAGAAGGCAGGAGAAATACCTTATAAATGTATCTTAAAATAGATAAAGATAATTCAGAAGTCAAACAACAAAAATCAGCGTTATATTTACAAAATTTTCACAGGACTAGTTTCGATGGTTTTACAGAACCATCATTTGCGGTTTTGCAGCTGAAGATGATGGTTCGGTAAAACCATCGAAACTAGTCCTGTGAAAATTTTGTAAATTAACGCTGATTTTTGTTGTTTGACTTCTGAATTAGTATTTATTCGGCGTGTTATTGTGTCTTAATTAGATAAAGATAAGACAATACAGATAAAGAAAAAACGAAAACGTTTCGACGCATTTCTTTTTATAATACAAATATTCATTTTATTTGCTTTTCACGTGACGCTGCCATTTCGTTTGTTACTTATTAAAAATTTTTCACATTATTCTATGTCTTAAAATTAGAAATTGAAGTTAATGAGCTAAAACTGCAAACTGAAAAAAATTGCCGGTTTCCCTCACGCGTGTGTCGGATTTGCGCAATACTTATGGGGTCTCACAATATTATGGTGTCCAGGGGTCGGGGGAAAAATCTCAGTGATAAAAAGGGGTCGCGACTGAAAAATGTTTAAGGAGCCCTCCTCTAAAGTATAACCTAAAATAAATCACTGAGTTTTGATCCTAGAAGTATGGAACCCATACTGGAACCTCCCATGAACCTTTGGAACCTTCCACGTGGAAATTAAAACTGACCGCTCTCTTTTACAAATCTTATGCTTTAAATATTTGAATTAATTACTTTAATTATACATTTCGATGCCGTTAAAGATGCCAGGCCACCTGCCGGACACCATCTCCCCCTCGCTCTAGGATGGAACCTGAATAGACTTCTTTAAGTTATAGGTTACTGAAAGTAAATACATTCCATCGCCCACAGGTCTACCAGCGGACAAGCGGTAAAGTAACTGAACACTGGTAGTTCTGTCGAAGGTTCGAATTCTGCGGCATGGGAGCTTTCATGGCTTTACTCCTGTGTCCCTTAGAAAGTCCTCCACGATGGCCTCCCTCCCTTAGTTAAGTAGCAGTCGGGGCTTTGTCGTAATCACATAAACCAAACACCCATCGCCCCCGTTACGTTTTAATGTACCGGAGAATATATTTCTTCGAGTGCTTTTATTTTAACTCTTATTATTTTATTTTATATTATTGCGCACTCACGGGTTCGTAATAGATTGAATGCGAACAAAACAGCGATGATAGCTTAATCAAATTTATTTTACCAAAAGGAACACTTCAGAGTTCTGGAACTTTCAACAAAAATATTCGTAAAACACTTCCCAGTTATACGTCAAACTACTAAGAGCATTAAGCACAATGCAATGCAAATCTCATCTGAATTCACCTCTGAGCTAACAACTATATTACTACGGAACCGACGATCTCTCTAATCTTATAAAGTTTTCCTCCAGTACTCCAGTTCTCGAAATTACTGGAAGACATATGAGGGTAGGATACGGTTACAGTTGCATATATAAATAAATAACAGTTATTTAATTACAGTACCCATTACAGTTATATATTGACCGGACAAAATGTCACCAAATGATCGCCAAGCATGCCGACGTTTTGCAATTTCTCGCCAAATTTAGCGACATAAATTAGCAGCCGATCGCCAGCTTGGCGATATCTCGCCAAATTAGCGAGATAATGCTTTACTGAATGTTAAATAGACTTACCCCTGTATTCATATTTTTCCGACAGAACATCGCCTCTTTAGATTTTTCATGTTACATTAAACAAAAAGAATACAGCAATTTCGCACATAATTTCGCTAAAACTGCCGTACCATACGTACAAAATTCGCAACAATATCTTATTAGTAGCTATACAAGGTACGGCTATGAAGTAATCGAACAAATTAAAAAGATCAAATGATACAATAAAAAAAGTAGAAGAACCAAATGCATATTTAAAAAGAGTGACATCTGAAAAATTATTGTTAGAGACAGTTTAAACTTTTTATCCTGTCATTTCCACGTCAAAAGGTGGGAGTCATTTTCATTTACTGAAAAGACGTTTCCAGATGGAAACACGTTATAACATTAATTTTTGTCACAAGTTAACAACATCTAATACCTAAATCTTAGAGATGATTCGAAAATTATATGGTGAATCACTGTTCTCGAGAAAACAAGTGTATGAGTGGTACAACTGCTTTAAATGTGGGGCGCAAAAGTGCTGAAGATGAACCAAAGCTAAGGTATTTTGCAAACGGCTCCAACGCCTATAAACAGTGTTTCGATGACTTGAAGAAACGTTGAAAAAATTGTCGAGATCTTTCTGGTGATTATTTTGAAGGAGACAAATTTATTTGAAGGTTAGTAATCTTGTTCTTATTTATAAAAAAATTGCCCGTTTATACTGTAGGCGCATTTTGTAAAAACAGATAATTATAATAACTGGATTTCTACTAACATTAGATTTAATTTATTATAAATAAATAAAAGAATATGAAACAGATAAAAGATGAACAATCAGCAAGAGGCTTTATGCATATTTGTTAGCAGCAGAGAGTCGTCACAAGCATACGATTGGCATTTGTACATGGAAAAGAGTCTGGCATAGATTCGACGTTAGCATACCGTCGACACGACACAGGTATAGGATTGGAACTACATAGAAAAGAGTCCAATATAGGATCGACATCAGCATACCATCGACACGACACGGGTATAGGATCGGAACTACGTAGAAAAGAGTTCAATATAGGATCGACATCAGCATACCGTCGACACGACACAGGTATAGGCTTGGAACTACATAGAAAAGAGTCCAACATAGGATCGACATTAGCATACCGTCGACACTACACAGGTATAGCATTGGAACTACATAGAAAAGAGTACAGCATAGGATCGACATTAGCATACCGTCGACACCACACAGGTATAGGATTGGAACTACATAGAAAAGAGTCCAATATAGGATTCACATCAGCATACCGTCGACACGGCACAGGTATAGGTTTGGAACTACGTAGAAAAGAGTCGAACATAGGATCGATATTAGACATGCCGATCCGACATGCCGGATTCTTCGACACGACACTGGTATAAAAACGGAACTACACAGAAAAGCCTCCGGCATAGGATCGATATTTGCATCCCGTCGACACGACACAAGTATAGGACTCGAACTACACAGAAAAGAGTTCAGCATAGGATCTACATTAGCATACTGTGAACACGACACAGGTGTAGGATTGGAACTACATAGAAAAGGGTAAGGCATAGGATCGACATGGCATAGTGCCGGCACTAAATAGAAACAAGTCCAGAATATTAGCCACTGGACATAAGATTTACCCCGAGCATAGGATCGACCCAGCGTAGAATTCACAGCTACAAGAAATCGAGAATAACATAAAGTACATTAGGCTTATGGTTAGCTAGGGCGTGTAATAGAGATGAAAAGAATTTGATTTAATTTTTATTTTTTAACTAACTACATAAAATCAATAGGTATAAAATAGAAATGGATTACTGAGCAGTGGTATCTATAATGCTATTGATCCTACGAAGCATTTTTCCCCAACGGCGGGTGCTTTGCCCGTGCCAGCATCGGCCACTCCTAAAGCCAGATATGGTGGTCTCTTTATTATGGAAGCACCTAACAGGTGGGCCTCCTTTGCCTCCTATGAAGGGACAGACAATTTACATCCATACCTTCTCCGGGATTCGAACAAAAGCCCTTCGGTATTGCATCAGGCTAACCTAACCACTGACTATACCGTCTGGGCGGCTTCTACGAAGCCTACGAATAATATTCTTAAAAGATATAATAACTTTATGAAAAGTATTTTCTCCTTTCTTCTGCATGCCTTCATGATGTAACTGGAAGCACACTAGACGCGCATCCGGAAGGTACCGGCGAGGGCAATGCGCATTTTTCATGTCTCCAACAAAAAGCCTAAGTGGCGCCCGAACTAAAAAATGGTGGATTTTTTTAAGAATATTACCAAGTATTTAGCTAGAAACTTCACTCCTTAGTTTCCATATAGTTAATTTGTTAATCCCTATTTAAATGTAATTTTATTTACCCACATATAAGCATTTTTAACACCCTCCCTAATTCTATTATAGGTACGAAATTTAAAAATAGATTTATTGTAATTTAAACAACATTTTACCTAAAATTTAAAAAAATTCTCATTTTATAGAATATTTATCAAAAATTTATAGAATAGGCCTCCGAATGAAATAAGTAAAATTTATTTTCACTCGTGCAACCATTTCTAATACCTTTAGGAATTCTGATATCGATAAGGAATTCACAGGAGCGATTTACTGCCGTGCAAACAATAATTTTATCCAAATTTTGAAAATTTCATTTTTTAGAGATTTTTGTCATTTAACTATTTTCTTCCATTAATTTATATTTCCGAGTTTAAGTATAATATCATCAATATTCATTTAAACATCGCTAATAACTTTTTGAACCCTTCTGGTATTTGTATCAAATTTGGAGGCCAGATTTATAGTAATAAAAACAATAATTTTTTCCAAAATATTTAGAAAACTCCTCTTAGGAATTTTATCAAAAATTTAGTTGTATGTAGATATTTAAAATCTTGCTCCCGTTTTTTAAATGCTGTTTTATTTGGACTCACGTAAATATTTCAAATACATAGTTTTGAATAGTAATACTGTATGAAATTTTCAGGGTATTTTTGTACAAAATTTTTAAAAAAAATTATAGTATTTTTGTATAAAATTAAAAAAAAAAAAAAAAAGGAGAGAGACAGAGAAAAGAAAAGAAAAAATATAGTTAAAAAAAATCTGAAGCTTTCATATTTTGTATAACTCACAGAAGGGGGCCTTTTTTTCCCCTCATTTATACATACATGTGTCGATAGCATTTAGGAGCGATCGCCTCTTTAGTCTAAAAATATTTATAAGAACAGCATATACTTAGAATCTCTGAAAGACAGACATGCGCCTAGGAGATAAAAATATTTCATTCCGCGTAGTGTGTTGCCACTGCACGCTTTGAAATCGTTGAGTCTCTTAGTCAAAAATTTGTTAAAGTTTAAAAAATATGAAAAAGATATTAAAACTTACGCGAAATTCAAGATTAGGGCTTCCAGGTGCCCATATTCAAGTAGAAGACTACGTTATTCAAAATTTCATGGCTCTAGGTACCGTTGTTTCTTCAGTGTGCTAGAAACATATATACATTCACGCAAATTCTTCATTATTTAATTTCTTTAAATATAATACAGGGCCACAATATTTCGTGGGAACAATCTGAAAAGTGATACAGGTATTTGTAGTGATTTACAGCCATTCAATGGAAACTACTTCTTTAAATTCCTACTTCCATTTTTAAATGTAACTTACATTTAAAATGGAAGTTTTAAATGTTTGTTTAAAAGTTTGTTTGTAACTTTGTAACTTTTTTAACTTAACTTTTTATATATTCAAATATTTCAAGCATTCTTACAACTTTTGATAGCAGTGTGAAATTCGAAAAACAGATTTATTCTCATATAAACAAGATTTTTAGTTCAAAATTAAACGAATTTATTTTTAAGATTTCTATGAAAAATTGAACTGTCTTCCACCTTAAGTTCTTATTTTTCGTTTTGAAATGCAATTTTATTTGCATTAATGGAAACATTTCTAGCATTTTCCCTAATTTTTATGTACACATCCCATTCAAAAGGCACATTTGTTGTAATATAAAGAACACTTTTCTTTTTAGTGCAAAGGACCTTTGTCCCTGGAGATTATTGTTTTCGTTTTCCGATTTTGCGTCGAATCAATCTGAATGTCCGTTTCACTTTTCAAAGTGTTGCCACCAAATATTATTGTCCTGTATTATATTTGAAGAACGTAAATAATGAAGAAATTGCATAAATGTATGTATGTTTCTCGCACTGCGATAAAATACAGCATGTCTTCGCGGTCACCGGATTTGACACCCTGTGACTTCTTCCTTTGGGGTTTCATTAAAGACAACGTTTATGTACCACTACTCCCACAGAACCTGGAAGAGGTGAAGAACGGGATCCGTACTGCCATAACATCAGTGACGACGGACATGCTTGCCCGAGTATGAGAGGAATTTGAGTATCGGTGTGATATTGTTCGTGTCGCTGATGGAGGACATATTGAACATCTGTAATCTGAACTTGAGAGGTTCATATATATGTGTATAAAGTTTCATATTCGCATGTCATACAGTTTAATAAATATATGCATTCGAAATACGTATATTCTTTTTGTAACACGCCCTGTCAGCACATGTTTATTGCCCTGTCTTATATTGAAAGAAATTAAATGATGAAGAATCTGCATAAATGTATGTATGTTTCTCACACTGTGATAAAACAACGGTACCTAGAGCCATCGAAATTTGAATAACGTAATTTCCATAGAGTATGGGTATGTGAAAGCCATAATTTGAATTTTAAATTTGTCTTATCGATTTCGTATTTTGTAACACTTCAACGATTTTTTGATTAAAAACCTAAACTATTTCAAAGCGAGCAATGGCAACACTGTATGGAAAAAAACATTTTTATCTCCAGCGCGCGAGACTCTGTTTCGGAAATTCCAAAGACATACTCATTTTAAATTTAATTTGCGATATTGCTGTTGAACTGAATTTTAGAACATGATATTTACTAAATAAAGCTAACACAGAAAACGTTTAGAAAAGGCCCCTTTGGACGTAATTTAAAATTTGAAACATATCAGATTTTTTTTAATTAAAAACAAAAAAAAATCCTGCTCACGGGTTTGTCAAAAATTTAGTTTTTAACTTCTCCCCACCTTAATCCCCATTTCGTTTTTAAAAGAAATTTTATTTAATATCTAATGAAACCGTATGCTGCAATAAATAAAGTATATCGAACATTTCCGTTCCAATAAGCACACACGCCACTTCTGTTCTCATCCGCACCAGGAGGAAGAATCGGGAATCGCTGATAATTCACTCGCACTCCCACTCCCGAAGGAATCTCGCCGAGTGCGCCCTCTAATGGTGAAAGTGCGTTTGTGTCAATCAAGCCATTTAAAAGGCTCTCAAAACATCCCGGATGTCCAAATAAAGGCGGTGGTCTTACGCTGTTAATGACTTTAAAGTGTGTCCCCCCCCCTGTCAGGTCCGATTTTTGAGCTGAGGCGGGAAATATTAGAAGCTTAATTTGTGTCGCTGCGGAAGAGTGAGAAAGAGAACATTGATATGGATGGGCGAAATTAGGAAATTTTGATTTGTCGTGATGAATTAGCTGCAACTGCAACGGAGTTCCGTTCGGAGGAGAATCATTGGAAAAGTCATAATAGCTGCCAAACTAAAAATTCGAAAACAGATTTTAGTTTTAGAGAATGTAAACAGATGCTTATTAAAAGTACAATAATAATAATGAAATGAAAGCAAACAAAATCCAAGCTGATAACATCAGATAACATTTTAATATTTCGAAGAATTTATCTTTAAGGATCGAAATTATTAATAAAAATAGAAAACATTAATAAGAAATCAAAAACAATAAGGATCGAAAACATTAATAAAAATAGGAAACATTAATAAAAATATATTTTAAATGCCAACAAAAAAAATGTTAGATTAAAAACAAGTTGTGATCTGATGTTGTTGAAAATCATGGTGTTTCTGTATTATTATATAAATGTGTACATATATATATATACATACAATGCAAAATAAAATTTTTAAAAATCTGAAAGCTTTCAGATTTTATATTACTCTTAAAGGGGTATTTTTTAAAAGTTCTGTGTGTTACCTTTATTTATTAAATATCATGTTCTTCGCACTTAAATCCATTTCAACAGCAATATCAGAAAATAATTTAAAAACAGCATATCTTTAGGATTTCCAATACACAGTCTCACGCACTGGAGATAAAAAGAATTTTTTTTTTTTTTTTTTTTTTTTTTTTTTTTTTTTTTTTTTTTTTTTTGTACAGTTTTGCCATTGTTCGCTTTGGAATCGTTGAGTTTGTTAATGAAAAATTCGTTAAAGTTTTACAGACTATGAAATAGATAAAAAACAAATTCCAACTTTGGGCTTCCATATGCCCATATTCGAGTGGAAGACTACGGTATTCAAAAATCGGTGTCTCTAGGTACCCTTGTTTCTTCACAGTGCAAGAAACATACATATATTCATGCAGATTCTTCATTATTTAATTTCTTTAAATGTAACTCAGAGCGATAACATTTGTTGGCAACAGTTTGAGAAGTGAAACGTCCATTTACATTGAAACAGCGCAAAATACCAAAATGAAATTAATAGTCCTTCTGGGGAAATGCTCCGTTTCGGACAATTAATAATAATACGTTTAAAATTCATCCCACATTCAGTTTGGAATAAACTATATACAAAAACCAGAAGCACAGTGGAAAACTACAATAAAAAGAAACAAAACCATAGCAAAAACTAAAAATGAAATATGAAATTTGCATCTTCATGAGGGGGTTGGTGCAACGAAAGAAGCAAATAAATCAGCTTGTTTCTGAACCAATTAAGAAGCAAATAAAATTTAAAACTTAAAATACTCTAAAAAAAAACTATCCAAATAATCTGGGCATCTAAATCAGTCTAACTCCCACATGCCGAAGTAAGTAATGTGAAAGATCGTAATAATATTATAACATCCAAAATATAAACACACTTAAAAAGCATGCAAATATTATTTTGAGTAGACTGAGTCCAAAAAACAAAACATGCAAATATAAGCAATCCAATACACGACAAAATAAAAACATATGTAAATTTTGAAACCATACAGACCGGATTAAATTTTTTAAAAAAAAGTTTGTGGCATCAAAATCGTAAGCAGGAAGAAAACTTAAAAATCGAAAGAATCATAATTTTCAATTTAAATCAACCGAGTAAAGAAAAAAAAAAGAGAGAGAGAGAGAAATAGAAACAATACAATATATAGAAAAATAAATGAAGATTTGATCTAAAAATATTGTTACGAATTTGGTATTTAAAAAGCTAATGTTAGTTCAATTATAAATTAAATGGCTTTATTTCTCGCGCAGTGCAGCGCGTGACGAATATTAAAAGAAAGCTAAGCCGGAAAATTGAAAATACAAGAGCGCGTGCATTAAATAAATAAATATCTCTTTTTGATTTCGAGAAAGTACTGGAAAATTCTAGCGCGTGATTTTAAAAGCTTATAAAAGGAGGAAAACATCTCAGTTTGTAGTAGTTGCTTAGTTTTTGTTGTTGCTTAGAAAACTGCTCTTGTTGATTGTAGCGAATTCGCGGATTAGCGTTCTTTAGCTGTTTTGAATTACGTTCTATTGGACATTTGAGTAGTTAAAAAATAACTACTGTGAGATATTGTAATACTGCATGATAATTTGAGAAAATTTAAGCATTTTTGTTGTGATAATAATAAATTTTTGTTCATTTTTCATCGGACTTGTGCATTCATTTCATAACGAACTCGTACGCACGCAATAATATTTAAAAAAATAAGAAATAAGAAGAAGCGTTAAAGAAGGGGATTAGTTCTTAAAAACTGTAATGTTAAATCAACAAAATGAAAAAATATATTCGATCTGTTCAGTAGCTAAGCCTAAAATGTGCAACGCAATGAATTTATGTAAATTACGAATTCTAAACTAATTAATATCAATAAAAAAACAGTAAGAAAAAAACTTCTATTGTAACATTAAATAATGTGTAACAAAAATGAAAAAATTGTAGAAGGAAAAAGAAAACATCGAATGAGCTGGAGTATAAATCCTAAAAGAAATCCAAAAGTGTTCTAGTTCAGTTAAACGAATGGAATAAGTTGTAGTGTTTAATACCAAAATAATTAAATTTTTAATTTCAGCGATCAAGGAAGTTGTAACGCATTGCGAAACAATATTTTTGGAAAAATTTTAAAAAATTGGGCAGAATAAATAAATAAATTCGAAGAAGTTAAATGATTGTGATGAAGTTATAGGGCAGTCTGTAGTAAACTACAAACAAAGCTTTGAGCTTTGAGAACGCAAAAGAGGAATTTAAGTAGAAATGTTATAAATTATAGGTGCCGTATATTCTAATGTATAATGCGCACTTTTAATGAAAAAACAAATCTGCTGTTGATATCGCATGATTTGCTTCTATGGCTTATTAAATTTTGCTGCATTTCTTTTAAACGTATTTCCTCGAATTTCATTACAGATATATTTCTCTTTCAATGAATTCAGTTCTCACTTTGCGACAAAGCAAAAATGTTTAAAAACTCAAACTTTTAGTCCCACTCGGCAAAAAGACATTAAAGATGCAGAAACTGGCTTAATTCTCTATTATAGTAAGTTCCATATATAAACCAATGGCCGTTAATTAGGCTTAACTCGCCACTTAAGTTTTAAATTGTTGATAATTCTGCAACAATTGCATGAAGATTAACTAAAGGCATAAAAACCTTAACCAGAACATAAAAAATACATAATGCAATAACTTAAGGCAAAAGATGCACAATTTTCTAACATATAAGAATAAAAAAACTAAGCTCGCCCAGCTAGGTAACAGAATGGGAATTTATATATATTTATATAGTTGCATGTTGCATGCTTTTATATAGCTGCATGTTACATATTTATATGCACGTTGCACGCTGTTGGACTGCATGTTGTAGCAGTCCCATATACAAAATTTCAACGCTCTACGGCTACTCGTTCTTGAGTTTTATACAACATCTTGAGTTTTATACGTACGTCAGTTTTAAATCCACTTTAAAATCCTATTTGGCAAAAAACAGTACTTTATTCTGTCAATGAGTACAGATGTCACTCAAAAACATCGTTCAAATGGTTTCGAGATCGGTTGAAATGGATATTTTTGATGAAATAGGGTACCCGAAATTTTTCGCGGTTACAATACTTCCTTTGTTTCGCACAAGGAAGTAAAAAATCCGATGTGTACACCACATGACTTCCTTGTGCGGAATATTAAATTATACGCATTTTTTCATGCATTTCATTTAAACGTATTGGATTGAATTAAATCTACTTCGCCGACAGCGCATAAACCACAATAGAATAAATGTATTCTTTAAAATTCACTCTATTTGTTTACCATAGCGACATTCTGTCGCTAGGTTCACTTAACAGTATTATATTTCGTTCATATTATAACTTAGAATGCACAAAATTTACATCATTTAAAGAATTATCTAATCGTTGCCACATGTTCTATTCAAATACTATATAATAAAGCTAGAACGATGTATAAAAGAAATTAAGCAAACAAAACAAAAAAGAAACCGTTTTTCACAGACGATTGAGTATTTCTCATACAATTAATTCAGTTCTCACTTCGCGACAAGGCAAAAATACATAAAAACTCAAAATATCTGTATTAAAAATTATGATGTAAATCTTAAACACTCATTTCCTCGAAAAAATTTCAGAAAGGATTAAGCATGATTTAATTCGCAATAATAAATGAAGGCGTTATCTTTGTTGTTGCGAAGCTAAGTCTCTCTAGATTGGCAACAAATCCACTGTCCTGCTGTTTCAAGTGTAAACAAGCAATGGCCGCCATCAAAAAAATTATTAGGCTTAGCGGCACTTAAGCAACTTTAAAATTGTTGATAATTCTAAAAATATTGCATAGGGATTTACTAAAAGCATAAAAACCTTAACCGGAAGATAAGAACAACATAATTCAATCATTTTTAAAGCAAAAAATGTACAGTTTACAAACATATAAGAGTAAAGAAACTGAGATCACTGAGCCGGGTAACAAAGTGGATATATATATAAATACATTTATAAACGTTTTGGGGCGGCCGATTGCAACCAAAATACGAGGTGCACATCTACATGTTATAGCAGTCCTATATACAAAATTTCAACGTTCTGAGGCTATGCGAGATACGTAAGTACGTACGTGCATGCGTTCGTACAGACGCCACGAAAAATTCTCTTCAGAATTCATTTTAAAGCAGTTTTATAATTTTTTTGGAGGAAAAGAGTATTTTATTCTGTCCTTACGTACAGATATCACGCAAAAATATCGTTAAATAGCATTCGATAGCGGTCGAAATGGATATTTTCGCTGAAATATGCTGCCTGAAACTTTTCGCGATTACAATACTTCCTTTTTACTTCGTACAAGGAAGTAAAAATGAGATCCACATTTTATACGCCGGATACGAAACTGATAGATTTCAAAACATGTAGAACATGTACCTAAACGCCGCTTAAAAATTTTCATCGTCGGATGACGTGAAAAGTTCGTCATGTTCGTCTTCCGTTACACCCTTAGTCACATCATCAAATTCTGCTTCATCTTCACCATCACTGTTACTCTGATCCATAAATAAATAATCATCATCCGTTCCACCTAGACTGTTAAATATACAATATTTTTAAATGAATTTTGAATTATGCCTGGTTTAACTTTATTGTATGCTTTTATTATCCACTCACAAATTAGTTCTAGACTCGCAACAGGCATTTGGTCTCCTTTTGTAAATGTTTTTCACCTTCTAAGATCCACGTATTCCACAGTAGTGTTAAATTTTTTTTGAATTTGACATTTTTAGAATTTGCAAACGTTTTTTTCACCTTTTAACATACACGTATTCCACGTTTTAAATTTTCTGATACAGACATTTAAAGGATGAAAAAATGCCGCCTGGAATAACTGCAGTGTCTGTATTGCTAAAATTTCTTGGTATTATCCGTTAGATGGGATCTGAACATGTCTCAAAAGCTTTCGAACTTTTTACTGGAGTTTCATCATTACTTCTAATATGTGAACAGTTAAATTGGGTTCATCTTCTTTCACGCTTCTTTTTGTTTTTTACTTTATTTCTTTTTGTTTTTTCTAGAAACGGTTTATTATAATTTTGACATTTTTAGAATTCTTATTCTAATTTTAAACGATTTTTTTAATTTATTGAATGTGAATTTCTATTTTCGGTGAAAAATTATTATTGAATTTCTTTCTTTATGTATTTGCGATCACGCTAAGCTACCAAAAGTAGTGTGATCGCAAATACATAAAGAAAGAAATCAAAAATAATTTTTCACCGAAAATAGAAATTCACATTCAATAAATTAAAAAAATCGTTTAAAATTAGAATAAGAATTCTAAAAATGTCAAAATTATAATAAACCATTTCTAGAAAAAACAAAAATATGTATATATATGATGTATAACATATATGTATATATATGATGTTATAAAATTGGAATAAAAGCAAGACAGTTCATCTATAATATAATAATTGCAACTGTGTATAAATGGTTTAACACAATATTAAATCTAATTCAGTTAAAGAAAGAATTCATAGTAGAACAAACTCGAAAAGTAAAAATGCGGAAGGGAAAAAATACAAAATTATACAAATAAAAATTAATCTCCTTTCATTGAAACTCCAATTCAGAACTCATCAGGGAAAAATGAATCAAAGCTTCATGAAATTCAATTAATATGCTTCATTCTCCTAGTCCATTTGAGACCTAAATCGTAAAAAGGTTTCATCAAATTTTTATTGAAGACTTTAAAATTCATATAAAACCGAAAACTTGAATCTCAAATGTACCAGAATTTTTTCATACACACTTTAGAAACACTTGGAAAAAAGAATAAAACACAACATTGTGCCAAAATGACTAATAAAAACTATAGAATTTTACATTATGTACATTCAAATTCAAATTTTAAAAAAATGATCTAAAACCAATATATGCTAATCCGGAATTCAAAAGCAAGTATAGGTAAAGAGCAAAACTAATAGTCATTTAAACAGAACTAAAAAATTGGGAGGTCCCCGATTATGCTAAACTAAACTTTTAATACGAAGAAAACGAAAAACTGTACATAGAGATTTCTATAAATAAAAATAGTCAAATCTGAGCCTTAAACATCTAAAAACAGAAAACATGTTTGAAACTATAATTGAAAAACGCAAACTTACTGAAATCGTAGAATTCAAACTGCTGTGGAGAAGACGAAATTTTGTAGTTCTTGGTAAAAGTACGCCATGAGGTTTAAAGTGACCAGTAGCAGAACTAAGTATTTTAACACGTGTTCAAAATGCCCTACCCTGTTATACCTGTTATCTTTGTGTGCAGGGGTGCCAACGGTTATATACAATGGTATATATACAAGGTGTTTATAAAGTCCCGAACCCATTTTGATGTATAATAACTCATAAAATAATGAAGATACAAACAAACTTATGGCATTTATTGATGGAATAACTTATATATTTTCCTTTTCAGGTTTGAGTATCTTTACTTTTGTAAATATCATCTGCGTGTGTGGTTAATTTCAGATAATTTCATTTTCCAGGCTAAATATTTGTACTTTTCTAAATATCGTCTGCTTATTAATTGCATTTTTCTCTCTTTTATTTTTTGGCATCTTTCTGGCATTGCTAATCGCTATAATGTGCGCATATGGGGATCTGAAAACCCCCAAGAATACCGTGAGGCACAAAGGGATTCCCCAAAGGTGCTAATGCACGACCGAGTCATTGGGCCTTTCTTTTTTACAGAAAAGACGGTCTCATCAGTCGTATACTTAGACATGTTGGAAAACCGTATTTCCACAACTAGAAGAGCTTCAGCCACCTGTCGTTTTGCAACAAGATGGTACACCACCTCATTGGGGTACCATCGTTCGTAGTTCTTTGACTGACCATTTTGCAGGAAGATGGATTGGGCAAGGAGGTCCAATTCCTTGGCCACCCAGATCACATGATATAAAGCCGCTGGAATTTTTCCTTTGGGGATTTGTAAAGGACAATGTTTACAGGAGGAGAGTGTCGAACATTGATGACCTAAAAGCCAGAATTACAACCGCAATAGCCTCTGTGGATGCCGACATGCTTGCCGGTACCTGGCGGGAAATGGAATATCGACTTGATATTCTTCGTGCGACGAAGTGGGCACACATGGAAGTTCTGACAAGGGTCATGAAACTTTTTGAGTCTATCTAACCATTTATGTTATTAATTCTAATCTATCTTTATTATTTTATGAGTTATTAAACATCAAAATGGGTCCAGGACTTTATAAACACCCTGTACATACTTATATACTTACGTTTGGTAATGCCAATTGCAATAAAAAAAATCTGATGTGTACACCACATGACTTCCTTGTACGGAATATTAAATTATACGCATTTTTTCTTGCATTTCATTTAAACTTATGAGATTGAATTAAACCTACTTTGCCGACAGTACATAAACCACAATAGAATAAATGCATTCTTTAAAATTCACTTTGTTTACCATAGCGACACTCTGGCGCTAGGTTTACTTAACAGTATTATATTTCGCTCATATTATAACTCAGAATGCACAAAATTTATATCATTTAAAGAATTATCTAATCGTTGCCACATGTTCTATTCAAATACTATAATAAAGCTAGAACTATGTATAAAAGAAATCAAGCAAACAAAACAAAAAAGAAACAGTTTTTCACAGACGATTGAGTATTTCTCATTCAATTAATTCAGTTTTCACTTCGCGACAAGACAAAAATACATAAAAACTCAAAATATCTCTATTAAAAATTACGAAGTAAATCTTAAACACTCATTTCCTCGAAAAAATTCCAGGAAGGATTAAGCATGATTTAAATAATAAATGAAGGCGTTATCTTTGTTGTTGCGAAGCTAAGTTTCTCTAGATTGGCAACAAATCCGCTACTCAGCTGTTTCAAATGTAAACAAGAGCAATGGCCGCCATCAAATTAGGCTTAGCGGCACTTAAACAATTTTAAAATTGTCGATAATTCTAAAAATATTGCATACAGATTTACTAAAGGCATAAAACCCTTAACCGGAAGATAAAAACAACATAATTCAATCATTTTTAAAGCAAAAAATGTACAATTTACAAACATATCAGAGTAAAGAAACTGAGATCACTGAGCCGGGTAACAGAGTGGATATATAAATACATTTATAAACGTTTTGGGGAGGCCGATTGCAACCAAAATACGAGGTGCACATCTACATGTTATAGCAGTCCTATATACAAAATTTCAACGTTCTGAGGCTACTCGTTTTTGAGTTATGCGAGATACGTACGTACGTACATACGTTCGTACAGACGCCACGAAAAATTGTCTTCAGAATTCATTTTAAAGCAGTTTTTTAGTTTTTTTGGAGGAAAAGAGTCTTTTATTCTGTCCTTACGTACAAATATCACGCAAAAACATTGTTAAGTTGCATTCGAAAGCGGTCAAAGTGGATATTTTCGTTGAAATATGCTGTGTGAAGCTTTTCGCGATTACAGTACTTCCTTTTTACTTCGCACAAGGAAGTAAAAAGAGGTGCATAATTTGATAGTATAGTAGTCTAATATACACGATTTCAACGTTCTACGGCTAATCGTTTTTGAGTTATGTGAGATACAAACATACGTACGTACGTACGTACGTAGAGACGTCACAAAAAAATTTTAAATCCATTTTAAAGCCATTTTACAACCGCTTTGGAAACATGAGATGTTTTGGAAGCGGGAGACATGAAAAATGACCAAAGCCTTCGCCAGGAATCGAACCAAGGAGCTCCGGAGTACGCGGCCAGCGTGCAGACCACTTCACCACGAAGGCACGCTAAGAAGGCGGGAGAAATACCTTATATACTACCCCTTTTAAAGGAAGACTTTTTTTTTAGGGGTTCCAATCGCCAAATCCTGGGTGTGGAGAATCATGCTCCACCAACCTTTCAGTTCGGCCTCCACTGTAGAGACATTAAGTACTTTGGAAGCAAGAGATATCGAATCTTCGCCGGGAATCGAACCACGGACCTCTGGAACACGCCTCCACTACACATCGAAGGGACGCTAAGAACCTGGGAGAAATACCTTATAAATTAATTATCAAATATGATCATAACAATTTCACTATATTAACTAAGCACTGTAAAATAATGTGTCATGATTCAATACAACAATTCAGTGTCGGATTTACTGATCGATTTCAATGCGAATATGTCCAGCATTTTGTTAAGTTTTCGTTACGAGTAGCTCAATCTTTAAAATGCAACTCAAAGCAGATAGATTTCATAAAACACTCCATGGTACAACGAACATACTGTAGTAAAAAAACTCTCATTCCATCATCTTTCCAGCCAAATGCTAAACACGCGCACATTTTTATTTTGGTGCTACTTTGGTAGACGGTTGCACGGATTTTGGCGATTTTCCTTTGGCGAGTAATACAACTTATGGTAAACCCATTGCTGGATAAGTTATTTATGGTAACCGATACTTTGTTGTCATTTTATTTAAAAAATAATGCGTTTTATTGTGCATAAATTCCGTGTTTAAAATATTATTTATGGCTTTTAAATTTAATATTCAATTTAATTTTGCATTTTTATTTGAAATAAAAATTTTATTGTTTATCATATTTTATGAAATTTTATGTTGTGGATGATGTAATCAATGACGTCACCTTACTTTAAAAGTAATTCGTTTTAATATGTATAAATTTAATCTAATGTTTTAAACATTATTTATGGCTCTTAAATATTAAAATACAATTTAATTTTGCATTTTTTAAAAAAATGATTTTATTATGTATGAATTTTTAAATAATTTCAATTCTAGCCGTGATGTAATAAGCTCTCTGATTGGTTATAGAATATTTGTGCATTAACGAGCTGTAATCAGCTCCCTGATTGGTTACTGACAATTTGTGCATTTCCGCGCCGTTTTTAAATTTAATTTATATCTTCGAATTCCTTCAAAGATGTTATCTAAATTATGATTCTGATTTTTTTTTTTTTTTTTTTTTTTTTTTTTTTTTTTTTGTGGTACTTATCAATAAACAACAGGTTAAACACTCAAAAAAAATGTAAGTACATATTTTTCTTTTATTTTATAATTGTATACTTCAATTTTTGTTAAAAAAATTAATACACTATTTTCAGAAATTGCTGAGATAATTATTGTCCATATGTTTTAATGTTAATTATATTCTATATAACGTATTTTAAAATATCTGAATTTAATAATATTCTAATTCTTTTAAATGTTGGTATGATGGTTTTTAATTCGATATTCAGTTTCAGTAATATTTTAATCTAATTAAACGTTGGCCCAATGTTTTTATAGCGGTGTTTTTATTCTCTTCTTTGCTATATGAAAGTAATAATAACCTTACTTTAGTATTTTAAACTCATAGTAAATGTATTTATTTACACTTGCCTGCCATCTTAAAAAACGACATTTTCACCAAAAAATTAATCCATTACTTTTAACGATATTTATTTATTTATTTTTGAAGTTTCGAATACTTTACTACGCGTAAAAACAGCGTTTTTCAAGATGACTGACGTTTGTAAAAATCGCGCCAACAATTGCGCCAACGTAAATCGCCAAAAATCCGTGCAACCGTCTACCAACGTAGCACCTTTATTTTTGTTGCATTGCATCCGCAGTCAATTTTTTAACAAAAAAAGTCATTGCTGACCCCCCGGATGTGGTCCGAACACAATCGTTTACACACTATAAATGCCTGTAACCAACAAGCGAGTGACTGTAAACACCTGAATTCTTATAAACGGTGCTTGTTGTACCGGCTGGAGTGGAACAAAGCAGCAAATAAACTATTTCACGCCCTCGTGCATCTCCAGGTGCGTACGCCAGGTGTTTGAGTGTGTAACATTTTATTTAATCAGTTACAATATCATGGTCCAGCGCCGTTCCGCTGTGTTATGCACCTGCAGAGGCAAAACTAACAGAGCGTAACAGGCGGTAAGGCTCGGGAATTGTGACGTCACAGCTGATGTGCGGTTTGCACGGAGGAATTCCTACGTACTGAAACACAGCTTGCGTGGAAATTCATTCCGTGCGGCTATGCAGGTGTGAAATACCAGTTTTACATAAAAACTGGTTAACTAAAAATATCCTTTGTATCCCTGTCTTCTTAACAGGATATATCCGTATTTAACGAATCCGGATGCAACGATTTGCTCGATCTAACGATTCCTATTTTTACTTCCTACCAGTGTTGCCAGATCGTGCGTTTTTCCGCAAATTTGCGTTTTTTGACAAACTTCTGCTACTAAAATTTTAGTATTTGGGATTTTGCGAAATATTTGCGACCTCCATTTTTCCCATTTTTGCAACTTCAAAGATTTTTTAAATATATCGCAAAATTCTTATATGTTAAAATAATGTACCAAATAAAAATAATTTATATTAAAAAAAAACAGTTTATTTAGGCTTAAATAGAAGTTGGCATCTGGCAATCCTGTTTGTATGTGGGCTTTCCTTTACGCCGGTATAACGAGAAGGGGGTAGCGAACGGGGCAAAAAAGAAAGAAAAAAAGCTGCTTCGAGACCTCTCACTCCCCCCACCTCGTGCCCCGTGCGCAAGTCGAAATTGGCCGCCAAGTTTAGAAACTTTAGAAGACATGAATATGCTTATAATTGGGATAACTATTTTATTGTATCTATAAAAGTCCAATATATCATTATTTACGCTCTTTTAAGATCTTGTAGTTCGTAAAAAGTTCAAAATTGTGCTTCAAAATCGCAGTTTGGAAAATTATTTTTGAACTCCCAAAGCGAAGACGACAAAGTATTATACATCCAGTTTCCAGGAATCCCACGTAGCTACGCTACCATTTTCACTTACTACCAAGACTTGAACGCCAAACAGTAATCGATTATCGCTCAGAATGGGATCATGTGATTCTTCAGAAGCAGAACTTCCATCTGATTGGTTGATCTCTACTCGAGATAGAGCTCCAGCAGAGACATTTTCGGTGAGGTTTGAAAAAATCCCGCGTAGCCGCTACATCGTTTCCGTAAGTAGGCAAGACTTCACTTCCAGCGGGGCATTTTTTCTCGAAATCCTCCCGTTTGAACCAGTGCTACCAGAATCTCGTTTCTGATACAAGTCCCGTCTAGCAGGAACTGTCGCTAGAACTGATAACAGTAGTATAATAATGGGGGTTCTGCATCAGGAGGGTCAGAGGGTCAGGGGGTGTGGTCAATGACGTCACACAGAGGGTGGGGCCAAAGGCAATGTCGTCACAACAGAAGGCGTGGTCACGAGTTGAGTTGAGTTGTTGGCAGACTGCTGATTGAGTTGTAGACCTCCTGCTTTTCATTTAAAGTTAGTTTTTAAAAATTGGCAGCGGGAAATATTTTCTGCATCTTAATTTTGATGAAATGGCGATGCTGCCCTCTCTTGACGAAAAAGTGAATTATATGTTTTAGAAATATATTTTTAAGTCTGGTGTTAAATTACTCAATGCGCGACTCTGAAAACAATGTAAAAGAAACAAATATAAAAAAGACTTTCCTTTAATGATAGTTCATCATGTCATGAAAATGAAACTACAAGATAATTTGTTTTTATTACTCAATTTTATTCTGATACTTTTATCCTTTCTAGTTTTCCATGAAACTTTAACTTATTTCTTAGGTTTTCTGTTCATAATAACATATTCATTTACTGTCATATTTTTTTAATACTTAACGTTTCTAATTTGTAGTATTTTATTTAATTTCCACATACTATTTTTTTTTCATACCTTCCATAAATTTCAGCATACCCTGATTTTTAACTTATATGTTATATTTCACAAACGTTCCCGCACATGCTGTTTATTTGTTACATTACTTAATTTTAGATGCAATTTCACACTTTCTTTAACGTTATAATGTTCAATATATTCTGAATTTTAACTTCATTTACTTTTTTTAAACCATTCTAGTATTCTATACACACTTTAACTTAGTGGTTTGAAATTCTATTTAAAATGAAACGTTTATTTTTCGTGATCTTAGTTCTTTTACTAAATTTTCTACAGAATTTCTAATTTCTTTCACATTCTTTTTTTACGTTCACGTTTTGCCTTCTGTGTTTATATTTCTTAATTCTAGTTTAACTTATTTATTATAATGTTTTTATTTCCCTCTCATCACTCGTAATTCCAACATTTTATCCCTTTTCATTCATTTTAACGATATGAATTGTTTTCATTTACTCCATATTCAAACATTTCCTTACAATTTTTAAAATACTTGTTTTGTTCTCCGATCATAATAGATCATCTACAGGTTTTACTCAGAAATTTCCATTCACAGCTCATTTCAACTTCTTTCTCATATAGTTTTAAGGTCTTCAAAGTGTCTAACATTATGTTCAGTTCTAAATCTCGATTATCTTTAAAGCGTATTGATAATTTTCATTTCTAATTTTACAACCACATTCAGTATTCCATCGACACATACCAAAATATTTCTTACATCTTCTGATATGTCTATGTCATATTTCAGTACTTCAAATGAATTTACAGTGCTCACACTATTATTTTTTCATGTTTTAGAGGCACTGACTATACTAATTTTTCTATTTTTCCTACACTAATTGCATGTATGTCAGCACTCATGATAAACTAGCAATTGTTTTGCATCACATGCATAAAGAAATTCTTAAAACCAACTTTTTCAATATCGTACTCAAATTACTGTTTTCCAGATGGGAATTACCAGTATTCTTTGGTTTTACTCGGTTACATCTTTTTAAATTTTAACATCTTACTTTTAATTCTAACATACATCTTTTGAACAGTTTTTTCTTTTAATGATAGCCTTACCTTTTTTGTTCAAATTAATTCTTTAATTCACCTTCTTTACTACCTTTCAGTACCTTCATAATTCACTATGCAAACGCAATGTCTTTCACTGACATTCTGTTTAATAATACTACAAGTTTCCTTAATTGACAAAAAGCGAATTATTTCTCATTTCAAAATAGAACTACTATATTTTTGCTCAAACATTACCTTTATCCATTCAAGAAACCCCTTAACCTGCAACTAACGTAGCGATAGGAAAGGAGACTCTTATCGTACGCTCTTTCCACATTTGAGGTTTCTAGAACTTCTTTGACAAGTATATCAATACCATCAGAAAATATACTTAACATTTTTACCCAGTTTAAAGGCAACATACTGTTATAAGAATGGTTTTAGTTAAATTTATAAGACAAATAAACACATTTTGTGCTAAATAGGCATAAACATTTAGATTCAGAATATTTCTTTTTAATCCGATGCAAGACTTTAATTTCATCCATGATACGGATTGTCTCTTGATTTTTTTTTTTTTTTTTTTTTTTTTTTTTTTTGTTTACCTTACACTAATAGAAAATTTTTATTTTACAAATTCAGCTTTTAACGAAATAGAAATAAAAACTACGATACACCTGCTGTTTTTAAGAAAAGGAACTTTGATATATTTCTGGAAATGTAAATGCTTTTAGAGTTTTCTTTCAATAACGTTGATTTTCATTACTTTACTAATTTCATTAATTCTCTTATTAGCTAATATGAATGAAAGATTGTCAAAAATGTGACATAGTATAACTCTTACGAACATACGTACCTTTACCAGCATACAGATATTACCGATTGAAATGAAGAAAGATACAGATATTTTACTCCAATCTACATTAAATTAAAAAAATATTTAAACATTCATACATTCCAAAGAATAAACGAAAACTCAATAGATATTGTCATGTTTGTATACATGAGATAAAAGTTTTATGAATGGTATTTAAAGTAATACTTAGAACTTCATAAAAGCGAACATTCACTATGTTAATACACATATCATCAGTTATTTACATTAATCAATGTAATATTAATCATTACATGTACTATATGCATATATATTTAAAGTTTAATTGTGTTACAATTGAATAATTAACTATTGAGAGAAAGAGGTTCATATCTTGCACTATTTAATTCACATGGAAAAAATTTTCCCATCAACCACATTGAACCACGTTTGTTAAATTCGCCAAAGCTCTTTTATTTCTGCATTTTCACACTCACGACACATTTAAAATGCAACTATTGATTACCATTTCAAACACCGATATCATAACTCAGTGTAACACTACATCATAACTCATTTTTTCCCTATTAACTACAATTTTATATATTCAAGAAGTACATCTAAGACATGATCATTTTCTATGTTCTAGAAAATCAATTCAATTGCGAACATACTATTAAGACTTGCGATTTTAGAAGACTTGCATGTATTAACGATGTCAACGTTTCTTCGTTTTTGTAAGATTCGCATCAAACCATGTCGCATTCGAATGTGGTGTAAGAGATCATTTTTTCTTTTAAACACTTGTAAACAATGGATGCAATTTATAAGAAGAGAAGTATCATGCTGTTTCAAAACATCATCATCAGCATATTTCTGTTTCTTATGACACCGGCAAAATTTAAAAAAAAAAAGTTTCGTGAGATTTTCTTCAAATTCTGTTTTACTTAAAAAAATGTCCGAACATTCAATACGATGTAAAGTTTCATATTGTTTTAAATTCTCATGCTCACTAAATATTTTTTATCATGATTTACTCTTAAAAGTAACTTTATAAGTTTTCATATCCTTTTTACATGAAAAGAACTTGTGATTATTCACTACAAAATTCTAAGACGAGAAGCTTCCCGACTTTTCAAACTATAAACTTAAATTTCTTAGGACATACATCTGATGTTTCTTTCATGAGATTTCAAATATCTCTTCAGATTACTAGTATTCAAGAAACCTCGCAAATATATCGCATAAGTAAAACTTCAGCGAATATTCGCTTCATAAACTCTTAAATTTTCAACACGTGTTGAATCACTTGAATCATATACTGCATTGTAAACATATAATACTTAAAAAAAATTGTTATAAAAAGTAAAAATACATTCATTTCACCAAAAGCTTTTCTATTTAAATACATTTATTTATTTCCAAAGAACAAGTTTCTGTATTATACATAAAATATACTTAGAATTTTCTTTCCTAAGTTAATATCAAATTAACAGCAATATCCATTTACTGACATTTGATATACATGTTTGGTTTAAAATTAAAACTAAAATTTCAATATATTTCTATTAAAAAAATAAGGAAAAAAATAGTCATAACATCAACCAAACACAGAAATTTAAATAGAATAGCCGTACTTATGTTAATGCATTTTTATAATCTTCATAACATTTCAATTCAAAAAAACCTATCACAAAATAAATGAACAATTTTTTTCTGCCTTAAAGAATCTCTTATATTTTTAAAATTAATACATAAAAATATATCTTCACCAATATATTTAATTCTGTCATCAACACTTATTATAATGCAATCATGTCTTGTTTGTGAAGGATGATTTAAAATGCAACCTTCGCATTTAAATAGTTTTTTAATCACTGAATTTAATTCAGTTTTGATAGCGTTTATGAGTTCTTTAAAAAGTTCATCATCATCACTTGCCACATTCGAACAATTGTTTTTACATTTGATTTGCAACGGTAAAATAATTTCAAAAATACTTTTATATAAATTATTAGATACATCAGGAATAATTTCTTTCAATTTTTTAAAAATATCACATTTTGCTTTTAGGTATGTAGGTTTTAGTTTAAAAGAATTTTCATCTTGTTTAAAAACTTGTTGAAAAATACACTCACCTTCTTTGTTGAAAACTACCAACTCATTATTAGAAATGTTGCTGGCACTCGTATAGACAAGATTAAATTCATATATTTTTGAAGAAAATTCTTGCCATGTTGCAGGAGTTATAACAACACCGCGTGTAGGGTATAATATTTTATTTTGTTCCACACATTCAGGTAAATGAATGTTCATTCTGTTTTCAAACTGATTTATGGACACAAAATATCCCCAACCAAGAGTCCACTGTGCAATCAATCAACTTCGAACTTTCTTTTTTCTGTTCTCGATTATTCGGCATGAAGAGATTTTCAGGAACAGATTTCATATAGTGGGCAAACCAGTCATCCTCTGGAAGTTCATCCTCATTATCTTCCAAGCGTCGTTTTTTAATTTTCGAAATTTTTATGTTTCGGAATATGATACTAATTCTAGGATCTTTAACGTCAGGTTGAAAGGGTATTCCGTGCAGCCAAAATTGATTCGTTGGGGGTTTCATTACAAGGAGAGTTCCATGAGTTAAGTCCACGCTTCGAGATGTGAAATTTCACCTGGTAAATACCATTTGACGTTTTGCACCTAAACTGATGATAGGTATATCACTTTCAGGTTCGAGACAAGTTTCATTGTCTTTATGCGTTGAAATTTTCGCCACTCCGTCAGGATAATAGTTCAATAAAGCAAAATTATATTTTTTGCCAGTTATCGTTTCAACATAATCTTTTACATTTAGAAGAGTTTGAGTCCATGGTTCTTCACAAATGCTCGTTCCAGATAATTCGTAACTAAGTCCTTCATCACCAAAACCGAGTACTTTTCTTCGTGGAACATACTGAGTCCCGTTAATTTCAAAATTAATATTTTTAAAATCATAATTTGATAGTTCATCTAGCAAAATATCAGCTTCATTTCGTGAATAAAATTCTTCGTATAATTCCACATTTAACTCTGTATCACATATATTCCTCATATTCGCTTTTGAATCTAACGACAATTCTGAATGATATAGAAATACGTAGCATTCTTAAATAGCAAAAATTATCTAAAAAAATACATTAGCGAAATGATTTCTTCACTCTGATACAATAGTATTCACTTCTTGTTTGCGAAGCCAGTCTATCGGGCGTCATATGTGTATTCATTTTGTGAAATTAAAGAGTTTGTAGAGATATTAGGTTAATTGGAAGAAGCAACTAAAAATGAGCAACGCCCTCGCCGGGAATCGAACCATGGACCTCTGAAAGACGCGCCCAGTGCGCAGACCACTACACTACGAAGGCATGCTAAGAAGGCGGGAGAAATACCTTATGAGTTAAATTAAAGGCACTACTGTGTTCCATCAATGCAGTTTGCTTAGGCTACTGCACAGTAACCTCAGAACTCTGAAAATTTGTATATAGGGCTGCTATAACATGTAGTGTTTTCGTTTTGCGTCGAATCACTTTTCAAACTGTTGCCACCAAATATTATCGCCCTGTATTATATTTGAAGAAATTAAATAATGAAGAAGCTGCATAAATGTATGTATGTTTCTCCCACTGTGACAAAACAACGGTACATAGAGTCATCTAATTTTGAATGATGTAATCTAACTGCGGATAGGGCATCTGGAAGCCCAAATTTGAAATTTGTTTTATTATCCATTTCATATTTTGTAAAACTTTAACGAATTTTCAATTAACAAACTCTACGATTTAAAAGCGAGTAATGGCAACACTCTACGGGGGGGGGGCTTTTTATCTCTAGCGCGCGGAACTGTGCTCATTTTAAAAACTATTTTACAACATTGCTGTTGAACTGAATTTTATGGTTTAAGTGCAAAGAACATGATATTTAATAAACAAAGGTAACAAACATTAAAAAAAATCCCCTTTGGACGTAATTTAAAATCTGAAACCGCTTAGATTTTCTTTCTTTCTTTCTTTTCTTTTTTTAGTTAATTTATATATTTATTTTTTCTTTTCTTTTGATACTCTTGCACAGGGCTCCGGCACTTCTAATTTTAGAAATTAAGGCCTGATTGTTTCTTGTAAATAATTATGATTAACACGATTTTTCTTTCCTTGTGTTTCTCGTACTTAAGCCATCATATTCTACCCACATTGTAAAAAACTGTTCGTTTTGTCCTGTTCTAGCGCTCTTAAAATTACGGCCATCATTTTATAATTACCATACAGATTACCATACCATATCCATACAGAATTTTTGGCCTTTCTAATGCACCTTTACTCATTTAGAACTCATTTCTTTTCGAATGCAGTTTGTTTTGATAACGCTACGCGGACGTACTTAAAATTTTTTAAAAACTTTGGAAGACAGAAGAACTATTCATTAAAGCGCCGTAGTAAATATCGGAACTGAAACCTAATCGTAATACATTAAACTAAAGCCAATTTTGAACTATAGGACGAATCAACCTTCAAAAATAAAGATCGCAGCCATCAATCATCTAGCATGTGGTGCCATCTACATTCCGTTTCAGTAACTTTAAATCTTCCAACATTCAAGTCAAAGATGGGAGCTAATAATTGTCAATTGTCTATCATGAGGTGCCATCTACGTTCCGTTTTAGTAACTTCAAATTTGGTCTGTGAATATCAGTTTATAAAAATAATCCAAACATACCATTTTAAGATCTAAAAATTACGAACAAGGCTTACATAATTCTTGGAATCAGATGTGCTGGAGACCTGTGGTAGGAGTGTTACATCAAAAATAAATAAATAAAATTTAAACAACGTATAAAATTTCGCAAAACATAAAGAAATAGATAACATTTTAATAAATGAAAAAAAGGTGTGTTATATCATATAAATAAATGAAATCATAAAGCAAATCAAAAGTAAATACACCAATAATAAATTAAAATACAGTATCTTAAAAACTAAATGAAACAATAAAAAAAAGTAATGAATTAATATTACTAACAAAACAATGTTGGCAGGGAGAATATAAGAACGGTAAGTATTTTGCACAGTATTGAAGACTAATTTTTCCCCCTGCAAATTAAGAACTTTAAGAAATTTTAACAGAATTATTGAAGCATGTGTCCTATCCCTAAATTTGTGAAATATTGCCCAACGCCGATGATTATTTGAGATTACAGATGCCGCTCGCATATTTTTAAAGCATTTCATTATACTTACAGAAATATTTTACCTAAAATTTTTGTGTTTTAAATGGTCTATTTGATAAACTTATTTGTTCACTATCTTTCTACACTGTAATTTCTAAGACGAAGCCATATCATAAGAAAAGCTCTCGCCAGTTAGTTTGCACCTGTCTGTTGCCGTAGAAACGAGCCTTGACCCATTTTCCGTAGGGGTGCCTTGAAGATTTACTTTTCAGTTTGCCATCTTGACGCATTTAAAGATGAATTGGAAACTCTTGGTTCGTTCCTATTTGAAGTATACTAGCTCTGTTGCTATTGCCACTGCCACCCGCCAGATATTGTGGCAGGATCTGTTTTTCTCATAGACAAACAGTAGTATCGAAAGAGGTATGCTATCCGATTCCTCTTGAACAGCTTTATTGTAGGTTCAAGTTGTAGGTCGACGTTTCGACAATTCATTTTTTAATAGACCAAAAAAAAAAAAAAATAAATCCATGAGTCATTAGGACCATCCATCAGGACATTTATAAGGTCTTCGAGACATTTAGTAAAGTTCCCAGTGAGGGAATGGGATTGTTCGCCGTGGCCATTTCGAAGTACAAATCCATCAGGACATTTAGTAAGGTTCCCAGTGAGGAAATGGGACTATTCGCAGTGGACATTTCGACGTGGCCGTTTCGCCCGTCGAGACGTTTCGCAGTCAAGACATATTTTTCATTACACGACTATATTACATCTTGCCGTATTATAGTATGTTGATTCAAATTAATAATTCTGTTTAGTTTAATAATTTAATTTAACACGTTGACGGCAGCACAGATTTTCATTGTTTCGTGCGGTGGCGCTTGAATTAGCAGTCCGTTTCGAAAGGGCGGAGCTGCGCTACCGCACGAAAAGAACCAAAAATATCCTGGCTGCCGTCGACGTATTAAACAGCAGTACATTACCAGAAATTGTTAAGAAAATATTCTTACTCATACAAAAAATTAATGATTATAAGTTACCATTTAAGTTATCTGTTTTGTATTGAATGTCTGATTATAATGTTGAAATGCTAATGTATACTGTTGAATAATTAAAATGAAATAAAATTTTGTACTACGTATTTCTTGATATACAAGCATGACCCATCAGTGAGTCATACCGGCCTGCGGAACAATCAAGCATGACCCACAGAACAGACAGGTATGACACAACAGTGGGTCAGGCCACCCCATAGAACAGACACGTATGACCCACCGGTGGGTCCGATCGGCGTCAGCTGTTAATAAACATTTATATAAAATGTTTTCATGTACAATTTTATACAAATACACATGATATATTAATTTTAAGAGAGTAAGGTGCTGACAAGATTCTAAAGTAATTCAGTTTTCCATTCAGATTTCATAAAAATGTGAATTTCCTTCTTGTATGAGTGATTTCGCTGAACTAGCACATTAAAATTTCGAGAAATTTTGACGAATCACGTAAACGTTGTACCCGCATAATTTTGAAATCGATAATACGTATAATTTCTCTTATATCAGATGTTTAGCCCCAGTTCTCTTTGATACTGACATAATTTTCCAACTATCTTAAATCTTGAATCGTCGATTTCACTAATGGTACCAACTACAAAAGAATTTTCAGCAATAAATCAGGTAGGCAAGTGGCCGTTCGTGAATTTTAAAATAAATCAAAGCTGCATCATCATATTTTTCGCCATGGACTATCCGTAAGCACCCAGGGTAGCGCCAAGTTGCGCGGGTACCTACACGGCGAACAAATGTTTGCCTGAGCCAAAGACGAAGGATGGTCGAGATGGCAATTCTGTTTACCGCATTACAGCAAGGCCAACATATGCTCCAGGCCTGCCAGCGTGAAAATATTCTTTTGTGTTTTCGGTGGCTTCGGTGAAATTTCTATTGACCGCAAGATGGCGCTACTATTCCGCTACGCTTTGCAACATTAACAATGAGCGAAAAGGTACCCAAGACAAACAATTCTCTTGTTATATGCAAAATTTAAAAAAGATTAATCTGTAGTAGTCAGAAATTATTCATATCATTTAAGTAAAAATATTTTCATTTAGAAAGAAAGCATGAAATTTCAAGTTATCCTTTTTTTTTTTTTTTTTTTTTTTTTTTCACATATAACCGTCAGCTACTTGATTCTGATTTAATTCCTGCTTGCATCTAGATATACTCAATTTTTAATTGTATTTATTAGAGTTACCTATTCTAATTTAAGGGCAATTTAGAGCACATGTTTTACTTTTAAATTTTTTATATAGTACGAAGTTAGCAGGTAGCTTCAGAACATAAACTATTTCAGCACAAAATTTTCATCGTATTAATATCAGTTATCCTGTGCAACAAAATAATTTGGAGCCACTATTAAATATGTAATTAAGAAATTAATAAATGATGACTTATTAATACATAAGAGAATATTTTGAAAAGACATTTGGTTTTAGGTACTGAAGATTTTTCTCTTTTTTAATTAACATAAAATACTTTTTTAGGAAATATGAAAAAATAAAATTTTAAATAATACAGATTTAGAGCTCTGAACAGTAAACGTAACAGTACAGATATTCAAAATAATACCATGGATTCCAAAATCACCGACAGCATATAATAACGACATACATGACATTAATCTCAATGAATCTTATATAAAATTTTAAGCCTGTTAGTGATGAATACCAAGTATTTCAATATCAATGTATGTATGACATTAATTCACAGTGAATCATGTACTCCCTCTGTTTCAAATTAGTCGCTACATTTGAGTACTGATTATTGATACTGAAGATTTTATAATTTTGTTTGCACATTTTCCAGAAATTTCAGGGTGCTATGTTATCAATCAACAACAACTTTACAACAGTTACAACGCATTCTCTCCTTAAATCAGTACCAAATTAGTTTCAGAAATCACATCCATTTTGCCACGCCCCATTTTGTAAGGACTCTTCCATCGGTAATCGCTTAAAGTCTTCAGGCTAATTAAATGTAAATTCAGTTATCTGTCTTGCCTATACGAGACAATTCGCCTTAGAATTTCTTCCACGATGGCATCCCTCACCTTAGGCAGACAGCCCTCGACGATCTTTCTGAAACACGGACGGTATAGTCCTTACAAAATAAGGCGTGGCTTAAGAGCATGAGAACCCTCCAAATTTGCGTCGATAAAAGTGCTATATTTGTGGAAAGTAAAAACTGAGAATGAAAAATTAGTATGCAAGCGTTACATTCCTTGTAGTACCCCTTATAATTTTACTGATGTCCATAATTTTACTGCATCGAAAGTTATTTATGACTCCACCTACTTGAAATGTTGCACCTAATTTGAGACAAAACTTTCGACCGAAGTGTAGCAACTAGTTTGGGATGAAGGGAAAAAACAATTTTTAGACTGCTAATTTCAATATCATTGACAACATATTTTAAAAAATAAAACTATATTCCATTAAACAAAAAATATTACCTCTATTAATTACATATATCTATGGATTCGACATGAATCTCTATTACTTCAAGTGCAACCACAAAACACTCAGCCAGGTAGACAGAAATTCACGCACAGTATCACACTAATTAAAATGAGATGTGCGCTTTAAAATTTTGAAGCTAGTACAGACAGCATTCAAATGTTTCTGAATCAAAGATAACAAATATAGGAGTTAAAATGTAATAAATTTTGTAAAAAAGCTAACGCAATTAGCATTTCTTATAAAATATTTACGTGGATGCATTTTAAAATTTTAACACGTGAGAGTTTATTTTAAAAGTTCCATGAGAGTCCTTGGAATGAGTAGTAAATGAAGTATCAACATAATAGTGAGGAACGTTGACGAACAAGTCTTTATGAACCGAGGAGAGTAATGCCACACCTGATGACAGTACGCTTTGAAGGAAAGAGAAAGTGCAAAGCAATGTGCGCAGTAAGATATCATGTTGCAAGCTGACATACATGTGCATAAAAAAGAATAAATACAATATTTAAAGAGACAGGTATTACATAAAGCATACAGATAATACAGTATAGTAAATCATAAACATTTTTTTAAGGCATAGAGGAGGTGCCTAAGCACTGCTCGAGGTCTTTTTTTTATTGACATTTCTCACTGGATCATAGTACAGGATAGGAATAGTTGGGTTATTGACGTTTGCAATATTGTCAAAAAATCTGTTTGCCAGTTTGGCAAAATAAGTTTGAATTTCTAAAATATTGAGCTCTTAGTGAATAGCTTTATTACGTATGAACCAGCGGCTCTTAGTCAATTCACATAGTACAACATTTTGCCTTGTTTTAATTCTATTAATTTCTATTAATGGCTGTGGGGTTGGCATATCCCTGTACAGAACATGCATAAGTGAGCATGGGATGCAATGTAGCCTTATAGATCAGTAACTTACATTCAGGAGATAACGCTGACCTCCAAGCAATTAAAGGGCTGAGTGTACCTTTACATGCTCGGAACTTAGAAAGAATATGTGTAATGTGTGGAGCCTAAGTGAGTTGGTCATCTAAGATGAAGCCTAGGTAAAGAGTCTGCTTAGTCCAGGGGATTGGCTCTCCATACATTTGGAGCTGGATATTCCTTTTGATATCTTTTCTTAGCTTGGTCAAGAGGATGGGATCAGATTTTTAGACGTTGATTTGAATTTTCCAGGCGACAAGCCAGGATTCCAGTGCATGTATGTGGGTTTGCAATGTTGTAACGACTGAGCTAAAAGATACACTTTGAGAAAGAATCGCAGTAACGTCTGCATATAGTGCAAGAGTAGTGTTGGGTGTTTGAGGGATGTCGTTCGTGTAAAGGTTGAATAATAGGGGACCCCAGCCCTGATGGGCCTGGGGGTGGAGAATGTGTTATTGACACGAACGACAAACTGTCGACCTTTTAGGTAAGAGTGTAGGATGTGTGTGATGTAAGCTGGTATACCCAGTTTGATGAGTTTGTGGAGTAGGCCCCCGTGCCAGACACGATCAAAGGCCTTGCCCACATCAAGAAACAGTGCTGCTGTGATGGATTTTTCCTGTAGTCCTTTGGATATAAGTTCTGTCACACGATATAACTGGTGAACTGTAGAGTGCTTTCTGTGGAATCCATGCTGTTCGTTGATCATTAAATTATTGTCATCAACATGGTTGAGTAATCTGTTCATAATTACATGCTCAGCAACCTTGCTGAGTGCAGGTAGGAGGCTGATTGCACTGTACGACACAGGATCATCAGGAGGCTTGCCAGGTTTCAGTAAAGGAGTGATGACTGCAGTTTTCCATGTCGTGTGGTAATGTGCCAGCTTGAGCATATGGTTGAGAATTTTTGTTAATTTCAGCAGCATGTGTAGACCCATGTTCTTTAGCATTTGTTGGAGAATTGGTCCAGGCCAGGACTTTTTCTGGTTTTCAGTTTCTCGATGTAGTCAAAGACCTCCTGAAACTGTACAGGGGAGGTGGTAGTGTGGGGTTGCATTGAGAAATTGGAAAGTGTTTAAATGACTAGATTGTCTGTGTATGGGTGTGAAATGTTGTTCGTGCAGAACTGAGTAGCATAATGATCGGCCAGCGACTAAGCTTTCTCAGCCTCTGTGTATGCGATTCCTACATGGCCGGTTAAGGGCGGAATGTTGGTGTGGCATCTTTTAAATTTGGAATTATCCTCACCAGAGAGAGAGGATAAGTGATTAGCCACCCAGTCTTGGTCTGCGATCTGTTGTGTTAGGAATCTAACTTGGCGATTTAATTGGTTGAGCAGAGCTTTATCTGGAGGGTAACGTGATCGCTGCCATTGCCTTCTTGCAGCATTCCTTCTTTTGATGAGATTAATTAGCATTCTGTTGCATTTTTTTGGACGACTAGTTGAATAAGTATTGTTTTGTTGCAGTGCATTGTGCATATCATCAGTGAAGGTACTAATTAAGTCATCTAACTCATCGCTCATCTGAAGTGTTGGAATAAAAAGTGTGGTGTTGTTTAAGACTTTGGTATAACCAGACCAATTAGTAATAAAGGCCTTGTTGAGTGGTGTGTTACAAACAGAGACGTCAAGCCCAATAAGGACTAGATTGTGGTCTGAGGAAAGCTCGTTCAGAACTTCAACATGTCTGGAGGCACAGCCTTTTAACATGAAGAAATCCAGTACTGAAGCTGAAGTATGATCGTAACGTGTTGGGGTGTGTGGAGCTGCAATGGCAAACCCACCCGCTTGGATAAATTGGAGTGTTACACATCCGAGGAATGTGTCAGTTCTGCAGTTCCACTAGCGGTGGTGTGCACTGAAATCTCCTCCAAAGATAATTCTGTTATTAAGTTGGGATAAGGCATCAAAATCTTGCAAAATAATCCTTTGTGATCTGGGGGTACTTGGAACATAGGAGGAGATAAGAGTGATTGGTGATGAAGTGAGTGGAGTGATTGTGATAGCTAGGGCCTCAAGGGCTAAAAGCTGTGGCAATGTAGAGCTTAATTAATATGATGAGTCCCCTTCCAAGACACCAAATATTATGTCTTGCTCTATCCAGTCTGTATTGGGTGTAGTTTGGGATGCTGAAAGAGAAGCGTCAGAGCCAGTCACTCGGGAGGTCACCCTCGCAAGAACTGACCCCGTGATATGCTGCTTGAAAACTGTGAGCTGTGAATTAAGTGAAATTTTGTGAAAATAAAATAAAGTCCTGTAATATTCTGCCTAAGTATTTGAGAGACACGTCTAATCTTCATCTTCTGCAATTTTGACGAGGCACATGGCTGCTTAAATCCTGCAGTTAGTTTTTCTAAGGTAGTCTTTGCTTTTTTGATACGATCAGTATGTTCAATGATTGTTCCTAAGAATTTTTGAACTTTTTCATCGTGGAGCCATGAAACTGCTTCATTAAATTCATTTGTGATTGAGGCTTTTCTTGACTGTGCTTTCTCACTGTACAGTTTTCTACCAGGTTTTTCTTCATATGTTTCAGCTGGTATTAATTGCAGGAAGTCTTCTGCTTTTGGAATGGGAGTTTTAGGTTTCTGCACTGGTTTTCCTTCAAATTTGCGTCGATATTCAGGGCAACTGCAGACTGCACGATAACTGCAGACATGCGGATCTTTGCAGAAAATGCTATCATTTTTCTTCATCTTTTAGTGTACAGACATTGCTTCTGTGCGGTCTGCCGCATTTGCAACATTTTTCTGGATTTGAGCATAGGTGCTGGAAGTGTCCCCACTCCTGGCACCTATAACACTGTATGGGTCTTTTCTTGTGATTCCACTTTTCAATACTGATGCTTATGCTGAACATATTATTGAGATTATGAATTGCTTGACCATTTGCATTCCTCTTTAATTCCAGGAGCCAGATTGGAAGTTTCTCGAAATTATTTTTGAGGGACCTTCTGAACTGTATGACCTTTAAGATCGGAAATTTTCTTCTTTGCAAATCTTCAAAAATTGCCTCCTCTGAAGTTTTGTCAGGTAAATTCTTCAATACTACTTTTATCTGTTTTTCCCAGCTTAGTTGGTAGGTGTGGAAAGGACCCCTCGTTTGTCAAGCATTTCTGTAATTGCACGGTATTTATCTGCATTTTTCAATTGAACGAAGATAGCTTCACCCTTCATTTGTGCTTCGAATTCGTCAATACAGTTTTCTCTTAAATATCCTTCTACTTTGATCCAGTCGATTTGTCCCTGCTGGAATATTATGGGGGCGGGGTTTCGTCGGTTTTGGCTCTTCCTCCTGCAGCGTTAATTTCGGGATCCAGACTTTCGAAGCGATTTTTCTTTTGAATTTCCATCGGCTGTGAGCTTTGGCGTGGTGTTAGTTTCCTGATCTTTTCCGTTCTGTTCTGCCTCTTTACTTTGTGTTTCATTCTGAGTTTCCATATAGAAATTCAATAATCCTTCAACAAATTTTAATTCTTTTGCTTTTTCTAATGCTTCAGCTTTTGTCATTTTACGCTGATCTTCATTCATCATCTTTGTTACTTCTTCCATTGAAAATTCGAAAGATAATTCCTTTCGATCCTTCTCATCGAAGCCCACCAGCGGCCGAGCGGTAAAGTCGCTGAACACTGGTAGTTCGGTCCGAGGTTCGAATCCCACGAACGGGCTGGCTGCATGGGCGTTTACGTGGTTTTCCCCATGTGTAACGTGTATACGAGCCAGTTTCCCTTAGAAAGTCCTCCACGAAGGCATCCCTTCCCTTAGGCAGATAGCCCTAGTGTGCTTTGCCATAATTAAATACACCACACCACCACCTTCTCATCGATGTCATGAATATTATCCACTTGGTATTTAGTTTTCAGCACTTCTAATAATTCTTCCTGAACGTTCCTCGGGGTTCTTGCTTTCCTTTTTCGGCGATTTGATGAAATCTTTCCTTAGCTTGTGTGACTTCGTTGATTTAAGAGATCTATCCAAATCCGTGTGCGTATCATCTTCACCCGTTTTTGACGATGATGACCTAAAAAAGGACATTTTTGCGTACCCGAGGATACCTAAGTCAGTTACGATAATTCGTAACCAAAATCACTGGAAACTGAACTGTCAGCCTACTGGACTAGGACAGTTTGCGCGAATATAAGTGAATCCTGAGTCTAAACTTGTGACATTGTGTAGTTTCTTTATATTTTATACTTGTAAATATATATTAAAAGCATCCTTTACAGTATACAAAAACTAAACAGAATTATTAAAATAATAAATTTAATTTCAAGTATAATACGGCATTAAAAGCATCCTTTATTAAGTATACAAAAACTAAACAGAATTATTAAAATAATAAATTTAATACAAGTATAATACGGCAAGATAAAGTACAGTAATGTAAAGAAAATATGTCTTGATGGCGAAACGGCCATGGGGAAAGGGCGACGGCGAAAAGTTCTAGACCCCAGTGAAAGGTATGGCCTTGACATCCGTATCTTCTATTTTTTTCCAAGAAATTAATAGTGAATTTCGACGTGTGGCTGCTGATTTGTCTTGATACAGTTCTACTGATTGATGGCAGTGTGGGTAAAGAGAAGGTATTTCATATTTGAAATTATAAATATATTGGGTATAAAATATGTTCCTGCTAATATTCGGAGTTGACCTTTAAATTTTTTCCCTTGTCTTGATTACTAATTTGTTAATTAAGACCATACTTTAAGAATTTTTGTTCTCTTTGATGATGATAAATAGATCACTTTTTACTACAGTCACTTAAATACACCCAAGATTAATCTATTGCAACAACGTTTTACCATTTTTATCTGGATAAATGTTTCCGATAAGGAATTCTGCAGCGCTTTCTGCGTTCAGCTATATGTCGTGGAGAAAGATGACGCAAATTACATTTTTTTGCCTTTCTAAATTCAAATCAGAGTTAATCACTTTGTTTACAGCTGATACTGCTTATTTTAATGATTTGGAAGCTGTTCTTTGACTTGGAGAACTGCCTTTACACTGAATAGTACTTAATTTTCATTTATTTCTGTACTGCATATTTCATATTATTAATGACAAATATTTTGTTTATTTACTTATTACACGATAATGCAACACCGCTCTACTCTAGCCTTTGTTTATTTAATTATTACACGATAATGCAACTCTAGCCGCTCTACTCTAGCCTTGTTCTTTTCACTTTCAAGTTTTGTTTTTCTGCCCTTGTGACTGTCGGCCACCTCTTTTTCCCCATTCCTCCGTCCCTCTATTGCAGTGATGGTGAACCTATGGCACGCGTGCCACAATCGGCACGAAGAGCCTCATGAGCCAGAATTGCCTCTTTTTCCCCATTCCAATATCCTCCAATAATATTCCAAATATCGGCCACCTCTTTTTCCCCATTCCTCCGTCCCTCTATTGCAGTGATGGTGAACCTATGGTATGCGTGCCACAATCCGCACGAAGAGCCTCATGGGCCAGCACAAAACTAAAATATTACTTCCTTAATTAACAAGCACAATAAAATGATACTGTGTAATTTAAATAAGTGTTTTAGTGTGTTCTTGAACGTTTTACTTATTTACTTACTTAATATCACATAATGCCACTAGTATAGGATCTAAGCCTAGATATAAGATTTTCACATATCGCCATAGAAATGTGGGGTCAGGTACAAAGTCAGAAAAGGACGGCTCTGATGAAAAATGTGCAATCGAATCTCATGGAATTAAATCTCATAGATATTTAATAATGTAATATCTTTAACTGGTTTTATTCTTTATAAATAAAATTTCAAAAATTACGATGATTAATAGACAAAATTCCTCAAATGACTGAGAATTTTTTTAATTTTGAATAATTAATGACCTGATTAGAATTCTCAGATAGTAATATACATCTGGCATGAGAAACTTGCAATAAAATAAAATATACAGCTGAAACTTTACTTTCATGTAAAACAAAGCTTATAAATATGTAAAAATCGAAATATACCTGTGATCAGTGTTCGGTTTGAAGTCTCAATGTTTTTTCTCTATAAAATATAGCGAGAAACATATACAGTTGAGAGAAAATTCTTTTCATATTACTATTAATAAATATTATGCACGTAATTGAAGTTTAAAGGCAGAATTGGGGGAGAAGAAAGAATATCTGTCAGAGGCTAAAAATACTTGTCTCTATTCGCATTATAAATGTCAAGTTTCATTTACATTTATATCATTATTTCCTTCTGCTTCTACATTTTTAGTGAAATCAAATATTTAATTTCTTTACAGCAGATATTTTTTTTAAGAACATACAAGCTGTGTAATGTCGAATACAAGCTGTGTAAATTTAGCAGTTTGATTTCATTCTTACAAGTTTCATGTTTAAAATTGATCAAACTTGATAAGAGGAATTACAGTAAAATTAAATTTTTCTTTTTCAAGTAGTTTTGTATTTATCTGTTCAAGTGCACAGTTTGAAAACGCATTTTTCTGATTTCTATGCTGTAATTATATGTATAAATGTTTGTGACATGTTGAAAAATGTTAATACCATAAAGAAAAATTTAATAACTGATTATATTGAAAAAATTTCACTTGTAATCTTCAAAATATGGTATGCATAATGAAACACAAAATAAGCAGTGTTATAATGATATCGCTAAAGATTAACAATATGACTGCTTTTCCAGTAAAGCTGAGCACAGTGAAAAAAATTAATAACATTTTTAACTCATAGGTTCTTTAAATCCTAACTCTTTACTTTGATACTTGTCAGTTAGGCTGGCCTCAGTGCGATATCTATCGCGCTCTTACCAACACCTCATTTATCCCTGGGTAGGGCAAACCATCTGGGCAAACCTGGCATGAACATAACATATCCTATTCATTCTTCAACTTCATTCAACTATTCATTATTATCATGTAAAATTATTTATGAAACGATTATATTTTCTTAATAGTATAAGATTCCAACTAAATTATAAGCTACACCGAAGTTGTATCTGTGAACAAACGCAGTACAAATTTTTTTTATCTTAGGTAATACATACTTCTTGTTGCAAGATATCTGTTGATGATATGTATGCATGGTAGCGTCCATATTTAAAAAAAGTAAACAGACTTCAAAAGTGTATCATTTAGTTCTTTCATTCATCATCATATTATTTTAACTCCATATATTAAGTTAAACTATTAATCATTAAAATATTCTTAATAATATTTTCAGTTGGAAACATTCAAAATTTGTTTCCCATTGTTTGCATAAATTATCGCAATTGGTCAAATCAAGAAGGTTAGTGCTTTACTATCGAAACCCTCTCTCTCAGCCGTGTCTGTCTTCTGACAACTCAACTTTCCGGGTCAGCGGTATAATATCCAAATTTAAAAGTAAATAGCGGTATTTGCTAAACTTAATGCTATTTTTAATCGCAATATTTAAGTTTTTTCCCCCTAGCGAATAAGAACAATTAAGTACAGTACATTATTATAAATTTACAAAGACTTAAATTTTGAAACCCTTAGGCTCTTAAAATCAGAGCTGTCTTCCTGTGTCCATAGTGACCACGCCTTATTGACCTAGATGTTACTAAATAGTTAGCATTGAAAGGACTAAACTCATATATATTGTTAACAGATCTTTTATTAGCGTTTTCTATAACAATATGCTTAAAGGGTTTCAAAATATGAGTTTTCAAGCTCTATATTCGGCAAAAAGAAGCTAATAACATCAAACTTTAGTTCCACCCTATTTTTAAGCCCCTCCTACTATGAGACTGCGTTATGCAGCATCTACTGATGAACCTTGTAAGAGCTAGACCAAGGCCAACTTATAGCAGAATATATAAAGAGAGTAATATAAATATTGCTTATTATTTATAGACATGTGCCTTAAATTTTTACCGATAAGTAGAAGCCAAAAACATATAGGAGTGAGTTCAAATCTAATAATGCACAATGAATCATATATAAAATTTTGAGACTATTAGTGTTGAATACCAAGCATTTTAGTATCACCCAGATTAAATAATAATGACATAACATTAATCACAATAAGTCATATAAAAAATTTTGAGACTGTGCGCTGCATCAACAAAATTTAGTAGGCGGAGCTGTGTTACGTCCATAAATGGGTGGGACTAAGCTTGTGACAGCATTTACACTACGCATACTTTCTATTTTGTCTTAAAAATAACAATAATAAATTGTTTATTATTCTAAATTAATATCAGATTCTTTACTTTTAATTTACATTTATAACATTTAAGCTTAGGCGTTACTGATAATAAGTATAATAAATTGTTTATATTTAAAATTACCTTGATACAGTGAGCAAATTCTACCAATTATTAAAACAATAGACAAAGTCGCAGTCTCTAATACTTGTAGAGCTTCAATATTTTCAAAGATTTTAACTTTACATTAATAAAAAAGGAGAATATTTTTTATTGCATATGAACATCATTCCACAGCTTTCATATCAGTTTCTAAAATTCCTAAATCACGTCATATTCTGTGTAGGCATACTAGAATTCTACGCATTAATAAATTAAAAAAACTAATTTCTCAAAATGAAAGAAAATAATATAATAAAATAAATACTACAAACTTGGAACACTAAGCAATGCTTCACATACACACACACACACATATTATCAATGAACTCATATTATCAAGTGCAATTACGATACCAAACACTACGTATTAAAATATGAGGTAAACGTTACTTAAAGGTTTAAAGGTTACAGTTTTGCTACTGTTGAGTAGATCGTCGGGCTATTGATATATATCACAAGTCGGAAAGCGTTATAAACATATCAAAACCAAAAAAAATTAAAAATACAATTTAAATGAAAAATGATGTCTTAAATATAATTCGCAATTAAAACAACAATGCAAATTTAAAATACACAAACGATATGTTAAACACTGCACATAAATAAAGTTACATGACTGCTCAGCATCACATACAACCTCGTTTTCCCTTTTACACAACGATCAGTATTCGCTCGAAAATCATCAAAGAATTCCACAAACTCGGTGTCCATGTGTTCATCGATCTATTTTCACTCGATCACAAGAAAAATCAGAGAATAGCTCAAACTCGGCATTGCGCACCACATTGGCTTTGCCCATGTGCACATCAATCTATTTTCACTTAAAAAAACATCCCATATTTGCACAAACTCGGCATTGCGCACCACATTGGCTTGGCCCATGTGCGCATTTATCTATTTTCACTTAAAAAAAATCCCAGATTTGCTCAAACTCGGCATCACGCACAACCTCGGCACTGCGCACCACATTGGCTTTACGCATGTGCACATCGATCTATTTTTACTTTAAAAAAATCAGACATTGAATAAATTCTCCATTGCTCATATACTCAGAAATCTGCTTTCACTTAAAAAAATCAGAGAATTGCAGAAACTCGCGCGTAACCATTGATTTGAGTTGTAGAATTTACTTTTCACAAACCAGTTCTTTCGAGCAGACCTTGAAATACGATGCCTACATTCGCCTCCAGTAACTTTACACATCCTCTCAAAACCGTCTGTACGGGTTTTTCGCTCTTTCTCCATACACCACTCAATAACGCTCATTTTACCTCTTCGCTCCAACTGATAAAAAAAATCCAAATTCAGATACTCATCCATTGTGCAGTAAGCACCGATTTTGACACACTCATCAATAACCAAAACATTCTTTAAGCAAAAGAATTCTTTTCTGTATTTTCAGAAGTTACGGTTATAATTTTTAATTCATGCATTCAATATTTTCAATCGTTTTCAATCGTTTGGTATCTTAATAATACATTTGTGAGAGATAATTCGTTGCGTTAAATGCTAACACTACCACACAACACACAAAAGTAGATTTATAATTAAAAAAATCTCGCGCAGGACATTATAAACCTACCATTTCAACTCAGTTAAAACTTCATTTAAGTTTTCTTTAAATACGAAGCTATAGCATACTTATAACTTGTTTTTAAGAAGAGGCGTAACCAATATTGCGTCATAAAAAGGCGTGCCCAAGTATAAGAAAAGTAAGCACAGCATGGACTGATGCAGCCTATTCTGCGATTTAACCATTTCAATATCATCAACAGCCATATAATAAAACATGGAGCCATATTCCATAAAATAAAAATACATTATCTCTATTAATTACGTGTAGATACGGCTACCTCAGAAGTCTCCCAACCATGTAAACAAAAAATCGTGTACAACGTACTGATACATGACACTTATTAAAATGAGCTACGCATTATAAAATTTTGAAGCTGGTATAAAGAGTATTCATATGTTCCTGGATCAAAGATAACAAATAGAAGAGCTATAAGGTAATTAATTTTATAAAAAAAGGTAATACAATTAACATTTCTTATAAAATACATGCATGGATGCATTCTTAAATTTTAATTGCATTAAATTCACGTCTCTATTCTGCATTAAATTCACGTCTTTCGAGTGCTAACAATTGGGAAAAAAATCAAGGCTTAAATATTATTTACGTGAAAAACAGATATTATCTCCATTACGATGGACAATTTTTATGATATTTTTATAACATGAAGATGAAAAAATATCTGATTTCAGAAACTTAATAAATGATACAAAATAATCAGTGCTCATAAACTATAGACATACTCATTTGTCTGAGATTTCAATGCACTGAATGTACCCTTAGCGTGCAGTAGCTGAGCATAAACTAAATACACATCACAGAAGTATATAGTGCAAATCAGAATAAAAATTTACACAAATATTTCTATTCTTTCAATACACTTAAATTCAATTCGCATGAGTTAAGTCAACACCTCCTAGAACTAACTCAGTTAGTTCTAGGAGGTGTTGGTTAAGTACATAGTGATTTAGAAGGTATAACTGACAGAGTCCTTTATCCCATGAGGATTGTGAAGGTAGCATCATTACAAATATGGAGCAGTAACTTGCATGAAACGAAATAAATTTAAAAAATATGTCTAAATATAAATTGGCTAATAAAGTTTAAACAAATTTGGTGTTGATAAACAGATTTTTGACAGCACACTATAATACCTGTAAGATGTGAAGTATTAACCTGAATACACATACATGCACATATTAAGAACCTTGTTTATATACAAAAACTGAAGGAAAGAACATTTCAAAAGAATTTTAAAATTTTACGTGATACTGGTTTTTGTTTAAGAAATTTTTTATTATATATTTTTATTAAATCTATATTAAATAAAACAGATGGGAATGCTATGTCCGTTATATGTTGCAAATAATTATTTAAATACAACTGCAAACAAGTCCTTAAAAGGAAGAAAGCATGCAATTTGCATTCAACAATACACCGTCCTGTAGTACTAGTAGCAAACAGCAATACTTCTTAATAAAATACACTTTTTGTTATTACAAATGTTGAATGTATAGCGGTTCGCGAGCGCCACCTAGTGATGAATTTCGTGAAACTCACTTTTAAGTGGGAACAGGAATTTTACCATTTCTGAGAAGCCTCTGTCTGAGTCAAAGAATATGTATTGTACATAGACTTTCTTTGTCTGAGTCGCCCAGACGTGCATTCAAGGCAAACCTCTTATTATTAACGCAGCAGCAGAGGCAGAGAATGTGTATTGTTAAGAAGGAAAACTTCTCCGCAGCAGTGGCTCCTTCCCAGCGTAGAGGGAAACAGCTGCGCATACGCGAAGTATCTGTCGTCAAAGCTCCGAAGTTCAAGAGTCCATAAAACGAATATTGTTTTAAATTTCTTTAAGCTTTAAAGGAAAGGAAAATAAAATGTTAGGAAGGAAAATAAAATATTTTTTCGCGCAAGTAAATTAATTAATGGATTAGTTATCTAGAGCAAAAAAAAAAAAAAAAAGCGAAAATCCTAGTCTAAATTCTCAGGGAAAGTCAAAGTAGAAACGTTTTTGACAAAACTTTTTAAAACGTGTTCTTCACAATTTCCTGTACACATCAAGGCGGGAAAATTCTCGCAGGCAGGTTCCGTCGACAAATCCTTTGGCGAATTTTCCTCCTCTTTCCAGCGGCGTAATAGCAAACTGGTTTACATTACGTCTACTGGACTTTTCCTTCTTTACGCTCTTTGGCAGAGGACTCTCCGCCGCCGCGATTTTCTAGACAAATAGAGTATTAAAGCTTACTTACGCTTGCATTTAAAAATGTATAAAAGGAATTTAAATGTATATGTAAATAAGCATTCAGATAATTGTATCGGCGTTTATTCTGTGTAAAACATATAGAGACTCATACACCGTTCGCAGATATTCCTTTTCATATTCCGATTAATAAATTTTATGCTTAAAATCGAAATTTTAAGGCGAAAGCCTAATGAAATTTGAAAAGCAGATAGGAAAAAGATATATATTATGTTCATATTTTACTATTTTATAATTCACAAATTATGCACCATCGAATTTTAATAAAACTTCAAAAATTTCATCCACAACGCTTTGCATCTCATAGTAGGCAAGCTTTAGAAATATGGTATCGCTAAAGTTTGATGTCTTGACTCCGTTTTACAAAGCGTTCAGATTTCGGTTTTTCAAAAATTCAAACTATGATGCAAACAACGAAATAATTCAAATAATTCGTATTTAGCTCTTTCTATGCTAAAGCTTTCAGAGATGCAAAAAAAGCAAGAGTGGCAACTTCATCTGAATTCAGCATATCTGCAAAGTTCAGACACACTGAATGCAACCACAGCTACATTTACCCGAAAAAGTTTTCGTTAATGCGCGCCTAGGGTAGCCCCAGGACCGCGTTTTTTTAATATAGTAATAAGCATTTTCGACAAGGAAAAAGTGCTACCTAAAAGGAAAATGAAATAATTCTTACGAGGCTTCTGGTGGATATTCTTGAATACTTTCATACAAATTATGTCATCGTGTTCTATCATTATATCATTCATTTGTGAATGCGTGTCGGCATGAGGCCAGGTGACTCCAAAGTCCTTTCTAGAGGTGGGAGAACCTCGGACTGGTTCCCCGGGGTTCTCCACCAAGATTGGTGGCGGAAATGAGGGACTTCGCACTTTTCAACGATTTTACATGATGATATTTTTTATTTAAGGAATTCTGTATAATGCATTTGTATTAAATCTGCATTAGATGTAGCATTTCCATCAGTTATATGTTGCGAATAATTATTTAAACACAACAGTAAAAAATTGTTAAAAAGAAGAAACAACCGTAAAAAATTGTTAAAAAGAAGAAAACTTTACTCTCCTTGTCACGGTGAAATTCGTAGATTCAATTGACAGATAAGTTCGATAAGTCACAGCAACAACACAACCAAGGCCAACTTATAGTGGCCTTCAGTGGGTTACTCGAAATTCATCACAAGGTGGCGCTCGCGAACCACTGCACTTTGGCTTTACATTAAGTATTGGGGCATTTTAAGTATCGCTGTTTGCTAAGAGTAATTCAAGATGGTATATTGTTGCGTGCCATACTGCAAAGTTTTCTTCTTTTTAACAATTTTTTACGGTTGTGTTTAAATAATTATTCGCAACATATAACTGATCGAAATGCTACATGTAATACAGGTTTAATACAAATGCATTATACAGAATTTCTTAAATAAAAAACATCATCATGTACAATTTTAAAGGTTTAAAATTCTTTTGAAATGTTTTTTTTTCCCTCAAGGTTTGTATATAAACAAGCTTTTTAATACGCGTGTGTACGCGTGATCAGAGTTATTTAGAGTAGAGAGATTATGCTATCAGAAATCTGTTTGTCAACTCCAAATTTGTTTGATAGCCAATTTAGATGCTCACCTATTTTTTTAAAATTTATTTCATTTCTTGTGTATCCTCAACAATCCTCATGGAATAAATGGTTTGCTTTGGTTTATTTAATTATGGCAAAGCACACTAGGGCTATCTGCCTAAGGGGAGGGATGCCTTCCTGGAGGACGTTCTAAGGGAAACTGGCTCGTATACATGTTACACATGGGGAAAACCACGAAAACGCCAATGCAGCCAGCCCGTTCGCGAGATTCGAACCTCGGACCGAACTACCAGTGTTCAGCGACTTTACCGCTTGGCCGCTGGTGGGCCATGGAATAAATGAATCTGTCAGTAACACCTTTTAAATCGTTGTAAACCTAGCTCACGTGAATTAAGTCTAAATGTATTCAAAGAACAGAAAAATTTGTGTAAATTTTTATTTTTATTTGCACTGTAAACTTCTGTGATGTGTATTTTACCTATAGATAGTGCGTGCTAAGTATTCATTCAGTGTGCGTTGAAATCTCAGACAATGTGTATGTCTATACATAAACACAATAATCTGATTATCTATTATATTGCATCATTTATTATGTTTCTCAAGTTAGATATTTTTTCATCTTCATGTCATAAAACTATCATAATTTTTTTTTATCATATTGGAGATAATCTCTGTTTTCTATATAAATGATATTTTAACCTATTATATATGTTACATAATGCCGTCAATAAACTTTGGGATATATCCACGAGACTTTGTTTTATGAATAATTTTGTTGAATGAACACGAGAATTTGTTTTATGTATTCAAGGAAACTGTGAAGCTGCTGATGTCGAGTGTTAATAAAATTGTTATTCGTCAAGAAGCATGTGCCGAATCCAAGAAGATAAAATTTATTTCCTTTTCTATAAATAATGAAAGTATAAACAGGTACTCTAATAGTCTCACTATGTCTGATCATTATTAAGGTTTATGTACGTATATTAAGACCCTGAGTAGAACAACCGTTGACGGGTAGTCTCGGCGTAGTTCTGATTTTGGTCTTTAGATTATTGTTACAAGTGACGTCCGCGACAGGGCATAGTGAGGTTTCTGTTAGAATCATTTTGTTCAATGTGGTGCGCAATGCCGAGTTTGTGCAATTCTGGGATGTTTTTTTAAGTGAAAATAGATCGATGTGCAAATGGGCAAAGCCAATGTGGTGCGCAATGCCGAGTTTGTGCAATTCTGGGATTTTTTTTAAGTGAAAATAGATCGATGTGCACATGGGCAAAGCCAATGTGGTGCGCAATGCCGAGTTTGAGCAATTCTCTGATTTTTTTTTAAGTGAAAATAGATAAATGAGCACATGGACACCGAGTTTGTGGAATTCTTTGATGTTTTTCGAGCGAATACTGATCGTTGTGTAAAAGGGAAAACGAGGTTGTGCGTGATGTCGAGGAGTAATGTAACTTTATTTATGTGTAATGTTTAACATATCGTTTGTGTATTTTAAATTTGTATTGTTGTTTTAATTGTGAATTATATTTAAGACATAATTTTTCATTTAAATTGTATTTTTAATTTTTTGTTTTTTGATATGTTTATAACGCTTTCCGACTTACGATATATATGGATAGTTCGACGATCGACTCAACTGCAAAACTGTAAACTTTAACCCTTGAAGTAACGTTTACCTCATATTTTAATACGTAGTGATTGGTATCGTAATTGCACTTGATAATATGAGTTCATTGATAATATGTGTGTGTGTGCGTATGTGAAGCATTGCTTAGTGTTCCAAGTTTGTAGTATTTATTTTATTATATTATTTTCTTTCATTCTGAGAAATTAGATTTTTTTATTTATTAATGCATAGAATTCTAGCATACCTACACAGAATATGGCGTGATTTAGGAATTTTATAAACTGATATGAAAGCTGTGTAATGATGTTCACATGCAATAAAAAATATTCTTTTTTTATTAATGTAAAGTTTAAAATTTTTAGAAATAATGAAAAATTGTCTAATTATTGGTATGTAAGGAATTATGTCGTTACGTAGCAAGAACGTAATTTGTAAAAATGATAAAATTGAAATGTTCCACAATATGAATTTAAATTTTAAAAAAATAGTTTATTTGTATAAATAAAAAAAATTAACAAAAAAAAAAATAATAATTTAATAAAAATCTTTGAAAATATTGAAGCTATACAACTATTAGAGACTGCGACGTTGTTTACCGTTTTAATAATTGGTAGAATTCGCTCACTGTATCATGGTAATTTTAAATATAAACAATTTATTATACTTATTATCAGTAACGCCTAAGCTTAAATGTTATAAATGTAAATTAAAAGTAAAGAATTTGATATCAATTTACAATAATAAACAATTTATTATTGTTATTTTTAAGAGAAAATAGAAAGTACACGTATTGTAAATGCGAGACTACCATACATCGTGACGTCATAAGCTTAGTCCCGCCCATTTATGGACGTGACACAGCTCCTCCTACTGAACTTTGTTGATGCAGCCTATTCTGCGCTTTTAACATAATGAGTAATGAGTAACCAGCATTTAAAATGCAGTATGTATGCAGTACCCATACATTTCAAATACAACAGTGAACTAATACAAATACAACACTGAACATAAGATCACTTTGTGATCAGGCAGGTTGGGGCGTTCTAGCAAAAACAAAACAAAACAACACTGAACTCTTCAAAACACGAAAAAAAGATACATCCCACACTAAAGAAGTCTAATCACCAGTTCAAACGTAAGCCGATCGTATAGTGATAAAACACTTCGTGTTCTAAGCATTGCTTCCAGGACAACTAATTTTCATCTGTACATTATCCTGACATTCGATCTTGAACTTCTGGAGACAGGATCGAATTTATTCTACGTCTAAAATCAAAATTTTGGGGTGTCATATCGCCGCTAAAAGCGCAGAATAGGCTGCATCAACAAAGTTCAGTATGAGGAGCTGCGTGACGTCATTAAATAATAAATTGCTTATTATTGTAAATTAATATCAAATTCTTTACTTTTAATTTACATTTATAACATTTAAGTTTAGGCGTTACTGATAATAAGTATAATAAATTGATTATATTTAAAATTACCATGATACAGTGAGCGAATTCTACCAATTATTAAAACGATAAACAACGTCGCAGTCTCTAATAGTTGTAGAGCTTCAATATTTTCAAAGATTTTTATTAAATTATTATTATTTTTTTTATTAATTTTTTTTATTTATACAAATAAACTATTTTTTAAATTTAAATTCATATTGTGGAACATTTCAATTTTATCATTTTTACAAATTACGTTCTTGCTACGTAACGACATAATTCCTTACATACCAATAATTAGACAATTTTCATTATTTCTAAAAATTTTAAACTTTACATTAATAAAAAAAGAAGAATATTTTTTATTGCATATGAACATCATTACACAGCTTTCATATCAGTTTCTAAAATTCCTAAATCACGCCATATTCTGTGTAGGCATGCTAGAATTCTACGCATTAGTAAATAAAAAAATCTAATTTCTCAGAATGAAAGAAAATAATATAATAAAATAAATACTACAAACTTGGAACACTAAGCAATGCTTCACATACGCACACACACACATATTATTTGCAATTACGATACCAAACACTACGTATTAAAATATGAGGTAAACGTTACTTCAAGGGTTAAAGTTTACAGTTTTGCAACTGTTGAGTCGATCGTCGGACTATCCATATATATCGTAAATCGGAAAGCGTTATAAACATATCAAAAAACAAAAAATTAAAAATACAATTTAAATGAAAAATTATGTCTTAAATATAATTCACAATTAAAACAACAATACAAATTTAAAATACACAAACGATATGTTAAACATTGCACATAAATAAAGTTACATTACTCCTCGACATCACGTACAACCTCGTTTTCCCTTTTACACAACGATCAGTATTCGCTCGAAAAACATTAAAGAATACCACAAACTCGGTGTCCATGTGCTCATCCATCTATTTTCACTTAAAGAAAAATCAGAGAATTGCTCAAACTCGGCATTGCGCACCACACTGGCTTTGCCCATGTGCGCATCGACCTATTTTCACTTAAAAAAATCCCAGAATTGCACAAACTCGGCATTGCGCACCACATTGGCTTTTCCCATGTGCACATCGATCTATTTTTCACTTAAAAAAACATCCCAGAATTGCACAAACTCGGCATCGCGCACAAACTCCCCAGAGTTGCACAAACTCGGCATTGCGCACCACATTTGCTTTGCCCATGTGCACATCGACCTATTTTCATTTAAAAAAACATCCCAGAGTTGCACAAACTCGGCATTGCGCACCACATTAGATTTGCCCATGTGCACATCGACCTATTTTCACTTAAAAATCATCCCAGAATTGCACAAACTCGGCATTGCGCACAACACTGGCTTTGCCCATGTGCACATCGATCTATTTTCACTTAAAAAAACATCCCAGAATTGCACAAACTCGGCGTCGCGCACAAACTCGGCATTGCGCACAACATTGGCTTTTCCCATGTGCACATCGATCTATTTTCACTTAAAAAACCATCCCAGAATTGCACAAACTCGGCATCGCGCACAAACTCCCCAGAGTTGCACAAACTCGGCATTGCGCACCACATTTGCTTTGCCCATGTGCACATCGACCTATTTTCATTAAAAAAAAACATCCCAGAGTTGCACAAACTCGGCATTGCGCAACACATTGGATTTGCCCATGTGCACATCGACCTATTTTCACTTAAAAATCATCCCAGAATTGCACAAACTCGGCATCGCGCACAAACTCGGCATTGCGCACCACATTGGCTTTGCCCATGTGCACATCAATCTATTTTCACTTAAAAAAAATCCCAGAATTGCACAAACTCGGCATAGCGCACAAACGCGGCATTGCGCACCACATTGGCTTTTCCCATGTGCACATCGATCTATTTTCACTTAAAAAAACATCCTAGAATTGCACAAACTAGGCATCGCGCACAAACTCGGCATTGCGCACCACATTGGCTTTTCCCATGTGCACATCGATCTATTTTCACTTAAAAAACATCCTAGAATTGCACAAACTCGGCATCGTGCAAAAACTCGGCATTGCGCACCACATTGGCTTTGCCCATGCGCACATCGATCTATTTTCACTTAAAAAAACATCCCAGAATTGCACAAACTCGGCATTGCGCACCACATTGGCTTTGCCCATGTGCACATCGATCTATTTTCACTTAAAAAACATCCCAAGGCCCAAAGCGATATTTTCCGGAGTACCTTTGCAACTTAATGCAATTACCTCCACAACTTCGTTAAGGAAAACTGAGGTGATTAAGACAAAGCACTGGCTGAAGGGTAATGAAGGAGACCATTATGGGCTTACGGGGAAGGAAGTGAATAAGGAGTCCATTCTATGGACGATAAATTCTTTCTGCTTTCAACCTGTTTTACTAGGTTGAAAGAGAGAGAGGGGACGGATAAAGGCGGATTCCTGAATGCATTGCATTAATGGAATCGCAAAGATTGAAAGACAATTAGCCGGGAATCATAATTTTCCAGGGCTCGGGAAAGGTATATTAGGTAATACGGAAAACCGCAGTAATCGCTAATGCCTTGGGGATGGGCTGGGGGGGGAGAGAGTCTTACGACTAAAGCAGAGCAAGGGATGGTGGAACGAAAAGAAGGGGGGAAAGGATTCAAGAGTAGAAAAAGTTCTCCTACCGCCTGTCGCGAGAGTACAATAGGAGCAACTTTTGGAGCGGAAAGAACCGTGAAAAGGTTAACTGTAGAAAAGACGGAGAAGTTTTAGGATAGTTAAAGGGAAGGGAAGTAAAGAAAAACGTTAAAAGTTGGAGAGGAGAGGTGGATTAAAAAGTGGAAAGAAATAAAAATGGGGACAGAATTAACCAAAATTACCTGATTGCAGTTGGTGTTTGAAGATATGCAAGCTTGTATATATGCAAAAAACATCCCAGAGGTTCACAAACTCGGCATTGCGCACCACATTGGCTTTGCCCATGTGAACATCGATCTATTTTACTTAAAAAAATCAGACATCAAATAAATTCTCCAATGCTCATATACTCAGAAATTTGCTTTCACTTAAAGAAATCAGAGAATTTTGCAAAAAATGTGTCCAGAAAAATGATACAAAAGAAAAATAAAGCTGCCAGAATAAAGCAACTACCAAACATCCAAAGTGCCATATTAAGAAAAGCACCCAATATTTTACTTAAGTCAATAATAATAAATGAAACTTACCTTCAGTCCTCTCCTTTTGCAGACTATATGTCTGTGATCTCACTGAGAAGTATACGCATCAGTTGGCTGGCGTCGGATTTCTTCTGCTTCTTTCTCCAAATATATTCCGCAAGATAGGAATCAAACTGTCCTTTTTGCCTTACTAGAGCCACGGAAACTTCTTTTGATTGCCACCCAAGTTCCTTCAATACTATTGGTATGCGCACCTGTTTCTAGATCTTTAAAACTCAAGCTATGATTGACTTTCAGGTGCGCATACCCTTCGAACTCGAGACAGTCGTACGCTTTCCAACAATCGGATATAATAATCGATCCTGGTAGAACATTCTCTTTAATGATTTCTAGCAATGTTTCGGCACCTCTGTTTTCAACAACTCTAAAGACGCATTTATCTGTTCCTCTCTCAACCAAACCAAAAACCCATTTTCCTTCGACTCTTTTCCCTCTATGATGATTTTGCTTGCCAAACTTGCTTTCGTCGATTTCGACAATGACACCTTCCCCACCCAACTTAACATTGTCCTTCAAACATAACTCCATGCATACTTCTCTACAAAAACTTTTCCAATCTGTCACCGTATTTTTAGCAATACGTAATTCCGTTCGTATAAAATCATTCCCGCACTTACCCAACCACATATAGGCCCACCAGCGGCCGAGCGGTAAAGTCGCTGAACACTGGTAGTTCGGTCCGAGGTTCGAATCCTGCGAACGGGCTGGCTGCATGGGCGTTTCCGTGGTTTTCCCCATGTGTAACGTGTATACGAGCCAGTTTCCCTTAGAAAGTCCTCCACGAAGGCATCCATCCCCTTAGGCAGATAGCCCTCGAGGCTTTGGGTTAATCACACACACACACACACACACCAACCACATATAGGTAACTCGCAACTGACCTTGAAATTCGATGCCTACATTCGCCTCTAGTAACTCTGCACATCCACTCAAAACCGTCTATACGGTTTTTTCGCTCTACTAGTTTCATATTTGTTCCACAAATCGGGCACTTATACGATATTGCAATCAAACCTTTCTCCATACACCATTCAATAACACAATTTTTATCTCTTCGCTCCAACTGATAAAAGAAATCCAGATTCAAATACTCATCCATTCTGCATAAGCACCGAATTAGACACACTCATGAATAATCAAAACATTCTTTAGGGAAAAGAATTCTTTTCTGTATTTTCAGAAGTTACGGTTATAATTTTTAATTCATGCATTCAATATTTTCAATCGTTTGCTAATGATCGTTTTCAATCGTTTGCTAATGTCGTTTTCAATCGTTTGGTATCTTAATAATACATTTGTGAGAGATAATTCGTTGCGTTAAATGCTAACAATACCATACAGCACACAAAAGTAGATTTACAATTTAAAAAATCTCGCACAGAACATTATAAACCTACCATTTCAACTCAGTTAAAATATAATTTACGTTTTCTTTAAATACGAAGCTATAGCATACTCATAATTTGTTTTGAAGAAGAGGCGTAACCAATATTACGTCATAAAAGGCGTGTCCAAGCATAAGAGAAGTAAACACAGCATCGACTGATGCAGCCTATTCTGCGATTTAGCCCATATGGCCATTATAATTTATTGCTTTATTTTGCTTATCTTCAACTGGCCATCTAGATCCTCTAGAACTTCCGTTCCTTTAGTGAGTATGTTTTTTGGTTACTCTCTACCAAAGAATTTGTAAGGAAGAAGAAATAAAGCTTCGACAACACAGCAACGCCAAGCGGACACCCGCTCTGGCTTGGTCTGTGTGTATCCAAAAGGCAACCTTTACAGGGGCAAAGCCAAGTCTGGTTTATTAATTTAACCAGCCAAGTCTGATCTGATGATCTACGGAACCACACATTTGACTGTTTCCTGAAGCGCCATATTGAATTGTTGTTTTGATCATGGAAATCGGATATTTTCAGCGATGGATTCTCCAAAGATGATCGATGAAGAAAATTTCATATGTGAAAGGTATGTAAAATTGCTAATTCTTTATTTCTTTATTTTATAATGTATAAAATGTCTTAATCGTTAGCATCGCCTCACTTTAAGGAATATTTCCTAATTTATAATGATTTGTAAATGATGGTAATTTAGTTGTGAAATGCTTTTACACTAAACATACTTCAACTTGTAAAAGAAATCAAAGGAATTGGATCCTATTCCCGTATTAAAACACCTTATTAAGTAAAGCAGATTCATGCCTAATCTATAAAATAATAATAATCGCCCCCCTTTTCTTTTAATGAAACTTCATTTGTCAAATCTCATTTTTCATGCTCTTTCATTCAACGTAAGAATTTTTTTCAAGAAGATATGCTTCCATTCACTGTGTAAAACTTTTAAGTTTAGGTTATTCGAACCTTATAAGAAATTATTTCAAGTTATTATTTATTTATATTATTCATTATTTTACTCATAAGGACTTATTTCATTGAATTTTATATGTATAAATATATGTTCAAGATTTTCTTTGAAAGGTCTAGAGGATATTACATTTTTAGTGCAGAAATAAATTACCTATGTAAATCAATTATCATGATATTTAACTTTTTGTGAATGGGAACCTATTTCTAAACCATTTGCTAAATATCTAATGTGATAATGAATTTTTAAATGAAATGACTTTTATAAGGTGATTTAATTTTAAACCATTTGCTAAATATCTAATGTTTTTACTGTGATAATGAATTTTTAAATGAAATGACTTTTATAAGGTGATTTAATTTATTTTTTTAGGCCCAAAAAATATATTAGAATATGTACAGTTAACATTTCCTTTAAAGTGGCCACCATGGCCAAATTAGTGGGCTGAATTGTCAAACTGGTGACTTGCAACTTTTAATTATTGCCAGGCTGTGTCTGCTTTAATAAGGAAGTAACATATAGTGCATATATAGCAGTTTTTCTTTTAATTTTCAATTATCAGTTTTAATGATAAGTTCATTAATATTCAGATATATGCTCCCAACTTACATTAGCTCAAAGTTATGCAGCTCCTTATTTTATTTTACACATTTGTGCTTATAGTTAATTTGCATTTGTTGTATTTGAAATTATCTGGGATTCATTAAATGATGACAAACAAAAGATTGCTTTGATGATATAAGAGTTTTAAAAATGGGATAATTTATGCTAATTGCTTAAAAACTAGTTTATCTATGTGTAACATGTATATAAGTTTTAAAAATATCTTACGATATCATCTACAAAGATCATCACCAAAGACACAGATCACACATAAAGAGACAGATCTAAACAGATAGCCGTTGCCACAATCCTAATAACCCTATTGAAGCCATTCTTGTGTCCATCTGTGGCCGAGTGGTGAAACCACTGAGCACTGGTAGTTTGGTCTGAGGTTTTAATCCTGTGAATGGGCTGGCTGCCTGGGCGTTTTCATGGTTTTCCCCAAATGCAATGTGTATACGAGCCAATTCCCTTATAAAGTCCTCCACAAAGGCATCCATCCCCATAAGCAGATAGCCTTTTTACCCCAATCAAGGTTGATTACAGATGTGTGTAAAAGCTTTTAATTTTTGCATTTTGAAATAAATGAGATTTAGAATTAATAGCAATGATTTTTTATTTTGTACATATGCAGAATATATGCATCTCTGTTATTAAATAATGAAGAATATTTATGTATGTTCTTGTACTGTGGAAAATAGACAGTAGGTAGAGCTGGATTACTTATAGATGTCCAACTAAGGAGAGTATTTACTCTAAGGTAAATTAAGTATGCAATTACAGTGGTTGTTCACACATTTTTAGAATGAGTTTGGGAATTAATTAATGTTTAAAATGTAAAGGGTAATAGCCATTTTTCTGTACTGTCAGTTTCCTGTGTTGTGATTTCCATGATACAAATGTTTTTAGTAAAATTTATGTGCGTATTGGTTTCCATTCCTTTCCACTACTTTATTTCAGTCATTTACATAAAGCCACTTTTCATCAGTGATCCCAATGTTTTTCCATTTATCTTGTACTAAATAGTTTTCATATAGAATTCTACAAATAGTACTGTGTTGAGCCACATGCTCTGGCAAACATTAGGTTTTTTTAATTTGTAAATCTTGGTTTATTGTTTTATTTATTTTTGGCACATATGTATTTAAAGACTAATAACATAATTGTATAATTGATGACTGTATTGTTGGATTTTCTCTTGTTACCAACAGTTAAACTTCAGAAACAGTACCTGTCTTTTTCAGGTAATGGAGTCTTCATTTCATGTCCAAGTAATAATAGACAATTTTTCTATTTCTGATTAGTAATGTTCCTTATTTTGTCGATAGAAATTTTAATACCATGCATTTCAAAATGTTTTTCAATTATGGGATAAGAATATCTCTTTCCTGAAAGCGCAAAAACATATCCTTTAACTCGCAGCTTGTTTACATGCAACATTTTGAAAAAAGAATTAAATTTAAGTGTAGGAGATGATATTTTTTATTCTAAATAATAAACTGTTCACACAAATTTTTTTCCCAAAGCATTTGCTTTCTTTAGTTTCTTTATTGAAATAGTTCTAAAAATAGTTAATTTGGATTCCGAACAAATTTTTATGATTTTTGTTATGCTATATCTGTAAAGCAATTTTGTTACTACTAAAGTTTAGCTTATTACTTAATTTGCTCAAGTCAAATTCCAGAATGAATGCCATTTTTATATGTAATTACATAATTGTTGTATGAAAATAATTACAGTTGAATCTAGAATTAATGGGTCGTCTGAGATTTCAGCAAAAATTGTGAAATTGGACTAGTGAATCGCATTTGAAATAAGCAAACGTATGTTTCAAATATTGTGAAATGAAACATAAAATTTATGTATATATATAGTGAAATGAAGATTTCAGTCCAGGTGAATGGGCTGGTTGCGCGGGCGTTTTTATGCTTTTCCTCATGTGTAACGTGTATATGAGGCAATTTTCCTACAGAAAATCCTCCATGATGGCATTCCTTTTTCTTAGCAGATAGCCCTGGTGTGCTTTACCTTAATCAACTAAACTAGTATTTACATCTAATTATTAAATTTTATACTAAATTTTGACATTTATTTATACTCATGTTTAGAAGGCAAGGTATTTAAAAATTGGAACTTTATAGTTTGTTAAATGAAGATAAAATCTTAATTATTTTAGGAGGAGAACAGAAAACAAAATGCATGAAATTGAGTGATTCATTTATTACAGATTCTTCTGTAATTTACATATTTTTCTACCTATCATAACATGTCATTCACTAAATTTTTATTTTTATAGTTAATAGAACTCTTTAGCTAATTGAAAATGTTTAATCCTATGAATTTTTAAGAAAAAATTAAAACATATATTTCAAATATTGTCTTTGTAATATGTAAATATATCATAAAATTGTATCTGTCATGACATATGAATGAATTTTTATATTGATAGAAATGTTTGATTGAGAAAGTTAAACCTTTAATGAATTATCATTTATTCTTAGTTGATTTTGTATTTATGTAATACTTGATAATGTTGCAATTTATTGATTTTATTATTGCTGTAAGGGTATCTCTAGAAGGGCACTTGTGTTTTCTGAAGTATGTATACCAAAACAATTTCAAAGCATTATGAATGAAAGATAGTAAACAGTATTTAAAATTAAGTAAAAAATGCTAAAAATATTTTATTATTATTCCAGAAATTTTGTGATTTAATTCAGTTTTATTAAGAAAACAAAAATTATTTTTATTTTTGTATGTATTTGTATGTATTTTTGTTTTGTACTTTGAAAAGTTCATTAGAGCAATTTAATTTCTGCAAGTTGCACTGTTTTACTAAAAATCAGTATATTATTAAGATTATATTATAATGTAGGTTTCTTTTATTTTCCTTATTCTGTAAATTATTAGAAAATCAACCTGTTTATAACGGATAATATAGAGATTCTGATATTTTGTCGTAAATTACCCAAATCTCTAACAGTTTGTAGATGCTTTTGTTTGTGATCTATGAAGTGAAAATACATCAGTGGTCAAGTTTCCTGGTTGGTTGAATCATAGTGGAGTAAATTACTTGAAAATATAATCAACAGTCTTAAGCTGAATTTCTTATGTCATTATATGCAATAATAAAATATACAATCAATTTTCTTTTGGAAGTATTCGGTTGTTGCTGTATGATTTATTCATGGTTTACATATCATGAATGTGAATATTTTAATTCATATTTTTTTATCATTGTAATTCTATTTATTTTAAATGAAATTAATTTATTTAAAATAACTGAAAAGCTTATTGTTTAAGACTATTAAGTATTATTATTTTCAAATTAGCAAAGCTTATTGTGTAATTTTCGTTTTTAAAAACACGTAATTCTCTTGCTATGATCAAAGAAATCTCTGATAAATTTTGTGCTAAAAATATGTCATAAAAATGTTAATTTCAGTACTGTGTATAATTTTCAGCTTCCCATGCCTTTTAACATATTTTAGTTTTATATGTAAAGCAACTTTTGATGCATAATAAGCAATCTAATTTAGAAATATTTCTGGAAAATTTATTTTTATTAATTTAATGTTAAAAATGTTATTTTAGTTAGCAATCTTTTAATGTGTAATCATTTTAGAATAAAGGAAATTTAATTATTTTTAATAGTTCAAGAATATTTTCACTAAATGTAATTGTAAAAAAAATTAAATGATACATTTATAACTGTATATATAAATTTCTGAAAAAGATTCTTTATTTCAGAGTAGTAATATGATATATTCCATAAGATGTAATCAAATATTAGTTAAAATAAAATGTAAAGGGAATGTTATGTCAAATCATTATATAAAAATACAATATTTTCATGATTTTTTCAAGTCTTATATGAAAAAGGAATAATCATGTGGTAATTTCTTTTGTCATGATATAAAAATTATTCGTATTTAATATGAAATTGTTTGCATATAAATAAATTTTTTTTCATTATTTTAATTGTGTTGTCTTCACTTTTTACTCTAAAAAATCTTCTACATATATTTAATATTTAGCTAATTTTTATAAGAGATGAATTTAATTGCTGATCAGCATTTTAAATTTTCTCCTGTCAAAAAATGAAATGTATTAATAGTATTTTTTTTTTTTTTTTTTAAATTTCTAAGTAAAAATAATAATGAGTAATTTAAAATGCCTAAAATTTGCGCTAAAGCTGCTAAGTAATAAATCAATAATTTATTATTAGAAAAGGTATTTAGATATATCCAAGGAAAAGCGCCGCTGTATCGAAGAGCCACGGCTATGCAGTGAAACACCAGCGCAGGGTGAAATTTAAACAGCGCAGTTCGAGGAGATAGTAAATTTTTTACTTTGAAATAAATCAAAATGTTTTATTTTCATCCATTTCTGGAGTTTTATGAGCAAAAGGATGTTAGTTGGAATTTTGGGGCGAATTATAGAAATCCTGTCCAATTGTTACTTTCAATTTAAACAGCAAGCCGTATGAAGACAAAATTTGAATGAAATAAATTTCTTAATTCTTTTCTTCTGTAAACTTAAAAAGGGGCAAAACGTAATAAATTTTTATGGATCCATAGTTAAAATTTTACAGTGAAATTTTAAAAGCAAAATTTGCAATAACTAACTGAAACAGAAAAAAAAAAAAAAAAAAAAAAAATATTTAAAGACAATTAAAGGCACCTCTAAATAAATTGAAAACACTGAAATACATTATAATTATCCGACAACAACTTTAAAAACAAATTACCATGAAAACGTTTAGACAATTATTTGGAATGACCATTGTGAAAACCAAGAGCAAAGTTTTCACCCAATAGCCAAAACCATTTCACTTACAGCATTACATTTAAAAAGTCTTTAAAAGAATTTCACATATCTAAAACCAAGGACCTCTGACTACAACAACAAAGAACGTTTTCGAACAACGTGGTAAAAGATTGCTAACATGGCCGACGGCATGCTGCATTCTTTGATGCTGCTTTGTTGCCTCCTGACATGCGCAGTGGGGTACGGAGGATGGATAGCTTTAGAATGGTTTGCCCCTTTAAAGTTAGTTTCAGGGATATACATAATGTGTCTCTTCGGTCTGACGGAGCCACATTTGCCCCGGAAAACCTTTACTACTTCTTTTAACAGATTCTTTGGCCGCGCTCAAATAAATGAGCACGACATACTGGATACGATCTTCAGAGCTGTCAGAGATTACGAAAACTTATGCGAAAATTTAATATTTTAAGTACTTACAATATTCATTTACTGGTGACTATGCTTTCAAAGTGCATGTCTGTTTCCTTGTTTTATGTAGCGATTTTAAACTTCTTTTTACCTCTGTAACTACGTTAACAAAATTGGGGCTTATGTATATTTTTATAATTGCGTATGCCGCTTTATTTTTTCATTTGCATTGTGTATTGTACCGTCACCACCGGAAAAACAAGGCCTCCCTTCTGCTGCGAGTGACGTCAGTCAGCCGGGGACTAGTAGGCACAAGGTTCTTTAATATACTAAGGTTAGGCCAGGAACGGTAAAAGCGTGCCATTGGTTGCTGGCAGTGACGTCACCCGGGAGACAAGACGCATCGGCCGACGCGTCTGCTACATGATTTTGGTAATGGAAAAAATGTAAACTAAAGCAAAATGATCATTTTACATGTGGTAGATACACCGGAAATACCGGATATATACTTTCCGATTAAGTATTTAGTTAAAGAAAATGTTTATTTTATGCACAGAATTCGTACGAATGCTGAAAATAATTGTAAACATTAAATTCTTTTCGTAAAGCAAAGCATTAGAAAATGAAAAACGATATTTAAGTTAATTAAGGGAAATAAATATTGTAAAACAAGGTATTTTTCAATATTTTTTCGTAGTATTGTTTGCACTAAATAAATCTTGTTGAACAGAACACATCATGGCATAACTGCTAAGACCATGGTAAAAACATAATCAAAAAATATTATTCTATTTATTTTCATTGCTCATGCACTTTTTTTAATACAAATGAACTTTGACATTCCATGAGAAATATATAATCGTGATTTTCAGTTTAAATTACATATCTCAAGCAAAAATATATATAAAAAGATTTGACTTAACAAATTCATATTTAAATACCATAAAATTCTACAAATTTCTTAATATCCGTCATTATACTTTTAAATAGTATACTTATCACATTCTTTTTAAAGTGAAAAGTCACTTCATACTGATTCACTTCAGATTTTAGCAGAAGTGCGTATATTTTCAGTATAATCTAAAAGTACTCTTATAATCCCTTACACTCCCAAGATTTCTATATAACATTTATCCTGACGTAATTATTTGCTATAGTAAATAATCTTCGATATTGGCATCCTATTCTTCCTTCCATACATTAAAAATGGAACAATTAAAATACATTTTCTTACACATATACGCACAATAATAATAATAAGAAACTTGCCTTACATCTTAGTTTCGGCCCACCAGCGGCCGAGCGGTAAAGTCGCTGAACACTGGGTAGTTCGGTTCGAATCCCGCAAACGGGCTGGCTGCATGGGTGTTTTCGTGGTTTTCCTCATGCGTAACGTGTATACGAGCCAGTTTCCCTGAGAAAGTCCTCCATGAACGCATCACTCCTATTACGCAGATAGCCCTAGTGTGCTTTGCCATAATTAAATACACCACCACATCTTAATTTCAATTCAGTCTGTACACAAATTAAATATTTTTAATCACTAATGTATTTTTATTAGCTTGTTTCTTAAAATAATTTTGTTATACTCGAAATATGTGTTCAATATTGAATTATTTTTCTTTCTCTTATAATTAAAAACAAGTTATATGGAATCAAAATTAAAACATATGCAGCAGTTAAATAACACTAAACAGAATATCTTACTTTCTCTTTCGCTATTTGTATTCTAGCATTATACACAGATTTGTTTTCCTTCAGGTTCAAGCATGTGTAAGTTATATCAATTAAATTACATCACACATACCTGTATGCATGAGTTAAATAACACTGAAGGAAATATGTCACTCACTCATTCGATGTTTGCACCATAGTGTGGTCGAGAAATTGTCCTTTCCTCACGGTGAGGCATGTATCAGTTTACTTAGTTCGCAAAGCTTAACCCAGACGCTGCTTCAATAGATAGAGTTACGTTTGGGATGTAAAGAAAGTAACCAAAACATGTGAATGAAGTTGGATACGCAAATTTATTAACTAATCATTTAGGTACTCAGTATTGGTAAACATGACAGTGAGTTTAAATATCTCACTACGATGTAAGTCTCATACACAAAATGAAGATTATGATAAAAAATGATTTAAAATGAGAAATTTTTCAATTTAAATGTAAAATAGCAGTAAAATGAAAAATAAATGTAAAATTACATCACAGTTATGTATGAAAACTACATAAATTCATTAAAAAAAATAGTTATTTTATCTGGTTGTAAAGAGTGTTTTCCGCCAAAAAACGTATTAACGTGTATAATTCTGACACAACGCTATAGCACAATTTGCCACTTCCGCTTAGGTATAATAGCAAATTAACAACACGAATCAAATCAAACTGTTGATGCAACGAAAGTAAACAAACGCCAAGAACTAACGCTGTCACCCACAAGACGTCATGCGTATGTGGCATAACTTTCTCCCTGCACTGCGCATCGCTCTTGGGCATAATAAACCGTCACCGCTCTTTTCGGTAGTAACGTCAACGTGCAAGCATGCTTGTAGTTTTAGCGGGAAATTTCTATATTTCATAAAACATTTAATAATATTTCATTTGTTAATAATCTGTTGAAGGATGGTTTATACTTGTTGTGCTCCTAACTGCAGAGGAAACTATCCAAACACTGAAAAAGTACAGATGTTTTCTATACCCAAATCGGATTCGTTGTGCAGAAAATGGCTCCGTGCAATTCACCGGCAGAATTTCATCCCATCAAATCATTCTAAGGTACGTACAATCAATTTTTTAAACTTATGATTTATTTCTCGATCAAAAATTAGGCCTTATTGTTGCTTTTTTATACTAATTAAACTTCTATATATGATATTGTTATTATAAACTGAATTTGAATTCTATAAAATCTGAAATTAATTATCCTGATATATAAATGAACAAATAATACAGTTAGTCATTAATTCTAAAGCATTTAAATCTGTAATGAAATCTAGTGAGATATTATTTAAAGTACAATATTTAAGTTAATATTAGGTAAGCAAAAACTTTCTAGAATATCAGCTGAATTTCAGTATACATACACATCATTCCAGTACATAATGTGTAGAGTATGTCTTGAAGTACTAGGTAGATGAATTTTAGCTAGTATTTTTCAGGTTCCAAAATTTATTTCTGAATGGAAGTCTGTATTTTCATTTTACATTTAAATTATTTGTAAGATTTTTCTTATGAATCTACAATGATACTCAATGCTGAATTTTTCATTCTTTTTAGGTTTGTGAGAAACATTTTGTTGAATCAGATATTGAAAGAACAGTCGAACATTTTGATGAGAAAAAAGGAACTTCAATAAAAATTAATTTAATTCGTCCAAGGCTTCGAAAGGATGCTGTACCTTCACAGCTGCCTGGCTGTCCAAAATATTTATCAGGTAAATCTTCAACATCAAGAGAAAGTGCCGATGATAGAAGAGTTCGAATTGATAGAAACAATATACAGAGTGCTCTTGCTGCAAGCATAACCAGTAAAGAAATTTACGACAGAAAAAAATGTTTTTACTCGTTTTCTGAATTTTTATCGTGCATAAAGTCTGAGAATGTTCCTGATGCTTGAACAGTTATTTTCAAAGACGGTAAAGTTGTTTTTCTTATTATTGATACTGAGTCTGTACCGATTATTGAAGCTTTAGTAGTAGTGGCAGAAAATTTAATGTGTCATGTTTTTATCGGTAAATCAGAATTAAAAATAATAGATAACTAAAGTAATAAATAATATAAATAGTTTGTTTGAAGTTTTAGACTTTGTATTGAATATTTCTAAACCACAAAATGAAAATTTATTTTCCAATGTTATAAAAACAGCTATTACTCTATTGAAAACTGTTAAGACTGATGATAGTGATAAACAACAAACTGTGGAATTCATTACAGAACAACTGTCCAATCTTATTTGTAAAAAGGAACGCATACGTTATTCATCACATATGTATGTTTTCTTCGTTATTTTATATTCCATTTCTCCCCATGCATATAAATTTTTTAGAAGTTCATGCAATATCATTATGCCACATCCAAGAACAATTTACAGAATATTTTCTGGATTTAATGCTAATCCCATTAAAGAGCAGTCTGATGAAAACTTCTTATCTTTCATAAAACAAAAAGCAGATGGCTTGAATTCAGAAGACCTTATAATTACATTAATGATGGATGAAATACACATAAAACCATACATAGACTATAAGGGAGGAAATGTTGTTGGTATGGCATATAACAGTAATAGTGTTGCAAATACAGCATATGTATTCATGATACAAAGTTTATTATCATCATTTAAAGAAGTTGTACTTATACTGCCCATTAAAAGAATCCAAGCTGAAGACCTTTTTTCAGTTTTAAAGAAAACAATAATTGGTTTACATAGTTTAGGGTTAAAGTTGTGTGTATTGTCAGTGATAATAATGCTATAAACAGAAAAGCAATGTCTTTTTTTTTCTTCCCCACCGCAGTTAAGTATTGTTTATCAACACCCATGTAATAAAAGTGATCCTTTGTTTTTTATCATCGATTCTGTTCATATCTTTAAAAGTATAAGAAATAACTGGTTGAATAAAAAAAATTGTGAACAAGCATTTTATTATCCTGATTTTGATGATTTTGAGAAATTACCATTATCCACTGCCTCATTTAAATCACTAAAACAGCTTTATGAAATTGAGTCAAATTCTTTAGTAAAATATGCATATGGACTATCTTTAAAATCCCTCAACCCATCAAACTTGGAGAGACAAAATGTCAAACTTGTTAACAGTATTTTTAACAATTATGTTATTGTTGCTCTTTCTACCATTGGCAAGGAGAATAGTATTTTAAATTATGCTAGTACTGCAAGTTTCATAAAACTAATTTATAACTGGTGGAATATTGTCAATGTTAAAACACCTTTGAAAGGTCAGAGGCTAAATGATCCATTGCAAATGTCAATATTGCCTAATAATTCTTTGAATGAAAAGTTTTTAAAAAGATTTCTGTTATGGTTAGATGTTTGGAAAGCTAATGCTCCCACAACTGGGACCTTTATAAAAGAAACGCATTTAGCTGTTTCTCACACCACACATGGGTTATTAGAATTATCTAAGTATTGTTTTCATGAGTTAGGATTTAAATATTTTCTTGCAGGAAAGATACAGACAGATGCATTAGAAGAGCGATTTAGTAAATATCGCATGCTTGCTGGATCTCAGTACCTAATATCAGTAAGACAAATTTTTGAAAGTGAATCAAAATTAAGAATGCAAAATTTTCAACCTTTATCTCTGAGATTAGTAGCACGTCGGAACATTTTAATTGACTGTATTGGAGAAGACTGTGTTACAGATGATAACTCAAATGTTTTAGACTTATGCTCAGAGTTCAATATTAATATTTCTGAAAATGATTTTCAAAATGTGTTACCAGTCTTAACTTATATATCCGGTTATTGCTCATATATGGCTGCAAAATCACTCAAATGTAATTCCTGGGTTGATCTTTACAATATGGTAACTGGTAGTTTGGCGACATTTTGGAGGCGATAAAGGTTACTACCTGGGACTTTGGTAATAATGTGAGCAGTACTCAGTTCCGATTACGCATTATTTTGCGTGAGGGAAATGAGAGATCATGGCATATGTCATGTGATATTAATGGACGAATTATGGTTCTTTAATCGGAAAAGGGGATAAATCGGGAAAAAATCTGGAAATTTTGTATTTAGCTTTATTCTGTGTTGTGTGAAACAGTGTTGGTTAATTTTTGGATCCCATGGCCCTAACTAAAGTGAATTCGAAATGGGTATTTAGGCATTGTGATAAAGAGAAGTTTGCTTTTTATTTAGCGGAGGAAATATGGAGGAAAAATTGAATGAATTAGAAAAGTGTATCCGCCACGTAATCAAGATTCTGAAGAAGATTAGGTAAGTTAAGATTTTTTAATTATTTGAGGATATTATTTTTATGCATTGTTCTAAATGTAAGGTGGAAAGGAATTTGGTATTATTGGGAAAATTGTTATTAGCAATGATTTAGTTTAAAGTAATTAGGATTGTAAGGTAATTTTTATGAATTTAATGTATGTGCTCATTTATATTTTAAGTAGTGTTTTTGAATTTAATTATATTTTAATGAAATGATAGTTATTTTGTGAATTTTATGTTTGTAGGAATTTGGTATACGTTTTAGTTGAAGTAAACGTGCATGGAAATAATTTAAATATATGACGCTAAGTATTTGTAATGGTAGCGGTATGAATTCGTTGGTGACGTTTATAATATAATAGATGATTTAGAGGTAAAAGTTTTTGGATATTTTATTTATTTTATATGTGGAAATGTTCATATTTGGAAAGGGTAAATACTTTTTCGCGATCAGGTAATTTCATATATGTTCTTTTTACCGGGTTTAAAGATTCAGAAAATTGTCATGTATTTTCGTGAAACTTTTCTAATTTTTGGCCATTTTTGTGCAATTCTGGGATGTTTTTTTAAGTAAAAATAAGTCGACGTGTACATGGTTTCGTGATATTTTAATTAAATGATAGTTATTTTGTGAATTTTATGTTTGTAGGAATTTGGTATACGTTTAAGTTGAAGTAAACGTGCATGGAAATAATTTAAATATTTGATACTAAGTATTTGTAATGCTTGCGGTATGAATTCGTTGGTGACGTGTATAATGTAATACAGTCAAAAGTCGTTAATTCGGACACCCATAATCCGGAATGATCTATAATCCGGACCTCAAAGCTACAAACTTTCTGCGCATGCGTCGCGTTGACGCATGCGCGTAAGACCTTTACTGCTGCTAATTTGCGCGTGCGCAAAATACGTTTACGAATGCGCGTTTAATGTATAACGGACGGGATAAGCTAAGCTAAAATTATCTAATTGTCTATTTCAGTTAATGTTGCAGATTGCGTTGTTCCTTAATCTTCGAATTGGATCCGGATTATTATTTTTTGCAGACTGTTAGAGCAATTTTATAAAAGTAAGCTTGAACTTTCGATTATGTCAAATAGAATTTCCGATATATATTTACTAATATGTAAAGGATATACAAAGCGAAAGTATCTTTCGGAGTCCATTAAACAAAAAGTGGAATTGCTGCAAAAAATGAATAAAGTTTATCTAAACTTTAACGTGTGTTTATCTAAACTTTGTTTATCTTTAACGCTGCGGGGGCGATCATTGAATTGGAAGTTGATCTGTCAACACTATCCTTATCTTAAGGGCAGATGTTTTTATTTTATTTGGCTTATAATTGCTTACTCAATGTGGTATTTCATCTCGTCTTTGATATGATTTAAATCAAATGCCATTATAACATAAAAAACGAAGCAACTTAAACAACTTACATTGAAAGAAATGTTTAATAAAGTAAACAAATAAATATTAAGCTTTTTTTTTTTTGTAAATTTTGATACCCTTTAAATCATAATTGTTCTTTATTTCGTAAATTACGGTTTCATATTTTTAATTTTATAATTTCTGCATGCCATTTTACCAGATTTAAACTGATGATCTATAATCCGGAAAAATCGATAATCCAGAATCGCCGAAGTCCCGACGAGTCCGGATTAACGACTTTTGACTGTAGATGATTTAGAGGTAAAAGTTTTTGGATATTTTATTTATTTTATATGTGGAAATGTTCATATTTGTAAAGGGTAAATACTTTTTCGCGATCAGGTAATTTCATATATGTTCTTTTTACCGGGTTTAAAGATTCAGAAAATTGTCATGTATTTTCGTGAAATTTTTCTAATTTATGAGAAAAAAGCAGTGTACATGGATATAGTGAAGAGTGTGCGCAATGCCATTTTTGTGCAATTCTGGGATGCTTTTTTAAGTAAAAATAAGTCGGTGTGTACATGGTTTATGTGTATGTGTTATTTTGAAAAACGCGTAAGGAGTATTGTGCACTTTTCCCAATTTTGCAGTGAATATTTGTCATGATTAAGCAGTTTTGTTTGATAAAATTTCTAGCATAAGTGTAATTCGGCTAATAGATTGTTGGAAGAAGTGTTCAGGAGATAAAAAGAAAAGAAACATGTCTTTACTTAGACAAAATGGCGGCGGGGAAAAAAAATAGAGGGTTGCTGTAGGAGAGTTGGTTGCCAAATTTTCGCCAAAAAATCGCCAAGTTACCATAATGTAAAGATCAACCAATTCCTGCTTTAAATTAATTGTCCTCGACAAAAATCTAAAATTAAGTGCAAATTATAATTTTATACGAAATTTAGACAGAAATGAATTACTCTTCCCCTCAACAGATGTTGTTACTGCAGTAACTTATAATTATGTCGTAATACAAAGATTATTAAGCGAAGAAAATGAAAAAAAAGTTTTTGAAGCAAAATAATCAAAGAAATATTGTTATTGAATTATCGTCTACTATTATTGATGAATGTGATTTTTTCTTAGTAGATGAAACTTGTGATAATGGCCATTCCAATGACACTTTATTAAATATAATTTTAGGAACATCTACAAATTGTTTTTTAAAAAATTATTGTACTAAAAAAAATGATCACATGCCTGTAACAAAAAAGCGAAAACTGCAAACTGTGAGTCTTAATGCTAATTAAATTTTCCGTAAAAACCCATTTCTTTGTTAATGGCTTTTTTTAAATGAGTATATATTATTGCAAATATCAGTTATGAATTCATTCTATATTACATTTACATAAAGTGCATTTATTATTCATTGCTGTGAGAAGCTGCAGTGCATTAAATAAAATATTATTAAAATTTTGTGTATTGTTTTTTTAACTTATTTTAATAATTAATACATTTATTAGCTTTTTCTCCATTCAATTTCTGTTCAGCTGGTTTCAAAATAATCAATTTTACTGCTTTCAGTAGAATCAGTTTTATATGCTATGTTCTGTACACATGAATAATGCACAAAATTTTACTCGCCCTTTTAAATTATTTTATGAAAAGCCTAATAATTCCTGTAAATGTTTATCAATGCAAAAAACAACAAAATTCTTAATAGATTTGTTAACAAATCTTTTATGACCAGTGTTAAAACTTATAAATTTAATGTGGAAACAGTTTGATAATAATTAAAATGCAAGGGACATTTTAAATACCCAAAATTTTCAAAGATCATAAACGCAAGGAAATTGAACATAATTTCTCCTAGTTGCATAACTTGAAAACTGACTTATAAATGCTTTTATATTGTAGTATATCATTACACCATCACTAGCTTTTTCTAGGTTCTCTTGTTTTTGCTCAATTGGTTTCAACAGAATTAATTTTATATGCTGTGTCAAATTCTGTAGACAAATGAAATTGCATAAATGTCACTTGCCATTACATTTCATATACTGTTAACCTAATTTAACTTACATTTCATATGCTAGACAATAACTTATAAATGCTTTGACACTATTAGGTTCTAATTATTAGTTCTTTCTGAATTCAATATAATTAATTTTATATAGTATGCTATGTAAATAAACAACACAAGATACATCACCTTCTGTTATTATTTCAAATATTGTTTATCTCATGTCGCTTAAACTTATATGGTAGAGAATAATTTAAGCATCCTCATGCATTATAATATACCACTACTTCATTTATTAGCTTTTGCTGAATTAAGTTTTTTGTTTAATTGGTTTCAAAAGTAATAAATGCCGTACACAAACATTATTTTTCACGTTACTGCCTAAAAACTTGTTACTTTAGTTATTCTATATAGCAGTGTCAATAAAATATTAAGTGTAAATAATATACATCGAAACTTATATTTATTAAATTTTATACAGCTTCTAATTTTCATTACTACATCATTTTGAATATGTTTTAATATTTAAGAAAAATGTTGTAATTAAATCAATAAAATATATTTTTGCTATTCTGTATAATATTTCATGTAAGAAAATGATTAAATTTTAGTCAAAAAAATATAGCTAATTAAATATCTGAGTTTTCCATATCATCACCACCATAATGTAAAACTTACATTAGATGATCTATTGCTTGCAGATTTTTCTTGTTATGATTATGTCTAAGGACATGAATTTGTTTCATCTATATGCATATTTTGATTTAGATTTAACCATAGATTTTAAACATACAGCAAACAAACTTCGTTACGGCGCTAATATAAACAAAGTTGAAAGCAGATGTTCTTGTCATTCAAGGGAAAAATAATGTACATGTTGTCGTTCTTACAGTAAAAACAAAATGAATTTGTTGGCTAACATGGTGGGAAAATGTATGGAAACCATTATGTGTCAGTCCTTTAAATGCCCTTTGAAATATTCATGCATACAGCGAAAATTCACCTGAACTTAAATTTTTTGAAGAATTTTATTTACTTACATTATTTTTTATTTTGGGGAATAAAAAATGAAATTTCTAATTTTTGAAGAAAATTCGCGCTGCCTAGAAGCTGCGAGTCCGTATTTTCCTTTACCCGCTACTAGTGACGTCACGATCGCAGTGACGAGGCCTTGTTTTTCCGGTGGTGACGATTGTACAGGTTTTTATATTCAAAATGCTGATTTTTCTGCCTGACGTGAAATATCAAGCCATTAAAAAATGGCGGCACCTCAATATGCGTTCTTCTCTCCAACTATTATTTTTTTTTGCCTTACTATGAAAGAAAAAGCCGCTGGCACGGGGTTTAAATTGAAGAACAGATCCTGATCTGTTTTTTTACTTAAAGCATTTCTTGTTCTTTCGAATTCAAACCCTAAACGTTTCGCTATGAAGTGCTTAAAACATTAATGCTTTAATGTTGAATGCTTATGCTTTACTAGCCAAGAAAGCTTGGCTGTCGAAAGCTCTGCTAATGTAACGCCCTGAGGGCACTTCACATGGAAGCAATTATATGAATCCCCACAATGGGAGGATGCAATGAAGGAGAAAAAGAAGGGGAAAGCGGACCATGGTCCCTGAAGGAGTCACAAATAGACCTGACATATGGGAATAGGTAAATTAGCGAGGGAGGCAGTCAAGATGTGAAATATTAGAACGGTCAGAAAACTCAGTAACGTATGAACAGATACAAGAAAAGTATATACAGAAATATGTTACAGACAATATATACTACAAATAAACAAATGCAAGCTCATGTATTCAAGAACGCATGCCAATTATGCATGAGAGATGAAACAGCTCAGGTCACGAAATTATGGTCGCGCAATCTGTGCGCAGTAAATGGACGGATGGTAAAGTCCTTCGAATCTATGCAGTAATTCAGTGTGGCACTAAAGTTTCCTGCGTCAGTGAGGAGTCCTTTTTTGAAAAATTTATCATTGAGTATATGCAAGTAGACGTCCATTGGCTCTAGCTTGAGATCATTGTGAAGCAGAGCATTTCTGATATAAAAGTGGGCCCCTGTAATAATTCTCAAAATTTTGTTCTGGACTATCTGCAGCTTCTTGGTGTTAGCAGGAGAAGCGGCGACCCAAGCCGGTGATGCATAACTCATGATGGGACGCAGAAAATCAATGTAAATATGGCGTTTCCTAATAAGGCTAAGTCCAGAGTTTTTACCTAACAGGACATATAGCTGATTAACAGCCGCTAAGGCTTTACCAGCAACATGTCTAATGTGAGTATGCCAGGTGAGCCTCTGATTGAGTATAACCCCCAGATAATTCGCATTATTAACTCTTAGCACACGTTGTCCAAAAAGATACAGAGGTTGCACTGAGGTATTATGGAGTCTTCTGCGCCCTATAAGTAGGAGTTGAGATTTCGCACCATTGATGGAGATCTTCCAATTAGTACACCAGTTTTCAATTTGAATAGTAAAGTCCTGAAGAATGCTAATGGCTCTGTTGGGTTGGATTGATCTGACAGCTACTGCAGTATCATCTGCATAGCATGCTAGAAACATATTGTTACTAAGATTTGCCTTGGGAAAGTCCGCTGTGTAGAACAAATAGAGCACCGGTCCCAAACAGGAGCCATATGGGACACCGGCCTTAATCCTAGTATATGTGGAGTAGCTCTCACCACAGTTCACAGTAAACAGTCTACTAGTAAGGTAAGATTTCAATAGCAGAATAAGTTCCCTCGGAAACTCTAATTGAATCAATTTGTAGATAAGTCCCTCATGCCAGACGCGGTCAAAGGCTTTCGCCACGTCCAGCATGAGGATGGCAGTGCAACATTTATGATGCAGGGCAGACCCTGCGAATTCTATAAGTCGAAGAAGTTGCTTAGTTGTTGAGAGATCCTTCCTGAACCCGTACTGGAAATCAGGTAGAAGGTGCATATAAGGGTTCATACGGCCGAGGATGATTCTTTCAAAAATTTTACCTAGTGTGGGTAATAGGCTGATAGGACGAAAATTTTCAGCTTTGGTATTGTCCTTTCTTGGTTTTGGAGGCAGTAAAATCTTTGCAATCTTCCAATGCTGCGGGAAGTAGCACTGAGTAAAACAAGCGTTGAATATTCCTGCAAGTTTAGAGACTGCATTCTGGGGCAAGTTACGAAGCATGTAATTACTGACTCCCTCTATACCGGGAGCTTTTCTCAGCCTGAGCTTCTTGATAATGCTTACAATTTCATTTGGGGAGGTGAGACTAAAGATATTAACTGCAGTTGGTTCATTAAGCCAGTCCATAGAGCTTATTTTTCACTACGGAGGCAAAGTTGACATTCACAGGGCTTGAATTGGGTGAAAATTGCATTTCTAGATGATTCGCAAAGATTTTGCATTTTTCAGCATCAGAGTAGGCAGCAAGACCATTGTGGGTAATTGGCTTAGCACATTCATGGGTCTTTTTGAGATTTTTCGTAAAGCTCCAAAACGAGTCACTGTGCGACTCTAATTTCTCAATCTTATCATCCCATTTTTCTCTTTTAAAATCATGGATTGCTTTTTTAATATTCTTGCTGATGCGATTCAGTTCATTTTTGACTGCAGGGTCGCAGGAGAGATTCCAGCACTTCCGGATCCTGTTTCTCTGTTTAATTAGCTCTCGAATATTTCTGGGAAGCCTTGTAATATTGTTAGTTTGCAGGATTACTTTTGTGGCCTCTTGGTATGCATCGTTCAGACAAGTAGTGAACATATCAATCTCCATATCAATGTCTGCAACGCTTTTTAGTGGATTGAATCTCGGGAGTCTTTTCTTGACTATATTATGAAAAAGTCTCCAATCAGTATGGGGGATGAACTTATCAGTGGGTTCATTAAAAATTCCTAAGGTGGCCACAATAGGAAGATGATCAGAAGTGAGCGCTTCATGCACCTGCATAGTCATGTTGATGCCCGCATTCGAAATAATAAAGTCCAGGATGTCGGGAGTATGGCCAGTAATAAGTGGCCTATACGTAGGAAAATTCGGTACAAAAATGGCAACTGGATGATTTTCTAGGAAATCTCGCATAATTAGTCCATTGTAGTTTGTCTTTCTGCACCCCCAGTCAGAGTGCTTACTGTTGAAGTCACCTCCTACAGTAAAAGAAGCATCATCTGGGATGATGCTGGCAAGAGTATTAGAAGTAAGTTTATTATCTGGGGGATTGTAGACTGCAGCGAAGTTTGTACGTCCATACCTGGGAAGCTGCACTTTCGTAACCGTGAGCTCTATCTGTTGCGAATAAGCAAGATGATAATTTACAATGAGCATATATGACAACGCCTCCCCCCTGTGATGTAACCTATCACAGCGAAAAGATCTGTGGCGTTCCGACAGATACTTCAACTTCTATTCATGTGATGGCGCCACGTGTAAAATCCAGTTCTTAATCGGAGCAGCAAAGCGACGTCATTACTCACTCAGACTTCTCGTCAGACAACTGTACGCGACGGTAGCATGAACTGTGTTCCGAGCTCTGCGTTGATCTCTGCAATGTAATTTAAATTGTAATTTAGTACTTAATATATTCTTTTGTTATAGGAGATTGTCTACTCTTATTTTCTTTAATTATATCATGCATTAAGCACACGACTACCAAAAGTGGTGACCTTTTGACTGAGCACGCTACTGCCAATGGATTTTCAACGACCCTAAGCCACGTGCATCCAAGGCATTCTGAAGAACTGACTAAAAATAACAACGAATATGGACATTAAACGTATGCTACAACATACCCCTTCAATTATTTCTAGAAGTATTGATATATATTGCTTGTGTTTTTTTCAAAGTCGTGCATATCATCGCAAGGAACTTCAGCAAATCATCAATGTGATCTGTTCCGTTCCGCTGACTTCGCCAGTCGTGCAATAATTCTTCGATCATTCAACTTTTGTGACAAATGTGATACAATAGTGATTTTCGCTAAATGTGCTACATCAGTAATTTTTCTGCAACGTGATACGGCAAAATTTTTCCCTCAGTGTTCGAAAGTAGTGAATTTGTTTCCCATGTGCTACAGGAGTGATTTCCTTTTTCCTTCGAAAGTGCCTTAGCAGTGTGAAGTGGTGATTTTGTGTGTGCGCAATACAAAATGAACGCATCATTTTTTTTTCTCAAATAGGGGTTTATTTTCAAATGCATTTCGGTAAAATATTATTTGTGTGTGTAATTGCTGACCCTGTCTTATATGTATGTGTATCGTTACGTAAATTTTTCTGCATGGTTAAAATATTTATTGTTATCATGGTAAAATATCAATAGTGTATCCTCATGCTACAATATTTGTGCTATTAAGTGTTTATTAATTAAAGTGCAAATTATCTATCAGTATGACCGACGATATTCCACCAGAGCCACAAAGCACACGCGTTGCGGTGAAGCCACCGCCTTTCTGGAAAAATAATCCTTCATTGTGGTTCGCTCAGATCGAAGCACAATTTTCTATCGCTCGCATTAGTGAGGATTCTACAAAATTCAACCATGTAGTTGCAGCAATTGAGTCTGATATTCTGAATTCAGTGCATGACTTAATTCTCAAACCACCTGTTTGTGATAAATACTCCAAACTGAAACAGCGGCTCATTGAAATCTATTCAGAAAGTGAATCTTCAAAAATACGTACTTTACTACAAGGACTTGAACTTGGAGATCAGCGACCTTCATACTTGCTGTCACGAATGCGTGATCTGGCAGGAAGCCATTTTAGTGACGACTTGTTGAAGTCACTATGGCTTTCGCGTCTCCCTAATAACATACAAATAATTCTTGCTGCTTCCAATGAAGATCTAACCCGTTTAGCAGCAATGGCTGACAAAATTAATGAACTTGTTACTCCAGCTTATGTCAGTGCTGCTAATGCTGCACCTTCCAGTTCATCCCTCGAACAACAAGTGGCTGAATTGACCAACAAAGTATCTGAAATCTCTACAAGTCTTCATGCTTCACGGAGATACAATCGATCAAATCAGGACCCACGTAATAAATTTCGTGCCCGAAGCAGGAGTCGATCTCGTCACAATACTCGAACGCAGTACAAAGAACCCACAAGTGGCATATGTTTTTATCTATTCTTTTGAACAAGTGGGAAACTAAATGGGCGGTCTTCTGCTGGCCAACAGAATGTCCGCCACATCGACAGAATAGTACTGGCTGATCGTTCAACTCAGTTATATTTTCTAGTAGATACTGGAGCTGACATATCAGTGCTCCCGAGAACTAAAAACAAATGCTCACCAACTTAATAAACTTGTACTGTATGCAGCCAATGGTACCCAAATTGCAACCTACGGCACCAAACTATTGACACTTGATTTAAACTTGCGCCGGACTTTCAACTGGCCTTTTATTATTGCGGATGTAACTCAAGCAATTATTGGTGTCGACTTCTTGACACATTTCCACCTTCTAGTGGATGTCAAGAATAATTGCTTAATTGATGCTACAACTCAGCTGACATCACAGGGCCAAGCTTCTCACATATCGAACGTACCTACCAACATAAGTGTTGTATCTGACAGCACACGGTTTCATCGGTTATTAGCAGAATTCCCTGACATTTTAAACCCATCCAAATCAGGGCAGCATACTCATCAGCCAGAAGTGTATCATCACATTGAAACACATGGCCCACCTGTATTTTCCAAGCCTCGTTGTCTTTCTCCAAAGATGCTAAAAGCTGCTCGCAAAGAATTTGAGTTCATGCTAGCACAGGGAACCATTCGCCCATCTAAAAGTCCATGGGCCAGTCCACTTCACATGGTTAAAAAGTCTAATGGTGACTGGCGGCCTTGTGGAGATTATCGTCGACTTAATGCCGTCACAGTCCCTGACAGATATCCAGTCCCACATATCCAAGACTGTACCCATCTTTTTCATGGAACAAACATATTTTCTACCCTCGATCTTGCCAGAGCATATCATCAGATCCCAGTGCATGCTGAAGATGTGCCCAAGACCGCAGTGACTACACCATTTGGTCTCTTTGAGTACTTATATATGCCATTTGGCCTTCGCAATGCTGGCCAAGCATTTCAGCGTTTCATACACCAAGTACTGTCTGGCCTCGATTTCTGCATCCGATATTTTGATGATATCCTGGTTGCATCTACAGATGCGGAAGAACATTTTCAACATCTGCGTCAGATTTTCACTCGCCTTTAAAGATCATGGATTAAAACTAAATCCATCTAAATGTGTACTTGGTCAACCCTCAGTTTCCTTTCTTGGATGGAGTCAAACCTTTACCAGAATGGAGTCAAACCTTTACCGGAAAGAGTCAAAGCAATTAACGACCTACCTCAGCCCAAAACCATCTCTGAACTGAAGCGTTTTCTAGCAATATTAAATTTCTACCGACGCTTTCTGCCAAATGCCGCAAAAACACAAGCCTGCCTACATGAGTTTCTGAAGAATAGCAAAAAAAAAAACGATCAACGAGCTGTCCCTTGGACTGAATCTGCATTTGAAGCATTCGTGCAATGCAAACACGATCTGGCAAATGCAGCCACACTTTCTTATCACTCACCTAGTGATCAGCTCTCTATAATGGTAGATGCATCTGACACGGCCATAGGAGCAGTGCTTCAAGCCCATACCACTAAAGGACTTTCCCCAATGGCATTCTTCTCTAGAAAACTTATTACTGCAGAAAGGAAATACAGCACATATGACAGGGAGCTACTTGCTGTGTACTGTGCTGTTAAATACTTCCGGCACAACTTGGAAGGACACGAATTCATCGTTTTCACCGATCATCGACCATTAACCTTCGCTTTTAGAAAAAACTCTGACTCATGTTCTCCTCGTCAGCTTCGACATCTGGATTTCATCGCCCAGTTTAGTACAGATATCAGATATGTCTCTGGTAGTGATAATTGTGTCGCTGATGCCTTGTCTCGGGTAAACAATATCAACCTCACTACCCCAGATTTCTCTGAAATTGCAAAAGCTCAATTACATGATGAGGAACTCAAGAACTTAATCTCAAATCCACAAACCTCCCTTCAGTTACAACCGCTGCACATTCATCCAACGCTTAAAATTTACTGTGACATAGAGAACAATAGAATACGTTCCTATATTTCTGTCAATTTTAGACGTGAAGTGTTTAATGCCTTGCACAATTTGGCACATCCTGGAATCCGTGCCAAAAAAGGGGGTCGCAGACAGATTTGTCTGGCCAGCAATGAATCAAGACATCACAGAATGGACTCGTTCATGTATTAGATGTCAACGGTGTAAAGTATCCCGTCACACTCACAGCCCCATTCAACAATTTAACCTTCCAGCAAGACGCTTTGATCATGTGCACTTAGACTTGGTTGGCCCATTGCCTCCTTCAAATGGTTACACTTACCTCCTCACTTGTATTGATCGGTACACAAGATGGCCTGAAGCCATTCCTATTGAAAATATATCCGCTGAAACTGTAGCTCGAGCATTCATCTCCCAGTGGCTTTCAAGATTTGGCATGCCTACCACCATCACTACTGACCAAGGCCGACAATTTCAATGTCACTTGTTCGCATCCCTCACCTCTCTTCTTGGCATTCGCCATATTCGCACAACACCATACCATCCATCTGGAAATGGGATGGTAAAACGCTTTCACCGATCTCTCAAACAAGGTCTGAAGTGCCACAGTAGCACACTTGCTTGGTCTTCGCACAGCATTCAAAGAAGACATTGGTAGCACTTGTGCTGAAATGTTATATGGTGCAACCCTCCGTCTGCCAGGTGAATTCTTTCACCCAGAATCTACTCCAGTTATCGACCCTCCAACATTCCTTCAACGTTTACATGAGACCATGAGCAATATCTCGCCAACCCCAGCATCTTCGCATAACCAGCCAAGCTATTTTGTACATCCTGCGCTTGAGACATCTTCGCACGTATTCGTGCGCAACGATGCAATTAAGCCAACTTTAACACCTTCATATGATGGTCCATTCAAAGTTGTCAAACGAACACCGAAACATTTCACCATCATCTGCAATGGCAAACAATCAATGATTGGAATCGATCGTCTCAAACCAGTATTTCTAATGGAAGATCCAACAACTTCCTCATCAACATCACTCCCGGAAGAAAGCTTACATCCCGTTAAAGAGCAACCTAAAACTACCAGATCTGGAAGAAAGGTTAAATTTAACCCAAAGTACTTATAACGTACCGATGGTACTTGGGGAGGAGTACCGTGGCGTTCCGACAGATACTTCCACTTCTATTCATGAGATGGCGCCACGTGTAAAATCCAGTTCTTAATCGGAGCAGCAAAGCGACGTCATTACTCACTCAGACTTCTCGTCAGACAACTGCACGCGACGGTAGCATGAACTGTGTTCCGAGCTCTGCGTTGATCTCTGCAATGTAATTTAAATTGTAATTTAGTACTTAATATATTCTTTTGTTATAGGAGATTGTCTACTCTTATTTTCTTTAATTATATCATGCATTAAGCACACGACTACCAAAGATCTATAGTTTTTAATTGTTAACCTATCGCTCGGAGTTGCGTGCGTTTCAGAGACAAGACAGATGTCTATTTCATTATCGATTATGAAATCAGTAAATTCATGTAATTTATCCTTAAGACTGTTTGCGTTCCAAACAATTAATCTCACGGGCGCACGTCTTTTTGGTGTACTAGCCATGATTTTGTGGTGTGAATGCGAGTGTACTACTTGTATTAATACAAGAATTTAAATTTAGTTGACATAATCCTGAGGAACGAATTATTTCGACCAGGCCTTTGAGATCGTTATAAATTTTTCTAGCTTCATCAATTTCTTGAGAAGTTTGTCCCTTCAGTACAGGTGAGTAGGATTTATTTGTAATAACCCTGTCCGTGTAAGTCTTATGTGGAGGGCCTTGGAGAATTGGAATTAGGGAATTTAGAACATCCTCTGTAATTGCTAGTATGTTCTAATCCGCAGTTTATACATAGAGGCTTTTCATGTTTTGGTTTGGGACATTCTCTAGAGAAGTGGCTGCAAGCGCATTTCATACATTTAGGGTCATGCTTACACCAGGCTTGCGCATGATGAAAACCCTAGCACCTAAAACACTGCATAGGGCCTTTTCTGCCTTTGTATCTTTCAACCTTAACTTTAAGAGAGAAAAGATCTGTAAGATTAAAAATATCTCTGTTCTTATCATTATGTTGTAAAGTAATTAAGAATAAAGGGAGTTTGATTTTATCCCCATTTCTGCGACTGACCATCTGATTAACCTTCATAACTGAGTATTTCCGTTCTGTAAGTTCCTCAGCTATTTCTTGCTCAGAGGTATCAATTGGTAGGCTGCGTATTTCAACTTTGATAGTTTTATTCTCTGGAAAAATATAAGAGTGGTATTTAATGTCCTTCTCATTTAAAAATGCAGTTAATACCTTGTGCGTTTCAATATCCTGTACTTTTAACTCATAATGATCTTGAGCTATCATTCTACCTTGTTTTAAAGGGATATGGGCTTCCTTAAACATTTCTCTTAGTTTGTTCCAGCTGTATTTCCCATCTCTAATTACAATCGGAGGAGGTCTTACACTAATTTTCTTAGGAAAGGAAAATCCCTCCGTCTCAGTGGCAGTATTTTGTAGGTCATCAGCACTTGATTCTTGTGGGTTAGCTGCACTGTCATTGATTGGTTCTTCTTCAGTGGGCCTGTCATCCATGGGAGCCATCCTGGTCTCATCATTTTGAGAGATATTGATTTTCGCCGTCTTTTTGCGAAGACCACAATCATTTTCACTTTCAGCTTCATTCAAGTTTTCTAATAAAGAAAAATTATTGGAAAGGGGAATTTCAGAATGAGAAGCGTCATGATTAGTTTTGAATCTTTTACCTTTAGCTTTTATTCTATGTGCGGGTACAAATACATGTTCCCAGCAGCCGTGTTCTCGGATATGTTTATCGTGGCCGAATTACCCTCATCATTGAACAGTTCAATATATTTTTGTTTCTTTAGAATATGTGTTTCTAAATTCGCGCGCATAACTAAATGAGTTTCCGAAGCCTTGTTTTCACTAATCTTTTCATCAATGCAAGTGATCATGTATTGGAATAATACAATGTCAGCCTCAATGTCCTCTATTTCCATGTTCAAACCCGACACGTTTTGAAATCAAAATTCAATCCACACAACGCACAAGCGCCGCAACAGCAAAATCCGCGCCCCGCTAAAAGCCCCAGAAGCTTTTCTGCGGATGAGCAGATGAACCCCTACAAGACCTCTGACAAGCACACGAGGCGCAAGCTAGGAGGGCGACTTGTAGGGCCAAACAACCAAATAAGAAAATTATTATTATAAAACAGTACTAATATCAAAATAAAATATAGCTAGTAAAAGAGCGGTTAAACTGAAGTCAGTAAATAGCACCAGAAATCTGGCTATTAGCAACAAATCAGAGCACTTGATTGATATTCAAAATCAACCAACATGCAGAACCACGTGGTCGAACCCAGTCAAGCGAGAAAGAATCAGAGTTACTCTAGCCGCCTACTTTTATTGGGCCAGGCTATCTGAACAAACATGCAACACATGAAATTATCAGCAATGCTTGGGAGCGAGGGGACTGAGCACCTTCACGCTCAGCATCCAGCAAGCGAATATAACATATGCTTAAAACATTCCATTTTGACCTGACTTTTATACTTCGATAATTTCTGATTCCCTAATGAACCATGTCGAATATTTTACAAACGAATGTCCAACAAGCGAAGAATGATGTCCGAATTCAGATGCAGTCATAAAGACCTTATTCGTTTTGGTTTTAATCAATGTTCAAATGAATATGAATCGCAAAGAATAGAAGCGATTCTAAGATAAAGAGCCTTATGTGTTTTCTTCATAGAAAAGCAATACAATTTGGGCTTGTGTAACAAAGAGTTGGGGCAACTCCCCACGCTGTTCTGGGACCACGCCTCCCACTAAAGATATGAGCTAAAGAATAAATATTCAAAGAATTAAACTTTTTTACACATTTTAATCAAGAAGATAGATTGAATTTTCGTTGGTAACACCGCCTAATAACGGACGTACTGTAAATACTCCTACATTTAGTTTACTCCTAGTTTTTTTTTCGAATAGGATTTAATATATCTCATTAAAGCACTTTTTACTGCATTTCGCGCATTTTTTTCACGTGTCATTCTTGTACCAACATGTTTACTTTGGTAAATCGGTAAAAACTCTAAGCACAAAATTTCTGAACTTAATTTTGCTTAAATATAATGTAAAATAAAACAAGATCTGATGTTTATTTAAAAATATTTAATGAACATTTTCAGGCAGTGATTTTGAAAACTATAATAACATTAGAAAACGATCATTTATTTAATTATATCATCATTAAATTATTAACATTAAAGAGGATTATTTATTTTAGTAATTTATAAAATTCGGAGCATAACATTTTCTGAGTGTAATGAAGGAAAAACAAAAGATAAAATAAAGTCTAGAAGCACTCAGCTTTTATATTACGCCCAAAAAGAACCTTTTTTTTAACGATTTGTGTGTTACCTATATTTATTGAATATCATGTTCTTCGCCCGTAAACCACATACATTTGAAAACAGCATATTTTTAGAATTTCCGCACTGGAGATAAAACTGTTATTTTCCGTACAGTGCTCGCTTTGAATTCGTCGAGTTTGTTAATCAAAAATTCATTAAAGTTTTACAAAATAGGAAATAGATTAAAAGAAATTCGAAATTCGGCCGTCCATATGCCTATGTTCGGGTGGAGGATTACATTATTCAAAATTTGATGGCTCTAGATACCGTCGTTTTCGTCACAGTGCGAGAAACATACATGTATTCATGCAAATTCAATCTATTTAATTTCTTTATATATAATACAGGGCGATAATATTTGGTAAACCCAATTTGCAAGGAGACACAGACATTTACAGTGAAACAGCGCAAAATGCCGATTCTAGCTAATAAATTAAATTAACAGTAAATAAAAAAAGTGTTATGCAGAACTAAAAAATATTTTTAAAAATAATCAGTATAAAATTCAAGCAAAATTAATTATTACGCAATTAGCAAATTAGCAATTTTAATATTAGAATTAAATGTATAAAAATTAAGGTGTTTGGTGTATTTAATTATGGCAAAGCACACTAGGGCTATCTGCCTAAGGGAAGGGATGCCTTCGTGGAGGACTTTCTAAGGGAAACTGACTCGTATACACTTTACCCATGGGGAAAACCACGAAAACACCTATGCAGCCAGCCCGTTCGCGGGATTCGAACCTCGGACCGAACTACCAGTGTTCAGCGACTTTACCGCTCAGCCGCTGGTGGGCAAAAAAATTAAGGAATCAAAGGTGTTTATCTCTACGATGTATTATGGAATATAAATGAAATAAAATTTCTTTATAGAAATTGTGCTATAATACTCATCTATAATTTTAAAAAAGCAGCACAATTTTGAAATTTAAACAAACTTTCAAAAATTCGTTTTTAAATATTTTAGTATTTTTTACTTATTTACACCAATAAAAAGCATAAAAGTTTCCCAAAAAAAATTGCTTGTTTGAAATTTTCTATTAGTTCAGATTTAAAATATTATTTTATAAAAGAAGTAGTTACAAATTTCCTTACAGCATAGGAAAAGTTAAAAACATATCCAACCCTGAAAGCATGCAATAGCTTTATAATTATTTGGAACGCTAATTATGCTTGATAAATATACTAAATTTTTAAAAATCAATCTCAGTTTCAAAAATAAAAATATGGAGAAATTCTGATTTGTGAAATAAGGCCCTCCAACCAGCATTTTCTTGACAATTATATACTCTGCAATATACAACCACTGCTAAATTTCTGCAAGTCGTCGCTACTCCTCCGGATTTGATCAAGGTGACAGCCGGGAATGCGTCAGAAGAGAGAGGAAAGCGATTTGGGTTGATCTGTTTCATATAAGGTCCATAGTTGCATACCCTTGAGGACATTTTGGAGTATGAATCAATGGGGCGAGCTAGATTTGCACTGAGGATAGTTGCAGCTGGTCATATAGACTTATTGTTTTGTAAAGTTGTTTGGAGAAGGATTAACAGAAGGGCTTGAACGAGTATTGGATTTTGATGAGGCATTTTTGGATCCAAGGTATCTTGGACATGGGCGCTAGTTCGTCGCATGATCTCGAAGTCAGTTCGCAGACTTATTTGATTGATGAAATGGTTTAGCACAGTCACGAGCTTGATGTGGACCAGCACATCTTATAGTCTGTCTATTATAAGAAAAGCTCTCACCTGTTAGTCTGCAGCTGTCTGTTGCTGTAGAAACCAGCCTTGACTCATTTTCCGTAGCGGTGCCTTGAAGATTTACTTTTCAGTTTGCTATCTTGGCGCATTTAAAGAGGAATTGGCAACGCTTAGTTTGCCGCTATTCCAAATATACTAGCCCTGTTGCTATAGCGACCGCCACCAGCGAGACACTGTGGTGAGGTTTGTTATTGTCGTAGACAAGACAGTACACATTTCTGTGGTAGAGAGCATACTTCAGAGCTATGGAAGAAGCATTGAGAAGGTTCTTTACATCCTTTGAAGTGTTCGAAGGCAACTTCAGTTCCAAGGCGTTCAGTTACATTGTAGATTTCCTCTGCTTTGAGACTATTGTCAATTCAGAAAGTCCTCTGCTGTAAATGCTCAGGAAATCACAGAAGTAACACTTGCCAATGAAAAGAAAATTAAAAGCAATAATGTATTTTCTGTTCCAAAGAACACTTATCTTCATATCGTGAATGTGAAGTTTACAGGAAAAGATTTGAAAAGATTTTACCAGAAAAGAAAATAATTTCGCCGCCACCTAAAACAGAAGATTTCCCCATATCTGATGATTAAATGAAATGAAACTCCTCAAACCACGGGAAATAATTAATAAACCTCAAAATAATAATAAATAAATAATAAACCTCAAACTCAGAAAAATGAAACTCCTCAAACCTAAACTTCAGTGCTGCTTTAAAACAGAAAAATATTCCTATAAATATTTCAGAAGCCAATCAAATTTTCCAAGATTCTAAAGTATTCAAATTCATCTAAAATATCACAGGAATATCATATAGAATTAAAAACACCGAAAGTACTACAGAGAAAATGATGTTAGCTTTCTGAATAATCGACTAAACGTTCAAATTCTCAGAAATAACTAATTTTACCTTTCCAAAGACAGAAAATTTTCAGCAGTAAAAATCCTTTATCCCTTTGACGCGCGGTGGTCGCGCCTTGAAACCACCAACTTTCGAATTTTTTTCTCCTCTCTTTTCCAAAATTTTTGAGTGAAATTCAATTGCTTACTGATCTTTTACCTCTAAATAACACAAAATGACTGCAAATCATACATTTTTTAGGTCTTAGTACTTCAAATTGGATGCCTTTTAAAATTCGTTTTCAATGAAACAAAATAACTTCCTTTTATTAATACAAACAACTTTAAATTTCAAAAGTTATTCATTTTACACTATGATTTTTATCATATACAATACAAAATAGCAATAATTAAACTGCATATATAAAAAAAAAACCACCTCTATATGTATGACAATTGCTTTGTAGTTTCAGGGCACAACCACTGCCCCACTAGAGCATTGTATCACAATGCTCACAATGCTCTAGAGGCTCGGTGGTCGCGCCTTGAAACCACTGCTCTTCACAATGGCGTTTGCTTGCTTCTAAAATAGTAATGTTTATTTTTACCTCGATACAGATAAGGGGTTTTGAAACCACTGAGTTATTTTATTACTAAACAATACATATACCTGCCTGGTCTTCCTTTTCCAGAGACTTTTCTCTGACCTCAACACACTTGCTCCTCAACACACTTGCACAACACTAAGCTAGTATTGTGATTTTATAAATTATTTCCCGTGGTTTAAATTTAATATAAACATACTTTGCTATAATTAAAAATGAAAATAGCGTGAAGTTTTATTTAAATTAAAAATATTTTCTGAATATTTTGGGACAAAATACAAATAAACTAAGTATGAATGGGAAACGACCAAAGCCAAAAAGATGAAGCCCCCCCATTAACATAAAAAACAACAAATTTCATGTGCCAGATGAAAAATAATGCTGGACATATACCAGTGAAATTTAGATTTAGGCAATCTACATTTTGTAGCACAAGGAAGAAACATCATAGAAGATAAATGTGCAATATGGGTCTATGCATGTACCAAAAAGATCAAAACTGCCTTGAACACTGTCACAAAAAAGTAAAAAAAAAAAAAAAAAAAAGGCCGAGTCTTTTTTTATCCTTATTATGTAAGTACTTATATTTTCACTGCTACAGAAAAAGTACATAAATGTTTCTTTTTTATGACAATTTACTATGTAAAATAATGTAAAAAAATTATATACAGTCAAAAGTCGTTAATCCGGACTCATCGGGACTTAGGCGATTCCGAATTATCGATTTTTCCGGATTATAGATCATCAGTTTAAATCTCGTAAGATGGCATGCAGAAATTCTAAAATTAAAAATATGAAACCGTAATTTATGAAATCAAGAACAATTATGATCTAAAGGGTATCAAAATTTACAAAAAAAAAAAAAAAAAAAGCTTAATATTTATTTGTTTACTTTATTAAACATTTCTCTCAATGTAAGTTGTTTAAGTTGCTTCATTGTGATAATACTTTCTCTTTAATTCTATAAAAAGACACAATTTCTTGTTCAGTTACAAAGTTCTGCCGTTCAAGTCCCGTTAATTGCTGTGCCGAGAATGCCGACTAAATTGTCAATCAAAATTTTTTCGTTTTCACTAACCTCTCTGTCACATTCTTCTTGTCTTTATCCATTTTTTGCAGCAATTCCACTTTTTGTTTGTTGGACATCGAAACATACTTTCGTTTTGTAGATCCTTTGGAAGTTCCAGCATCGAAAATTCTATTTGACATAATCGAAAGTTCAAGTTTACTTTTATAAAATTGCTCTTACAGTCTGCAAAAAATAATAAGCGGGATCCAATTCGAAGATTAAGGAGCAACGCAATCATTAACATTAACTGAAATAGATAATTAGATAATTTTAGCTTACACCGTCCGTTATACATTAAACGCGCAGGCGGAAACGTATTCTGCACTTGCGCACACGCATATGCACAGTAGTCAAGGTCTTACGTGCACGCGTAAAACGCCTGTGCACCTGTGCCAAAGCGGCACATGCGCAGAAAGTTTTTAGCTTTGAGGTCCGGATTATGGGTCCGGATTACTTTTGACTGTATTATGCAATTCTCACATACATATTTTTTTTAATTCGTAAATTTCGTCATTTATTGGATTCATATTTTGTCATTATTCGTCTCCATTGCACATGGAGAAAGGCAAGTTTTTTTCCTAATACTTCAGTAAGTTCAAAGTCCTAGACGTGCCGTGGTTTCACAGTGCGACCACCACCCACAGAACAATGGGCAAGAGTACATTTTTTTAAATTCATATATTATCTGTTTCTAGGATCATAATATTCAATTTCTAGCGTTTTCAGTTAAAAAATGATAAAAATATTATCATGCGCATCAAAGAGTTATAGAACCGTATACCACTTCGCTAGGCATAGGATACGGATAAGGATAGATTCGCAAGGGCTACTATGAGGAACAAGGACTTGGAAAAATTGCAACTTATGCAGGACAAATTGCTACACACTATGACTAATGCATATTACCTTGTCTCTTACAAGACTCTTCATATGGATCTCAAAACCAGCCCATCCTGAATTTTCTGCACTGGATGAACATTAATTTCTCTAAAAAATCTCTAAATTGTCTACATCTCAATCTTTAACTGTGAACTCAGACCACTGGCCGCCCACATATCCCAGGGCGCAAACTTCCCGACTTAGCATGCTATCCGCCTGTACATATGTATTTAGCAATTTCTTCTAATTTCACTTTGTATTGTATGTTTATGTATGTATTTAGTACTGTAATTTGTATTTCCTTGTATTCATATACAATATTTTCACAAGTTTTATTTCAGACATGCACTTTTTAGAATTTGCTAACTTGGGATTTTCTTCCCTGATATTTTCACATCAACCGTCCTGCCAGGCAACACCTTACTAGCCTTACTGCCTTGCAAACTGTTTAAAGACACATTTTATATTTGTTACACGACTTTCCCGTTCCCTCCTTTAAATGGATAATATTTATACCTAAAGGGACGTTAAACATGAGCTGGTTTCAAGTTCTTAGCTGGTTCAAGTCTTTTGTGATTTTCTGGGCAAAGATGTGAGAGGCCTAGAAGGTACTGAGCAGTTGCATCGAAATAATGGCTACATTTTGGATTTCATTTCCAAGTAAAAGAATGTTTTTGAACATGCATTAAAAAAAATTGAATAATTGTTTAGGTTTAGGTTTATTATTACGGCAAAGCACTCGAGGGCTATCTGTCTTAAGGGAGGGATGCCTTCGTGGAGGACTTTTTAAGGGAAACTAGCTCGTATACACTTCACACATGGGGAAAACCACGAAAACACCCATGCAGCCAGCCCGTTCACGGGATTCAAACCTCGGACTGAACTACCAGTGTTCAGCGACGTTACCGCTCGGCCGCTGGTGAGCAATAGAATAATTGAAATAAGTATTTGAAAGGCATTCAAGAAAGAGAGAGTATTTTCTTTGTGTAACTTGCCAGATTTCTCTTTTCAGGATAATATAAAAGTGTGGTACTCGTAATTAATGTAGATGTTAAAGAAAAACGATAAGTAAACAAGGGGGAGGGGGTAAATCAATGGAAAAGAAAAAGTTTAACGTGTGATCATTATACTCTCGCACTCTAAAGTAAACTGTTTAATTATATCACGTCTAAGCTTTTATGTATTTAACTTTATTTTATTTTGCGCTCAAGTAAATATATAATAACAGCATTTTAAGTTTAGTCACATTTGTTGTGCCAGTTTTAAAAATAACAATGAAAAAGTTACATCTTTTTTTTATCACTGTTTAGGCAAGTTATAATTTTTCAAAACATAACATATATTATTTATAACATGGAAAATTTGAGGATTATTTTATGCTTGGAACAACTAAATTTGCCGTTTGAATACCTAGTTATTGTCTTTTTTCCCTCACAATACTTTTAATGCTAGCATTCACTAATGATTGCAAGCAATAACATAATGTAGAAATAAAATCAAATTGAGCGAAAAGTAAAGGAAAAGCGGACACAGAATCTGTGGTATTTATTTTAGGATCGCCCCAGGAAAGAAATTGGGTGTGGTTTCTTGTTCGCCAAGGATGACCACCTAGGATGACCTTAGCGTCATCCTTTGTGGGATATGTAGGAGTATATACAGCATGTCCGTTATTAGGCGGGGTTACCAACGAAAATTCAAGCTAATTTCTTGAATTAAATGTGGAAAAGAGTTTGATTCTTTGGATATCTATTCTTTAGCTCATATCTGTAGTGGGAGGCGCGGGCCCAGAAAAGCGTGGGGGGGGGGGTTCGCCCCAACTCTTTGTTACACAAGCCCAAATTGTATTTCTTTTCCATGAAGAAAACACATAAGGCTCTTTATCTTAGAATCTCTTCTATTGTTTCCGATTCATATTCATTTGAACACCGATTAAAACCAAGACGAATAAGGTCTTTATGATTGCAGCTGAATTCGGACATCATCCTTCGTTTGTAAAATATTTGACATGGTTCATTAGGGAATCAGAAATTATTTAAGGATAAAAATTGCGCCAAAATGGAATGTTTTAAACACTTCATAGCTAAACGTTTGGGGTTTGAATTCAAAAGAACAAGAAATACTTTAAGTAAAAAAACAGATCAGGATCTGTTTTTCAACTTAAACAGATGGCAGTCTGTCAGTGGCTGTTTGTTTTATAGTAAGGCAAAATAATAACAATAATAATAATAATAATAGTTGGAGAGAAGAACGCATATATAGGTGCTGCCGTCTTTTAATGGCTTGATATTTCAGCGTTAGGCATAAAAATCAGTATTTTGAATATAAAAACCAGTACAATACACAATGCAAATGAAAAAATAAAGCGACTTACGGAAAATATAAAAGTATAAGTGAGGGCCAATTTTATTAACGTTGCTACAGAGGTAAAAGGAAATTTAAAATTACTACGTAAAACAAGAAAAAGGGACATGGAATTTCAATGTATAGTCACCAGTAAATGAATACTGCAGTTGTTCTAAAATTTAAATTTTCATAACATCGTCATTAATTAATCCTAGTTGTGAAGAGTTTTCCGGTAAGTCGTTCTGCTCTCAGTGAGCGGGACCATGTTGATTGCACTTTCACGAGGAAGCTAAAATGGATATATATGACGTCTGTGCCATTGCAGTGCGAAGAAAGTGAAGCCAGGGAAGGGAAGTAATCCACGCCACGCGAGTGATAGGAAACGATTACCTTACTAAGCGAAGTCAGCTAAACCGCCAGGTGGTTTCAAGTTCTCACTGTGTTTACTAATTTTGTATGCGTAGATGCGAAAGGCCTAAAAGGCACTGAGTTGTTACAGCGAAATAATGTCTACATATCCGACTTCATGTCCATGTAAAAGAATGTTTTAGAACGTGTATAAAAAAGTAGAATAATCGAAATGTGTGTTCGAATGGCCTTCAAGAAAGAGTTTGAGAATTTTCTTTTTGTAAAATACACGAAGAAACATATATAGTTCTCAGATTTACCTTTTCATAATAATAATAAAAGTGATATTCGTAATTAACTTATATGTCTTTCTTGAAGGCCATTCAAACACACATTTCGATTATTCTACTTTTTTGTGCACGTTCTAAAGCATTCTTTTACATGGCCATGAAGTCGTAAATGTAGATATTATTTCGCTGTAACAATTCAGTGCCTCTTAGGCCTTTCTGATCTACGCATACAAAATCAGAAAATACACTGAGAACTTGAAACCAGCTGGCGTTTTACCTCACTTCACTTAGTAAGGTAACCGTTTTCTTGCCTTCATGTGGCGTTGCTTATTTCCTTCCCATGGCTTCACTTTCTTCGTGCTGTAATAGCAGAGACAACATCTCCATGTACTCTAACCTCCTTGGATGGATACGGTTTGGAGCCTGCCAGATGTCCCTGCTGTGACGTCCTGCTGTCACCTTCCTTTTTCCATCTCCGACTCCTCCCACTTACCCGTCCGGACTAATCCACATTAAGTGCCCTCTCGAGATATAGTATCATTGAGCCGGCAACGTCGCGTTCAAAGGACTCGTTATTGAGAATGCGAAAGCTGTCAAAGCCAACCTTCTCCCCCTTTTTCGCTAAAAATAGCGACCTGTCACTTGACAACAAGATCTTGCTTTACAAATCTATCATAAGGCCTATTCACACTTACGCGAGTCCCATCTGGAGCTCAGCTGCTCTGCCTAACCGTACACACGTCCAAATTTTTCAATCAACATTTTTACGGCAGATATTAAATGCTCCATGGTTCATATGGAACGATGACATTCATAACGACCTCAAAATTATGCCCATTAATCACTTTATACAGCGACTTTCGGAAAGATTTTTCAAAAACATCCATCTTCTTGGAAATCCAGTATTACATACCCTGCCAGTATATGATCCTGAGGTAGCCTCTTCTAAAAAGCGACTCAGAACAATCTTACAACCTGAATATGCTCAACTACCTTTTAAACGGTGCCGATATTGGAATACAGACGCCCAAGTGGATGTTTACTTCTTGTTCTTAAACCCCAACTGCCCCCTGCGTTAACAATGCATAAGGGCATTGGCCGGAGGAACCCTGTTCTTTAACTCTTTAAGAAAAGTCTTCTAATGTCTCTTTAAGAAGGGAGAACTTATCTCCGCAGCCGCACGCAACTGCATTTAATTTCTCAAAAGCTTCTTTTTCACCCGCTAAACGGGTTGACTTCGATCCCCCTAAGGGGCACTCTTATCTGGTCTTTAAACGTCACAATAAATAGCGAACAATATTTTCTTCTCCTCCGTCAGCTGTATCACTCTGAAGTGCTACTAGAACCCGCTCAACGGGTTTCCCCCCAGAACATTTTTCCCAATTCTCTGAGTGGCTGCGAGTTCATTGAACCCACGCTAACTCTTTCATCCGGACTGCTTGTTCTAATAATTTTATTTTACTGTTGATATCAATAATCCAGGAAATGTATTACACCTTTTCATTCTTTTGTAAATTTTTTGAATGTTGACTGCCCTCTCAAAATTAAATTCTGGCCCTTTTAAGAAACAAAATTTAATTAAAAGACCTTCTATGAGTTTTAACTTTTTCTCATGCGGAAGGCATCTGAAAATCTTTTATTCTTATAATTAGGCTTCAAAATTTTCTCTTATTAGATGAACCCCTCTTTTGATGTAATTATTTTATCTCTGATGATGTGTAGTTAAAGGCCTAGCCTAGCGCACTCCGTAAATTTACTTCCTTGATCCTTGATCCTGGGTCAAAGGATTCAGTCCTTGATCCTCGCAAATGCAGGTTGCTCATCATGAGCTCTCCGACTACGACAAGTGAATCCAATGACGATGTGAATCTTTCGATGGATGTTAGCGCCTCTCCGGAGTCGCCCTCTATCAGGGAAAACTGTGTTGGCCTGTCGTCAGCAGATATTTTGGATAACAACGGTGCTGATTTTGGTAACAACGGTAACAGATATTTTGGTAACAACGGTGCAGATATTTTGGATAACAATGGTGCATTAATCTCCTGAATGATTTAGAAGTCAAGTTCGCCATGATTAAGATTACTATTACTGAATGTCAGAAATTACGACCGGTCACGGATACGGACACGACTACGGAACCCTTTCTAAAGCCTCTACATATGCTCCAGGCCCAGGGTGCAGATATAAAAGGTAAGTGTAATCTTCATTGTAATTCAGGCATTGGCCCCCAAAATGCTCTTACTCTTAAAAGAAAAAATAGTGATGCTAAGGTAAAACAAAAAATTAATAGTAATTCTAAGAAAGTTGATGATGATGGATTCAAATTACCGACTAAAACTGCTAAACTTCAAAAATTAGAAAAAGTACCTTTGAATGTTGAATGTAATAGTAAATTTAATAAATGATAAAAATGCTGATAATGAACTTTTAGTAATGTTACCTCCAGCCAACAGGCAGTGCAGCAGCAGCCAACGAATATGCAGTCTTAGACTGTCCCACCTATAATGCTGAACCCGGGCAAATTTAAACACGATGAATTTCTAAAAAATTTGGCTTTAAGCAAAATTTCTTGGAAAAGTTAATAGTGAGCTGCTAAGAATTCTACCACGGACTGCTGAGGACCACAGAATTTTTAGTGCATTATTTCAGGAAAGAAAGATCAAACCATTATGTTACAAATGCTAACTATGCTCAACCTATTAAAGTAGTATTTAGAGGATTATCCAACACTACTAAAACGGATGATATAGCCAGTGCACTAGCAGCCAAAGGTTTCTCCATAAGCAAAGAAACCCAACTGACTAGACGGAGAACACATGTCTCTATGCCATTATTTCTTGTACAAGCAATGACAAATGAAATATCAGACGAAATCTTTTATGTTACTGATCTGTTACTGTTTGCTGTGACGGTGGAGAAGTACGTATCCAAGAATCAGGTGCCACAGTGCTATAATTGCCAAAAGTGGGACCATTCTTCGGAGAACTGCTTCTTCACGCCTAGATGTGTGAAATGTTCACTATGGACTGCCCAAATAAGGGACGAATTGATGAACCTAAATGCCGCAACTGCCAAAGATTCACGTCGCGTCGTATCGTGTATGTGAGAAATTTCCAAAAAATAAGAGTAGCCAACAGAAAAAAGACAGTTCTATAAAATATGGAATCTCATACACAGCTATGATGAAAAATCAAATTCCTAATTCTAACGATAAATCTAAAGTTCAATCCCCCAGTTCGGCTACTGCTGCACAAAACCAACCAGTTAAGAAAAATGTTCAATTTAATGTTGCAGATAATAGTAATGCTCCAAAAAATTTAAATGTTTCTAATGTAAAAAACACTCAGCAAATCTCTTCTGAAAATAAATGCTTCCAGTTCTTTGCAGGAGAAAAATCAATGTTCAGAATTTATAAATTTTGTTAAGAACGTAGCAGAATTTAACAATATTTTTTGAATTCAAAATATAAAAGTAATCAACAACATATTTAAAACTTGCATGCGTAAACTGAGAGAATTAACAGATCCTGTTGATAAAATGTTCTTATTTTTCGAAATAGTTACTGAAATTCATAATGTATCAGTGTAATCAAAATATGCCTTTAACTACCATTACTTGGAACGCAAATGGATTGCTCCCGAAAGCTTACAAGCTTAAGGAGTTTTACACGAATTTGCCCCTGATATTTTACTCCTACAAGAACACATGCTTGGCCCTCATAACGTTTTTAGAGCCTGCAATTATGTCACGCACAGATGGGACAAATCAACTGTAGGCAGATATGCGCCTAGAGGTAATGCAAGAGGTGGACTACTTATTTTAATTAAGCGCTCCATTTCTCATTGTGTCACTCCCTTACCACAGCTTTTAGCAATTGAAGCTCTAGCTATCACAATCACTTCAAATGCATCACGACCAATCACCATTATCTCCACCTGTTTTCCTATACACACAACTACAAACTCTGTAAAGACAGATTTGCATCACTTTGCCCATGTGACCAATATTAACCTAGCATTTCCAGAAAACGCAACACACCGTGAGATTGGTAGACCACCTTTCATTGACTTTTTCATTTAAAAAAATATTAACTCGCCGAGTTATCTAGAAAGCATGACTGAAATGCCATCTGATCACAATCCTGTGATAATGTAAATCAATACCAATACTTACAGTACACCACACAAAAGAGCCTCTAATATGAACTGGACAGGTTATGCCAAAGCTCTAAACAACACTCAGTACTCAACACACACAGTACAAATGAGAGATGAGTTAGATGCCCTTACAGAATAATTCGCTGAAGAGCAGCATGATTCGCTCAAAAACAGTAAGATTGCAAAAGAGGATAACAGGTATAAAAACAGTGAGAAGAATAACATAAGAGAACTTATTAGATGAAGGAACCATGCATGTAAACAGTGGCAAAAATTCAGGTGTCCTTCTGATAAAACCTTACTGAACCAGCTAAATCAACAAGTCAGGACTCTATTAAAAAAACATGCACAACTCGACTGGGCCAGACATTTAGAATCGCTTTCAGCGGATGATAATTTGATCTGGAATGCACTTTCTAAATTCATGAGACACAACACTAATAATTCACCCATTAATGGCCCCAACAGGATCGCATACACTGATTTTGAGAAAACTGAATGTATTGATGAAAACTATGCTTCTCAATTTCGCACAGACAACATCTCTCACTCACAAACAGAACACGTAGTTTCCTCCCTCAGTACACAATTCCAATCAAGAACACACACAAACAACAGACCCTTAATTATGCCATCAGAAGTTAGTAGTTATATCGAGAAGAGAAAAAATCGTAAAAGTCCAGGATTGGATTACGTAAGCAACAAAATGAGAAAGGAAATGGGATCCAAGATGCTCTCCAAGTTCACGAAAATTATCGATATTATGATCAAAATACAGCACTTTCCGACCTATGAAAAGACGGTTGTTATCGCCCCGATTTTGAAGATGGGTAAAGATCCAACCTGCGCTGCCTCTTACAGATGAATAAGTGTCTTATCGACATTAAGCAAGATCGCAGAGGCAGTTATCCTAGCAAGAATACAGGATTTTCTGCAGGAAATTAACATCTTGATTCAAGAGCAATATGGATTTAGACGGAAACACTCCACCACAAATCAGCTATACAGAGTTACAGAAATGATCGCTGATGGATTTAAGAAAAAACTAATCACTGGAACTCTCTTCCTCGATATATCAAAAACTTTTGATTGTGTATGGTTACAGGACCTCACTTACAAACTAATCACTCTGAGTTTCCCAGATTACATCATAAACCTCATTAATTCCTATCTTTACGATAGGCACTTTGTCGTTCGTTATAACAATACTCACTCTACACGTAAAGCAACCCTTGCTGGCTTACTTTCACCCACTTTATTTTCAATTTATACGAATGACATCCCACACAATACCCTCACTACACTAGCACTTTATGCAGACGATACTGCGATCCTTTACCAAAATGCGTCTATGGACGCAGTTGTATAAACATTGTAATACCTAGGTGTCATTTTAGACCAAAAACTCACATAGACCCCACACGCTACATATACTTTAAATAAGTTTCGGGGTGTTAAAGCTTTACTTAACCCCCTAATTGCCCGAAACTCGAGTTTGGCTATTTAAAATAAAGTTCTTGTATTCCACCCCATTATGCGTCCCATCATCATTTATGGCTGTCCAAGTCTAGAACATACTCAACCACAGTGGTGTCAGAAAATTCTTCCTCTAGCCAGTATTCATACATGATCGTTTGGGGCGAGACCACACCAAAATCACCTTCAATGGTGACTTTCGCCAAAGGTAAACATTTGCATTCGTGTTCCCAGCTTTAAGTGGCTTACTCGAAACTCATCACTAGATGGTGCTCGCATTCTGGTACACTTTTGCTATACATTTTCTTTTTGTAGCGTGGCTCGTTATTAACAAAAAGTGTATTTTATTAAAGCGTGCCGCTGTAACTAATACAGTCAAAAGTCGTTAATCTGGACTCGTCGGGACTTCGGCGATTCCGGATTATCGATTTTTCCGGATTATAGATCATCAGTTTAAATCTGGTAAGATGGCATGCAGAAATTACAAAATTAAAAATATGAAACCGTAATTTATGAAATAAAGAACAATTATGATCTAAAGGGTATCAAAATTTACAAAAAGAAAAAGCTTAATATTTATTTGTTTACTTTATTAAACATTTCTTTCAGTGTAAGTTGCTTCGTTTAATGTGATAATACTTTCTCTTTAATTCTATTAAACAGACATAATTTCTTGTGTAGTTACAAAGTTCCGCTGTTGAAGTCCTATAATTGCTGTGTTGAGAATACCGACTAATTTGTCAATCGAAATGTTTTCTTTTTCAATAACCTGTGGGTCACTTTCTTCACTATCGGAAGCGAATTATAATGATGAGGAACTTGATTTAAATCATATCAAAGACGGAGTACATCGAGATGAAATACTACACTAGTAAGGAATTATAAGCCAAATAAAATAAAAACATCTGCCCTGAAGATAAGGATAGTGCTGACAGATCAACTTCCAATCCGCTGCGTGAAATTGAGAAACAGATTTCGGATTTCGAAACATACTTTCGCTTTGTAGATACAAATTACATATTAGTAAATATATATCGGAAATTCTATTTGACATAATCGAAAGTTCAAGCTTACTTTTATGAAATTGCTCTAACAGTCCGCAAAAAATAATAAGACGGATCCAATTCGAAGATTAAGGAACAACGCAATCTGCAACATTAACTGAATTAAATAATTTTTGCTTAGATTATACCGTCCGTTACACATTAAATGTGCATGCGCAAAAACATATTCGCGGCCATAAAGATCTTACGCACACTCGTAAACGCCTGTGCGCATTCGTGAACGGACGCATGCGCAGAAAGTTTGTAGCTTTCAGGTCCGGAATATAGATCATTCCGGATTATGGGTGTCCGAATTAACGACTTTTGACTGTAGTAACATAGGATGGTATATTGTTTCGTGCCATACTGCAAAGTTTTCTTTCTTTTAAAAACATATTTACGATTGTATTTAAATAATTATTGGCAACATATAACCGTTGGACGGATAGCATTTCCATCAGTTTAATGGAATACAGATTTAATACAAACACATAATACAAAATTTCTTAAATAAAAGCCATCATCGCATAAAATTTTAAGGCTTTAAAGCTCTTTTGTTATATTTCTTTCCTTCTGCTTTTGTATATAAACAAGCTTTTTACGTACGTGTCTGAGTACGTCTTTACATCTGAGTACGTCTTTTTACATACGTGTCTGAGTCTGAGTAAGTGTGTTCAGCTATAATTTCTTTTTATCATACTAGAGACAATCTCTGTTTTCTGCATGAATGATATTTTAACCTATATACTTGTATATGAATTTAATGAAATTAAAATTTAAGAATGCATCCAGGTATATATTTTATAAGAAATGCTAATTGCGTTAGCTTTTAACGAAATTTATTACGTTTTAGCTCTCGTATTTGTTATCTTTGATCCAAAAATATTTGAATGCTGTCTGTACTAGCTTAAAAATTTTAAAGCGCATATCTCATATTAATTAGTGTGATGTATCAATATGCTGTGCATGAATTTGTGTCTGCATCGTTGAGTGTTTTGTGCTTGCATGTAAGTAATAGAGATTCATGTCGAATCCATATATATACGGTAATTAATGGCGGTAATACGTTTTGTTTTATGGAATATGGCTTTATTTTTTAAAATATGATGTCAATGAGATTGAAATATTTGGTATTCAACACTAGCAGTCTCAAAATTTTATATTCCCTCCGTCCCAAACTAGTTGCTACACTTCGGTCGAAATTTTGCCCCAAATTAGTTGCTACATTTCAAGTAGGTGGAGTCATAAGTAACTTTCGATGCAGTTTAGTAGATCGACATCAGTAAAATTATTCAGTGTACTACAGGGAATGTAACGCTGCTTACTTTCTTAGCTGAATAGGCTTTCATTCTCAGTTTTCACTTCCCCAAATGTAGCACTTATTTTGGGACAATTTTAACGGCGCAAATTGAGAGGGTTCGCACGCTTTTAAGCCACGCCCCATTTTGTAAGTACTATACCGCCCATATTTCAGAAAGATCGTGTTTACGTGATTAAGGCAAAGCCTCGAATGCTGTCTACCTAAGGTGAGGGATGCCTTCGTGGAAGAATTTCTAAAGCCAACTGGCTCGTATAGACGAGACAGATTATTGAATTTACATTTAATTAGCCTGAAGACTTTAAACGATTACTGGTTTGGTTTTGGTTTGGTTTATTAGATTACAGCAAAGCACTCGAGGGCTATCTGCCTTAAGGGAGGGATGCCTTCGTGGAGGACTTTTTAAGGGGAACTGGCTCGTATACACGTTACACATGGGGAAAACCACTTCGAACATAGGACCGAACTACCAGTGTTCAGCGACGATACCGCTCGGCCGCTGGTGGGCTAAGCGATTACTGATTTTAAGCCTTACAAAACGGGGCGTGGCTTAAGGGTGTACCAAAGCTGGATTTTTGAAACTAATTTAGTACTGATTTAAGGAGGGAATGCTTTGTAAGTAAAGTTGTAGTTGACTGATAACGTAGCACCCTGAAATTTGTGGAAAATGTGCAAACAAAATCAAAATCTTCAGTATCAATAATCAGTACTCAACTAATATGGGACAGAGGGACTCTTTTCATAATAATATAAAACTGTGGTACTCTGAATTAAGGTACATGTGAAAGAAAAACGATAAGTAAACAAGAGGGGAGTGGATCCATGGAAAAGAAAAAAGTTTAACGTGTGACCAATTAAAGTAAACTGTTTAATTATATTACAATTCTTATCTTTTATGTATTTAACTTTATTTTATTTTGTGCTCAAGTAAATATATAATAGCAGGAGTTTAATTTTAGTCACATTTGTTGTGCGAGTTTTAAAGATAACAATGAAGAAGTTACATCTTTTTTTTTATCACTGTTTAAGCATGTTATGATTTTTCAAAACAAAACATATTGTTTATAACATGAAAAATTTGAGGATTATATAATGTTTGAAACAACTAAATTTGTCGTTTGAATACCTAGTTATTGTTTTTTTTTTTTTTTTTTTTCCTTTTAATGCTAGCATTCACTAATGATTGCAAGCACTAACATAACGTACAAAATGTCGAAATAAAATGAAATGGCGCGAGAAGCAAAGGATTATATTGGTAAAGGCCGTTAATGGTCGATTGCCTCTTACTAAGTGATAAGACATAGACATAGACATAGAAGCAAAGGAAAAAGGGGGGGCGAACTTTATTTTAGGAAAGAAATTCCCCAGGAGAGAATTTGGGTGTGGTTAGGTCAGTGTGTCTTCTTCTTACCAAGCGAGGCGGTCGCGCTTCCAGGCTCCCGGGTTGTTAAATATTTGCATAGTCGCCTGTAGTAACGGCAACCGCCGGCAATAAAAGGAGGTGCTTTCCTTAGTGGCACCGCAGTTCCTTTTAGTTCGAGCCAGAATAGACCTGCCCGGGGAGAAGCCAGGGGATGAGAGATTCCGGTTCCCGTCTTGTTGCGGATCCAGTCCTGTTCCGGTTCCAGTCCTGTTCCGGTCCTGATCCAGTCCTATTCCAGTTCCAGCCTGGCCGTTTAAGTCCAAAACACGTAGGAGCGGATGTCTGAATCCAGCGAATGGAGATATACGCCGAAAGGGCTAGATGGATTCTGTCTTTTAAGGGAAAGTGTTCTTCACCGTGCCGGCATAGCTGTTACTTTAAAGCACTTTGAAGTTTTTCCGCCCAAGATGTTAAGTTTTCGTTTATGATGTTAAGTTTTCATCAGTGTTGAAGTTCCAGTTAAATAAACCTTTAAGTTTTAGACAAGGTTTTTGTGTTCTTCAGAAAATTTTAGATTCGAAGTCAGATATAGCACATAGGATTATTATCGGAAAAATCAACATTTGGCATCAAGCGACAGGATATTGTCTGCAAGGTAAGAGACTTTTTTATTTTTGAATCATGGAAGCTTTAAAGTTAGCACGAACTCAATATAGAAGACTATTCAGTAAAGCTTGTAATGAATTTGACAATGAAGAAACTAAATTTAATCAGGAAGAAAAATTAATTAAAATAAAAGTTATTGCCGAGAAAGCTAAAGTTTTGTTTGATACTGAAATGAAAATACGAGAATTAATGTTTAAAGAAATTACAGATGAGACTTTACTTATTAAGGAAATAGATGAATCTGAATTATATTTTGATAGGTGGAGACTTCTGGAAAGTAAAGTAAAAGATCTTACTTCTGGAACGCCGAATGTAACTTTAATTGATCCATCCTTTGTTCAGAATAAAATGTTACATTATCCGAAGATTAAATTGCCTATGTTTGACGGCAACGTGAAGAAATGGCTAGGATTTTGGGGGCAATTCCAAAAGATTGATAAAGATCCTACATTAGATAATAATGATAAATTTGCTTATTTAGCACAGGCTATGGAGAAGAATTCTCCTGCAGAGGAAATAGTTAAAAGCTTTCCGCCAACTGGCGATAGTTACAAGAGCGCAATCGAAGCATTGCAGACGCGTTTTTGTAACAAAGAATTACTAACGGAGATTTATATTCGTGATTTGTTAACCCTTGTTATTCAAAAACAAGGTATACACTCTTTGCGGAAACTATACGATGAACTCAAATCTAATCTAAGAGCTTTGGAGATACTGGGAATAAATAGAGGCAAATATTGCGCGATATTATATCCATTGGTAGAATCAGCATTGCCGAATGAAGTCTTAAAAACCTGGGAGAGACTTAGGTTTTCACGTAAAGGATCAGAAAGTTTAACCGGTTAAAACGCCGAGTTAAGAGAAAGGGAATCTGAACTTGAGCGCCTTTTATGCTTCTTGCGCGGTGAAGTTGAAAGTGAGGAAAGAATTTCTTTAGCAGCTAAATCTTTCAATGTTTTCGATCGATTGGCTCACGGTAATAAGAAAGGGAATTCGGGTTTAAAGATAAGAGAACCTCACTTAAAACCTACGGCAGCTGAACTGTTTACTTCTAATGAAGCTAGAAAAGGCTGCATATTTTGTTCCAGTATAAATCCAGGGATAAATAGAAGGGCTAGGTCATTCCTTTGTTCGACTCCTCGCCGACGCGAGTCTCATTGAGAGGGGGAACCGGAAGTAATCTGACGTATCTCTGTTGCACCTGCTCTGATTTCGCGCCTTTAAAACTGTAGTTTCATTCAGTTGCGAGACGACTTTCTGGAGATCGCATATCCCAAATTAGTTTTAATCATACATATTTGTTTTCTAATAATGCAAATATTTAAAATAATTTGTGTATATATAGTTTTAGTCAGTTTTCCTTTTAAATTCTATATTTAAAGTATCCTTTATGTAATATGGCTTCTTGTGCTGTAGCAACGTGCCGTAACACTTATAGAAATACGAAAGGAAAATATATTGTATTTCATGCTTTCCCCAAGGACAATTTGCTTTTGACGAAAGAATGGATACATAAATGTCGAAGACAGGATTCTATTAATGTGAAAAACGCAAGAATTTGCAGCGAACATTTTCTGTGCAGTGATTATGAAGATGACATGAGAAATCGCTTGCTTGGATTGCCGCAACAGAAACTGTTGAAATGCAATGCTGTGCCGAAAGTAAATTTATCGTGTTTATCAACAAAATAACACCATGAAATCGGAGACATTTGAAAAAACTAATGCAGAGTGCTTTTGAAAGACTACACGAATTAAGCCCAAAGAAAATTTATTTTGAAACCGAGAACGAAATTGAAGCTGACAGTAATAAATCAAATGTGAATGATTTTGAAATAAAACTCACAAGTGACAATGCCCTATGTGACAATATCCCTGAGTGCCCTAAGTGTAAAGATAAACAAGAATGTATTGATAATTTGAAGAACAAAATAATATCCTTAGAAAATTGTAATAAAATATTGAAAAATAGAGAAAAGAAAGATTTTAGAATGTTTGCTCAGCGACAAAGAAGGTGGACGACATCTAGAAAGAAATTTGTATCGGAAATTCAGAAATTAAAATCCCAAACAGCGAAATTTAGGAAAAAACAGAACACATCGGAGAATTTGGAAAAACGTCTAAAGCATATTTTTACAAAGACGCAGATTAACGCATTGCTAGAAAAGAAGGAAAAAATCCGGTGGACTAAGAGCTCTGTCATCTAAAAGCTACGATTTTTGGAAAGAAAAAATGGGAATTCCTTTACCTAGCACTAGCACATTAAAGAGATGGTGCCCTAAATTTTCATGTAGTCCAGGAATTCAGAGTGATGTTCTTGCTGTAATGAAGGAAAGATGCCAATATTTGAATTCTGTAGAAAAAATATGCGTTCTCAGTTTCGACGAAATGCACATAGATTCTAAACTCTGCTATGACTCTAAACTGGACCAAAATCGGTCCTTTTCAAAAAGTGCAGTTTGTTTTAATCAGAGGTCTCATTTCGCAGTGGAAACAACCAATATTTTTTGATTTTAACACTCCAATGAAGAAAGGACTTCTTTTTTCACTCATAAGACATATTCAATCATCTAGAGTAGAAGTGAAAGCAATAATGTCTGATTTAGGAGGATCTACTACTTTGTGGAAAGAGTTACAGATTTCGATTAATAGTTCTCATTTTCCAAATCCAGTATTCCAAACGAAAAAAATATGGGTTTTTGCAGATTTAGCGCACTGCCTCAAATTACTGAGTGTTGGTGTATTTAATTATGACAAAGCACACTAGGGCTATCTGCCTAAAGGAAAGGATGCCTTCGTGGAGGACTTTCTAAGGGAAACTGGCTCGTATACATGTTACACATGGGGAAAACCACGAAAACGCCCATGCAGCCAGCAGGTTCGCGGGATTCGAACCTCGGACCGAACTACCAGTGTTCAGCGACTTTACCGCTCGGCCTCTGGTGGGCTCAAATTACTGAGAAACCACTTTTTAGATAAAGGATTTGTTTTAGAAGATGGAACTGTTTTAAATGTTGATATTATTAAAGAGAATTAAATTTTGTCACAAACTAAAACCAAATTATTTAATGGTCAAGGGAAACGAGAGACAAAAAGTATATATAAAAGTATATATAATATGTTTTGATTTAAAATATTTCTAGATTGCATTTTAGAAGTTAATAGCGTAAAGCATATTTCAAATGAGAACTAATTCTGTTAAGTTATTGTTACAGTTATTTTTATTGTATCCTCTGTTATTATTGATTCGATTTTGTGCTAGCTTAGCATTCTAGATAAAATATATATAAAGTATAATATTAAAGTAATTGGCATAAGAAGACCTGCCCCCTTAACCCCCACTTTTGAAAAATTAAATAATTATTTTAGGTACTGTGAGTAAAGTTGTTTTGTCTAAATTAAGATAACAATCTTACATGTATTTATTTAAATGAAATATTGATGTAAGCCTAAGTTAAAAAATTATTTTTAAAAAATATATGTTATTATAATGAATCGGGAGAAAAATATGCTAATGTAAAATTTACAATTAGGCTGAAACTCAAACTTAGATTAGCAGAAATTTTGCCATATATATAACCATACACGTTTAAAACTATGCCAATTTAAGGTTGTTTTTTTTTGATTAATTTTAAATAGCTGTTATTATAGTTATCTTAGCAGTAGTACAGTTTTCTTAGTTAACATGCAGATAAAGAAATGATTAGAAACAAACAGGCATTTAAAGAAAAAAAAAATCCCTGCAAATAAAAAAAGGAACTTTATGCTAAGAGTAGCGCATTTTATCTATTATTTTAAAATTGAGTAAGTACTATTAAATTTTGCAATGTTCAGTGTAAAATGCATACTGCAGTAACATTGTCTCTTCCAAATTATAGCTATCTTTAACACACAGCTCATTTTAAACGCTGATTCTTCAAATTTAAAACGCTAATTTCTATGTTGTCAATTGCATCTCCGCGCTCGGTGGCATCATTGCTACGTCATCACTCCTCACTGCCTGTTTCAGGGGGAAACGCTCTATGAGCTAGCCCTTCTCTTTAGTCCTGGTATAAATCATGGCTCTGCGGAATGTTTTCAGGCGCGTAACTTATCGTTGTCAGAAAGAGAAGTTTTGGTCCAAAGGACACGCTCTTGTTATCTGTGTCTGAAATCTGGACATTCTGTCAAGAGGTGTAGATTAAAAACAGTTTGTTTTACCTGCGGCAAAAGGCATCATATTTTTCTATGTAAGGGCCATTCACAAATGAGTGAGACAAGGGCAACGGAACAGCCTCCAAATCAGGCTGAAACACTCGCCAACATTTCTTCAAGGTCTCCTAAAGTTTTGCTGCAAACAATAAGAGTAATAATTAAAGGAGATAAAAAATCTCGTTCGGCTCGAGCTATAATTGATACTGGTTCTCAAAGGTCATATATTCTGCAAAGCGCAGCTCAAGATATGGGTTACAGGTATACGGTAAAGGAATACCTTAGCCACGCATTATTTGGCGGTACAACGACCAGTTTGTGTGAACATAAAGTTTACAAAATTCATTTATCTAATATGTCTGGCTCTTACAGTTGTAATTTTGATGCGTTAAGTCAGCCTGTTATTTGTAATAGTATACCTTCTATTGGACAAGGAATATGGCTTAAAGAGCTTTCTGACTGTGGAATAAGTTTAACAGATCGTTTAGAAGGACCCATAGAAATTTTAATAGGAGCCGATGTTGCAGGACGATTATTAACGGGGAATCGTAAACAAATTTCAAACGGTCTTGTAGCTATTGAAACAAAGTTAGGATGGACGCTTATGGGGAAAACCGGGGAGTTGAATAGTGAAGGTTCAACATTCTTAGTTACATCAATGTTGAATAAAGAGGCTTGTATTTCTGATTTATGGGCCCTCGACTCGCTTGGTATTACGGACCATCCGAACAAAAGAGTAAATTGGAATTGTATGAGGCTATCAGGCAACATTTTCTTGATACTGTAAAAATAGAAGATGACCGCTTTGTAGTGTCTTTGCCTTGGTTGGAAGGGCACCCTTCCCTGTCGGATAATTTTGAGTTATCGCTTAAAAGGTTGCACGGTACGATTAGGCAACTTGAAATAGATAATCTTCGCCAAGAGTATGAAAATATATTCCAAGAATGGCTCAAAGAGGGCATAATAGAGGAAGTACCCGTAAATGAATTAGATTTACCCCATCATTATTTGACACATAGACAAGTTGTTAAGGAACACAGTACTACGGAGTTACGGCCAGTATTTGACGTTTCGTCTAAAGCAAAGGGTTCTCCGAGTCTCAACGATTGTCTTGAAAAGGGATTAAACCTTATTGCATTTATTCCTACAATCTTAAATAGATTTCGCCAAGAAAAAATAGGGGTGATTTCTGATATTCGTAAGGCCTTTCTACAAATTGGCCTGTATTCTAGTGACAGAAACTTCCTCCGATTTCTTTGGATAAAGGGTGAAGATGGCTTGAAGCATTTTCGTCATTGTCGAGTCGTATTTGGTGTAACTAGTAGTCCATTTTTACTTGGAGCTGTTATTCAATATCACTTAAATTCAATTTTGGAGAAAAATGATGCAGATGTAAAATATCCTTCCAACATTATTGTTAAATTAATGAATAGTTTCTATGTTGATAACTGTGTAACAAGTGTCGGAAGTGAAGATGAATTACAGCGCTTCATGAAAGTATCTTCAGATGTTATGGCAGAACGAAAATTTGAATTGCGGGGTTGGGAATATACCGACTGTAGTTTAGAAACAGAAACTATTGCGAATGTATTAGGTTTGTTATGGGAAAGACAAGGCGATGCTCTTCAAATAAATGTTGCTAATTTACAAAATCTTTGTTTCGAGAAAGTTACGAAAAGAAGTATTTTGGCAATAGCCCATAAAGTATTTGATCCCATCGGTATAACATGTCCAGTCCTTATATTACCTAAGATGTTATTACAGCGTACATGGGAAACAAAAGTAAAATGGGACGAAGAAGTTAACACCGAAATTAAAAGTAAATTTTTATTATTCTTTTGAAAAACATTAAAATTCCAAGGTGGATACGATATCAGCCAAAACAGTGTTCAATCCATGTTTTTTGTGACGCCAGTCAAGCAGCGTATGCGGCAGTAGTTTTTATTCGTGTAGAAGAACCTGAATCAGTTAAAGTCCAGTTGCTTCAGGCTAGGTCTAGAGTTTCTCCTTGTGGTAAAAAGGAAACGACTATTGTAAGATTAGAATTGTTAGCAGCAACTATTGCATCTCGTCTTGCTGCAGACGTTCTAAAAGACTTTGAGGCCAGAAGTACATTTTTCTGGACAGATTCAACTACTATCCTTGCATGGATAAAAAGGGAAGAACAATGGGGGACATTTGTAGAAAATAGAGTACAGGAAATAAGGCTTTTGACACGTGTGGAGGATTGGAGGCATATACCTGGTCACCTTAACCCTGCAGATCTTCCAAGTAGAGGGTGTTCAGTTCGCCAACTCTCCCGGTCAAAATGGTGGGAGGGTCCGAGCTGGCTTTTAAAATCCCAAGAAAATTGGCCGAGTGCCGAATTTATAACTGATGAAGCGGAAATAGCCAGCGAGAAAAGTGGCAGTGGTTTCATCTCTAGTGTCTACTGAAAGGTTTAGTTTGAGTGAGCGATTTTCTAGTTATCGAAAAACAGTTAGAGTTGTTGGTTGGATTCAACGATTTTTCTTTAATTGCAGAAATAAGAAAAAAAGGAAAGGTGAACTCACTGTTGATGAAATTGATTTTGCAGAAAAGGTTATTATTCGCTTGATTCAATCGGAATCGTTTCAGGATATAGAAGACGCACGCTTACGAACTCTTAGTCCATTTTATGATGCGGGAATTGTAAGAATTAAAACTGGCGCGTTTCGAAGAGATGACACGTTAGAGTTTAGAACACCTATAATATTACCAGGAGAACATCCATTAGTTAGGAATTTAATTATGGAAGAACATAAAAAGAAAGGACATGCAGGTGTACAATATATACTGAATACCTTAAGGGAAAGGTTTTGGTTGTTATCTGGCAGAAGAACGGTGTGTTCTGTTTTGAGTAAATGCATTACTTGCAAGAGATATTCTGCTGCACCTGTTGACCACATATCAGCCCCACCGCCAATAGAGCGAGTAAATGATTCAGCAGTATTTCAAGTAACGGGTATAGACCTTTGTGGTCCTTTGTTGTTGAGAAACAAAGAAAAGGCATGAATTTGTGTTTTTACTTGCGCCGTTTATAGAGCGGTCCATTTGGAGTTGCTGACTTCTCTATCTACAGAAGTGTTTCTTCAGGCTTTTCATCGGTTCGTGTCACGAAGAGGTAAACCCACAACTGTGTACAGTGATAATGGAACTAATTTTGTAGGAGCTTCAAATGCATTCAAATTAATAGATTTTGAACAAATTAATCGGCAGGCAGCCAATGAGCGGATAACATGGAAATTTATTCCCCCTGGTGCTCCATGGTGGGGTGGTTGGTGGGAACGTCTGATCGGAATGATGAAGCAAGTCCTTAAAAAAGTTCTTAAACATGCTTGTTTAAATTATGAAGAAATGTACACGATACTGTGTGACTGTGAAGGGATTCTTAATGACCGACCGTTGACAGTAATTCCTTCTGATCCTGAATTTAAAGCTTTAACTCCTGCCGAGTTTTTAAAAGAAATTAAGACTAGTAGTTTGCGGGATATAAAATACGGTATTAAATCAAGTAATTTACAAAGAAGATTTCAGTATATTCAAACTGTACGAGAAGCATTTAAAAATAGATTTCGTAAAGAATATTTGGGAATTCTCAAGGTTTCGCATAAAAGAGCTGAAAGGAAAGTTACTATTAAATTAGATGATATTGTTTTGATCGGTAGTAGTGACAAAAGACTTTTTTGGCAACTTGGTCGTGTCATAGAACTACTTCCAGGACCTGATGGAATAAATCGACTTGCAAGAGTAAAGACCCGAAATGGAATCTTGCTTAGAGCAGTTCGAACTCTGTATCCTTTAGAGGTAGCGCAGAATGATGTACCCGTGAAGCTGCAGAATGAAAAACAAGATTCTTTGTCTGAACTTAAACTCAACATAGATGATAAATCTGTCAGGCCTGTAACACGATCTGGTGGAACTGTAACTCCGCCGGACAGACTGGTATATTAAGGCTCTTTGGCATTGTTTTACTTTGATGTGAAAGTTCACTTTTTTTCTTTTTTTTCCTTAGGTGGAAGGATGTTAAATATTTGCATAGTCGCCTGTAGTAACGGCAACCGCCGGCAATAAAAGGAGGTGCTTTCCTTAGTGGCACCGCAGTTCCTTTTAGTTCGAGCCAGAATAGACCTGCCCGGGGAGAAGCCAGGGGATGAGAGATTCCGGTTCCCGTCTTGTTGCGGATCCAGTCCTGTTCCGGTTCCAGTCCTGTTCCGGTCCTGATCCAGTCCTATTCCAGTTCCAGCCTGGCCGTTTAAGTCCAAAACACGTAGGAGCGGATATCTGAATCCAGCGAATGGAGATATACGCCGAAAGGGCTAGATGGATTCTGTCTTTTAAGGGAAAGTGTTCTTCACCGTGCCGGCATAGCTGTTACTTTAAAGCACTTTGAAGTTTTTCCGCCCAAGATGTTAAGTTTTCGTTTATGATGTTAAGTTTTCATCAGTGTTGAAGTTCCAGTTAAATAAACCTTTAAGTTTTAGACAAGGTTTTTGTGTTCTTCAGAAAATTTTAGATTCGAAGTCAGATATAGCACATAGGATTATTATCGGAAAAATCAACACGGGTACTTCACCCTATCCTGCACCTAACATGTCCAGGTTGTACAGAACAGTTGATGAGTATAGGATACAGTACGGTTAAACTGTTCATTGAAGAAGTGCAATTTATGCATAAAGATGTAATGAACAGTGTTCAGTGATCAGGAGAAGGTCTAGCGATGAAATTGAAGATGAGTACAAACTGCATAGGGATGCTGTTTTGATAAGTTCAATTAGTCATTTGAAGAGTAAGTACTTGCAGAATAGGTCTTGTTAGCTATATGGACCTTATATGAAAGGGTGTTCTTACAAGGTCTCAGTGTTAGCTACTTGCTAGCGTCATCATGGGTGGGATTTGCAGGAGTAATGTATGGCATGTCCGTCTTTGGGCGGGGTTAAATATAAGCGTTGCTGTAGCTAGACTTTGATGTCGTATTTGTATTCATTCGAGGGGTGGACGCCATAGGAGAAGGTTCGTCGTTGATATTGTGCCTGCCTCCGATCCTGTATCACGTGTACGCCCTGTCCGATCTACGTGAGTTGCGGAGTGCGACCACGTGCAATCTCTTATCCGCATGCATCAGCATTTTTAAATGCTAATCTTCGGTTTGTATTTATTTTTAAAAGCCTGGATGCTTTTATAATTTTATTATTTTGTATTATTTTTGGATTTTTCATGTTATTTTGCCTTTTCTTGCGAATTATGCCTAATTGCTGGTACGAGTGATACCGCGCTATTGTTACTGATTTTTCTGCGCTTATTTTTGCGTATTAATTTTGCAATTTAAATTATTTATCAGATTTTAAATTAATTGCGTGCGCGTAATTAAATTTTCGGATTTTGGTCATTGTGTCTGCTTAGTTACCCCCAGGCTCACGCTGTCAGGTGTGAGATAGGGGCCTAGTAGACTTTCGCCCGCTCATCCGTCTGCCGGAACACCTTCGAGTGAGTCCGGTTCCGGGGCGCGGGACTCTGGACTGCTGATTGGGCGCAGGATTTCTTAATTCTGTATTGCGATTATGGATACGATTTTGGATGCCGTGAGGGTACAGATTAGTGAACTCGATACCATCCGCCAGCAGAATGGTACACTCACTGACACTGAAAATAAGATGTACAATTTCTTACAAAGTATGATTGAAATGTTAGTTGCTGTTAACACACAGTTAACACAACAGGATAAAACTCAGGATAAATCCTCACAAGGTAAAAATCCAGATAATGATAGGGACAGAAGTCCTATTAAATTACACAACAACTTTAATACTCTGAATGAAATACCTTTGGATCAGCCCACGAGTTCAGATGATGATTTACCAAAGACTAAAGGTGATCAAACAGTCAGAATTAGATCTCAAAGACAAAATTTTAAGAAAATTAAGCTTAGTAGTTCCCCTAAAAGTAGTACACAAAAACAACAAAGTCAGGACAGTATCCCAGATACACCAGCTACTGAGGTAGCAGTTAATCAAAATACTCATACACAAATTAATGAGACAATGGATACCACCTCACCAGATAACGAAAACCTCACTGACATGAATACAAATAAGCAAAAACAAAATAATAGGAATTCAAAAATTCCGCCAATTACTCTTAAAGAAAATAAATTGAAATGGAGTGAAATTCGATCTATCTTCCTACAGCGAAAAATCAAATTTCACGGGGAGCATATTCCTTCGGGAAGTATCAAAGTCATTGCTGAAACACCTGACGATTATCGGACTGTTGTCCAAATACTTAAGGAAAAACAAGTAGAACACCATTCGTATATCCTCCCGGAAGACCGATATTTAAAAGTTGTCCTTCGAGGACTTACTGAACATACTCTGATCGATGATATCAAATCTGAACTTGAACAACTTGATTATCATATCAAAGATGTTAAACAGATGACAAGACGGCGTAACGGAGAGGTTACCAAACTTCCTCTGTTTTTAATTTCGCTACCAAAAAGTGACAAGTCCAAGGAAATATACAATGAGAGATTTCTGTGTCACATGAAAATTAAGATCAAAGAGTATTTAGGTCGACAAGGACCCCTGCAATGTTTTCGTTGCCAGGGGTTTAATCATACACAAGCGGGCTACAATTATGCACCCAAATGTGTCAGATGAGGCAAAGAACATTTTGTTAATGAAATGCCCTGATAAAAATAACAATGACAAGCCTCCAGTCTGTGCTAATTGCGGGGGTTCCCACACTTTCAGTTTCAGGGGGTGTGAGAAATTCCCCAAAAGAAAATCTGAGAAACCAATCAATTTCCCTAGTAGGGTAATTGAAAATAAATCCTATTCACAGGCGCTCTCCACAGGCCTATACTCTGATATATTGAGTGAAGCTAAACAAGTTTTCACGGACCTTGCGGAAGTTGTTTCCGTAATAAAAAATGCGGGATTTCAGATCTCGCAACAAGTCAAAGAAATAAAAGAAAATAACCAAGAGAAAAATACTTCTACTACTATAGTCAATGGGTCAAACTAGACCAACAAAAGTTCCCATCTCTATCATGACTTGGAATGCCCGTAGCATTCATTATAAGCTCACTGAACTGTCAAACTTCATCACGCGTCATAATATTGACGTGGCGCTCATTACCGAAACCTTCGCTACGCCAAGCACCCCGATGAAGATTCCTAATTATTTATGTTATCGATGCGACCGTCTAAGTCACCGAGGTGGGGGGGGGTCGCAATTTTTGTACGCAACTCTCTCCAATCTTGTCTGATCTGCGAAGAGCGATATAATGGGCATGAAATTGTGACTGTGTCTGTATTTCTGCCGCATTATGGTAACGTATACTTCACTTCTATGTACAATCCTCCACAGAATATGCTTGATATAAATTATCTCGCAAAAATACTTGACATCAATAAACAAGTCATCCTTGCAGGGGATTTAAATGCCAAAAGTCAGGAATGGAATTGCAGGAGAACAAATAAAAATGGAATCAAGCTTTCCGAATTCATTAATAATCACCCTATTTATTTTCATGTACCAAGCGAGTACACGTATTTGCCGAATAATCCCAATACACGTGACATTTTGGATATATTCATTTCGACCATCTCCCGCGGGATTCGAACCTCGGACCGAACTACCAGTGTTCAGCGACTTTACCGCTCGGCCGTTGGTGGGCCCTGGTTTACTTTAACACTGAAACCTATGGCGTTTGTATCACATAACTCTTTTTAATTATTAAATGTGATACGTTGTATAGTGATGAGATTATGAAAGCTACAGTTTTTTCCAAATAAGATTAATATGTCTCATTAAAGCACTTTTTACTGCATTTCACGAATTTTTTTTCACGCGTAATCCTTGTATAAACATCTTTACTTTGATAAAACGTTAAAAACTCTAAGCACAAAATTTATGAACTTAATTTTGCGTAAAAATAAAGTAAAATTTAATAAGATTTATAGTACGTAATGCTTTGAAATAAATAAGGTAAAATTAAACAAGATCTGATAATTTCTTTTAAAAAATTAATGAGCATTTTCAGACAGTAATTTTCCAAACTATAATAGCATTAGAAAACGATCATATTTATTTGATTATATGATCATTAAATTATTAACATTAAAGTGGATTAGTTATTTTAATAATTCATAAATTTCGGAGCATAAAATTTTCTGAGCGTAATTAAGGGAAAGAAAAAAGACAAAATAAAATCTAGAAGCACTCAGATTTTATATTACGCCCAAAAGTAACATTTTTTTTAAAGTTTTGTGTGTTACCTATATTTATTGAATATCATGTTCTTCGCCCGTAAACCACATACATTTGAAAACAGCATATCTTTAGAATTTTCGCACTGGAGATAAAACTGTTATTTTCCGTACAGTTTTCTCTCTCTAGAACATGTTGAGTTTGTTAATCAAAAACTCGTTAAAGTTTTACAAAATAGGAAATAGATTAAAACAAATTTGAAATTCGGCCGTCCACATGCCCATGTTCGAGTGGAGGATTACATTATTCAAAATTTGATTGCTATAGATACTGTAGTTTTTGTCACAGTGCGAGAAACATACGTGTATTCATGCAGATTCTTCATTATTTAATTTCTTTATGTATAATACAGGGCGATAATATTTGATAACAACAATTTGCAAGGAGACACGGACATTTAGAGTAAAACAGCTCAAAATGGCACTTCAAAACTAACATCCTTTCTAGGCTACCTCCGCTTTCGGCTAATAAATTAAATTAACAGTAAATTTAAAAAAAAATCTTATGCAGAACTAAAAATAAATTAAAAAAAATAATCACTATAAAATACAAGCAAAATTAATTATTACGGTTAAATACAATTTTAATATTAAATTAAATGTATAAAAGCTTTTAAGGAGTCAAAAGTGTTTATCATTACGATGTATTATGAAATATAATTGAAATAAAATTCCTTTATAGAAATTGTTCTATAATACTCATCTATAAATTTAAAAAAGCAGCACAATTTAGAATTTTAAACAAAACTTTCAAAAATTCGTTTTTAATTATTTTAGTATTTTTTACTTATTTACACCAATAAAAAGCATAAAAATTGCAAGAGAAAATTGCTTGTTTCAAATTTCCTATGAGTTCAGATTTAAAATATTATTTTCTAAAAGAAGTAGTTGCAAATTTCCTTACAGCATAGGAAAAGCTAAGAAAATATCCATACCTGAAAGCATGCAATAACTTTATATTTATTTGGAACGTTTTTTATGCTTGATAAATATGCTAAAATTTTTAAAAATCAATCTCAATTTCAAAAATAAAAATATGGAGAAATTCTAATTTGTGAAATAAGGTGCTAGAACAAGCTTTTTCTTGACAATTATGCACACTGCTATAGGCAACCAATGTTAAATTTCTGCAAGTCGTCCATACTCCTCCGGATGTGATCAAGGTGACAGCTGGGAACGCCTCAGACGAGGGAGAAATTCCGTTTGGATTAGTCTATTTCTTATAAGGTCCATGTGCCCATGAAGGAGCAAGGTCATATCTGCGATGTGCGAATAGCAGAATTGTAGGCTGGTAATTGAAGTGCACGGTTATCAATCTGTTCAATTTTGAAGAATAAATTTTGACTAAGTTTTTTGATAACCACGTCTATGGGTTTAATGCATGGACCTTATAAGAAAGGTCCATAGGTTCTTATAAGGTCCTTATAGGTATAGTTATAAGGTTCTTATAGGTATAGTTTATCTTATAGGTATAGTTTATAGTATCTTATATAGTTCTTATAGGTATAGTTTAGCATGGGTATTGTGGGGTTGGAAACCCTTGGTATGCTTTGATAAAATTTTTGGGCCAGGGTGGCCATGGAATTAATAGGCTGCATTAAGGACTAAACGCAGGGTCTTACTTTGAAAGCGTTGAAGTTTTTTTTATCTTTTTGCAGCTGTACCCCAGATGGTGGAAGCATACAAAAGTATTTGTTGAATGATGGAAGTATAGAGAAGAGCTTTGATTTTAATTGACAGAGTGTTCTTTCGGCCTAGAAGGGGGTCAAGTAGGCAAAAATACCATACTTGGAGAGAACGCATATTGTAGTTGCGTCATTTGTTAATGGCTTAATGTTTTATCGTTAGGCAGAAAATCAGTATTTTGAATATAAAAACCTGTACAATACATAATACATAGAGCGGCATAAGGCGTAGGCGGAAGGACGTGTCTTGTTACGCTGCCATAATATACCAATAGCTTATCCATCTTCGCTAGAATTTGCTCACACCAACCTGAAAAGTGGCGTTTTACATTATTATCAATCTGTTATTTTAAAAATCACATCTTTCCGCAAAATTTACATCTGCCTTAAATGTTTTCTCACGATTACCTTGTTATATTTGCCACAGGCCGAGCGAGCCACATCGAGCCACAGGCCAAAGCGCCTATAAATCGTAAAATCTTTCCAAACCGCTTTTTGCTTTAGTGTTTGCATTGTGTATACAAAACTATGAAAAAAAAAAAAAAAAAAAAACCTTAAAATATAAATTACAAAAAAGTTTAAAATTTTGAAAAATGAAAATAAAAACTAAAACTTCATTTTATTAATCATTTATCTCTACCCCTAACCTTTCTCGAGCATATGTGGCTCCCTCTGGCTTACATCAAGTAAACTAACTTATGCAATTTTCTTATATCTGCTCACTTTATTTAATTCTGATGAGGAGGTAAATGGTTTTAAACTATTGGCAAAGCGGCATAAGCAAATATAAATATACATAAACCCCCAAATTTGTTAAAGTTTGACCGCAGAGGTAAAATGAAATTTAAATTTATTAGTTAAAACACATAAATAATTACCAGTAAGTAAATATAGTAGTGTTACTAAGAATATTTAAATAACTTTTGTGAATTTCCATTCGCCAAAAATTTCCATCCAGTAAGTCGCGCCCATTTACCTTTGAGCGCGTCGTTAGGACGAATGCAGTTATCATTCGGTGCTACGTTGGATTTTCTATCGCAGTCGTAACCTGCCTAGCTTCGTCTCTTCGGATCAGGGAAATATGCATCTGTTGAAAGGTTCCCGCGCGAGAAGAGCTAACCCTGTCGATCTGTGGACGATTTTCGAATGCATGTGGTTTCTAAGGTGAGTTTGGCATATCATCTAATATATTAAATAATTCAAGCAAAGTTGAACGAAAGTAGATGTAGCAAACTAAAGTTGACCGAGAAACAGACAAGCAACTACTACCATGGCTGGACGACTTAAGACAAAGATGTGAGGCAGTGCGGAGTATTTCATACAAAAAAAGTAAACACCAGTATTGCCGGAAAGAGGAGTCCATAAGTAAGACACTCGATGATAAGAAGATAAGATTTTAAAAGCCCCCGCGCCATGAAGGAAGGACGTCTCTTCAGCGAGCTGCCATATAATTGCTTATTTCATCCTCTGCTACTACCATCAAGATCTTCAAGCAACGTTATCAATCTGTTTACTTAAGAATCACATCTCCCGCAGATTTCAAATCTGCCTAAGAATATTTTCATCGCGATCTCAATAATTATTTGCACTCTCCAACACAAGCCACATGCCAATGAGCCTATTAATCGTAAAATCTTTCCTATCCACTTTTTGCTTTAGTGTTTGTACTGTGTATAAAAAAATTATAAAAAACCAAAAAAAGTATAAAATATAAAATACAAAAAAATTTTAAAAACCTAAAAACTTATAAAAAGATTATGATACTTAAGTTTTTATTTTCTCATCTCTATCCCTAAACTTTCTTGAGCCTGTGGCTCCCTCTAGTGTGCATCAAGTAAATCACTTATGCCAAATTTTTCCTATTTCTGCTCGCTTTTAGTAATTCTGATGTGGAGGTAGATGGTTTTGAACCATAGGAACTCCGAAATTTTTAAATCATTGGCATTGGCATTTTAAAATGCCCACGGGTCTACTGGCAAAAACTCTTTAGTAGTTAATATCCAGAAAAAAGTAAGTCATAAGTCAAGATTTTAAAATATATTATGACAACAATAGTACAGCAATAAGTAATGAAACATGCACATAAAAATACAATTGAAAAATAAGTATAACAAATATTTACAGAAATAAGGAAATACATATGGTACAGATATTGATATTCATACAAGGACATAACACAATTGCATATCGTTTTTTTGGGGGGAGGGGATTATTTTAGATGCCTTAAAACAGCTAAAGGCCTCATTCTATATTCTCTGACTTTGAAATTATGGTTTAACATGGGTATTGTGGGGTTGGAAACACTTGGTATGCTTTGATAAAATTTTTGGGCCAGGGTGGCCATATACTCATGTATATATGGAATATTGTACTCGCGGTGGATTGCCGAGTTTCTTATGAACCACGGACAACCCACCGCTTGTCTTAATGCAATATTCTGGAGTGTTTGCAGTGTCAGTAGAGATAACGCTTTTCCGAGCAATTAAGGGGGAAAGTGTATGTTTACGCGCTTGGAACTTATTAATGAGCTGTGTAATGTGAGGGGTCCAGGTGAGACATTGATCTAGGGTAACGCCTAGGTAAAGGGCCTGCTTGGTCCAGGGGATAGGAGTACCATACATGTTGACCTGTATGTTGTAATCAATACTTTATTTCTTTGTAAACAGGATGGCGTCTGACTTCTCCACATTGATTTTAATTTTCCATGCCAGTAGCCAGGACTCCAGTGCATGAATGTAGTTTTGTAGTGCTTGAATGACTGAGCCATGAGATGCGTTTTTTGATAGAATTGCCGTGTCGTCAGCGTACATTGCTAGTGTAGTGTCTTGGGTATGTGGTATGTCGTTCGTGTAAATATTGAAGTAAAACGGGCCTAAAATTGACCCTTGTGGTACCCCAGACCTGATGGGCTTGGGGGAGGAAATTTTGTTGTTGACACGAACAACAAAGTGTCGATCCATGAGATAAGAATAGGTGATGCATGTGATGTAGTCTGGGAAACCCAGGTTTATGATTTTGTGCATGAGGCCCTCCAGCCAGACTCTATCAAAGGCCTTTGCAACGTCAAGGAGTATGTCTCCTGTTATCGATTTCTCTTGAAGTCCCTGGGAAATCATCTCCGTGACCCGGTACAACTGGTGATTAGTGGAGTGCTTTTTCCTAAACCGTCGGTATGCTTTCCCTTGGTATCTCCATGGTCAGCAATGAGGAGATTGTTGACTTGTAGATGATCCATCAACCGTTGTTGTATGAAATGCTCCACTACTTTGCTCGTTGATGACAGTAAACTGATGGGGCGATACAATGCTGGCTCCGAGGCTGGTTTGTTGGGTTTTATGATGGGTGAAATCATAGCAGTTTTCCAGGGTGTCGGGAAATGGCTGAGATGTAGCATATCTGTCTCTTCTGCGAAGGGTACCATTCAATTCCAAATTGCAGAAGACAGCTTTTTAGCAAACCTTCTTGAAGATAATGCCTAAGCCCTATCCACATCTTTCCTAACACTCCTCACGAAAAAATCAACTTAAGTATGTCAAAATTAACGCCGTATCAAATTACATACTAAACTAAATATATCAAATTATTCTACATATGAAAATTAACGTCGCTAATGTGCTGCCATGATATTCACATGCTCCCGAATCCCGTACCTACCATTAATTTATATTTCTTCGATGACTATGTGCTGTGGTCTAAGTATCTAGGAGTGATACTTGATTCCAAATTAATCTGCTGTCTTCATATTGATTATACACTCAAAAAAGCGAAGACCATCGAACCCAATTTTACCTCCTCTCTCTCCGCTTTATGCTCTTGTCTTCTATCGTGTATACAAAAAATAAAAAATTATTAAAAATCTTACAAAAAAAATTATGTATTCTTAAGTTTTATAAATTCTCGTTATCCCTAATCTTTCTCGAGCCATGTGGCTCCCTCTAGTGAGCATTAAGTTTACTACTTATGCAATTTTCCTATTTCTGCTCGTTTTTATGTAATTCTGATGAGGTAGTACATGGGTTTGAACCATAGGCAATCCGTAATTTTTAACCATTGGCATAGAGCCCTCTGTCAATTACAAACAAAGCTCTTCTCTATACTTCCATCATTCGACCAATATTTTTGTATGCTTGCACCGTCTGAGGTACAAAGACATATCAAAAAACTTCAAGGCTTTCAAAGTAAGTCCCTGTGTTTAGTCCTTAATGCAGCTTATTATGTCGGTACTGATGTGATTCATTCGGATCTTAACATTAAACCCACAGACATTGTTATTAAAAAAAAACTTAGTCAAAATTTATTCCTCAAAATTGAACAGATTGATAAACGTGCACTTCAACAGTGACATTTGGTCCTTCATCCTCGCGAGTGTAGGTTGCTCATCATGAGCGCTCCGACTGCGACGAGTGAAACGAACGACGATGCAAATCCCTCGATGGATATTAACGCCCCTGCGGAGCCGCCTTCTATCAGGGAAAGCTGTGTTGGATTACCACAAGCGGATCCTTTGGATACCAATGATTATGATTACTGGATTAATCTTTACAACGATGTTTCAAATGTGGTTTACGGGCGAAGAACATGATATTCAATAAATATAGGTAACACACAAAACGTTAAAGAAAGGTTCCTTTTGGGGTGTAAAATCTGTGTGCTTCTAGATTTTATTTTATCTTTTTTTTTCCTTCATTACACTCAGAAAATTTTATGCTCCGAATATTATTAATTACTACAATAAATAATCCACTTTAATGTTAATAATTTAATGATGATATAAACAAATAAATAATCGTTTTGTAATGTTATTATACTGTTACGAATTTGGTATTTAAAAAGCTAATGTTAGTTCAATTATAAATTAAATGGTTTTATTTCTCGCGCAGTGCAGCGAGTGACGAATATTAAAAGAAAGCTGAGCCGGAAAAATTAAAAATACAAGAGCGCGTGCGTTAAATAAATAAATATCTCTTTTTGATTTCGAGAAAGTACTGGAAAATTCTAGCGCGTGATTTTAAAATCTTATAAAAGGAGGAAAACATCTCAGTTTGTAGTAGTTGCTTAGTTTGTTGTTGTTTAGAAAACTACTGTTGTTGATTGTAGCGAATTCGCGGATTAACGTTCTTTAGCTGTTTTGAATTACGTTCTATTGGACATTTGAGTAGTTAAAAGATAACTACTGTGAGATATTGTAATACTGCATGATAATTTGAGAAAATTTAAGCATTTTTGTTGTGATAATAATAAATTTTTGTTCATTTTGCATCGGACTTGTGCATTCATTTCATAACGAACCCGTACGCACGCAACAATTTTTGGTGTCAGAAGTGGGATTTGAATGCCAATCACAAGAGCGATGGAAGAGCAGTTAAGACAGCTGATATCAGCCTTTGCTGCATTTAAGGAAGAAATGAAATTGGGCCAGGAATCCGTTAAGGAAGAAATGAAATTGGGCCAGGAATCCGTTAAGGAAGAAATGAAATTGGGCCAAGATTCCGTTAAAGGAGAGATGAGATCCGTTAAAAAGGAAATGGAAGCCGTTCACGAAAAGTTGGAAGCTGGTCAAGTAACTTTTAAAGAAGACATAAAGCTGTACAAGAAAAGATTGAAGCAGGTCAAGACGAAATGAAAAGAGAAATAACCTGCGTAATAGAAAGTAATTTTGAGGCTATGGAAGACAGAATAGGAGCTGTCGAAAATAAAGTCGGGCAAATTGAAGAAAAGGTTTCTTCTGTCAAAGATGAAATTGAAGATAGAGTGTCGGCTGTGGAGCAATGAGTCGAAGGAAGAGTTTCGGCCTTCCAACAACAAATTGAAGAAAGAGTTTCTGCCGTCGAACAACAAATTGATGATAGGGTTTCTGCTGCCGTCGCCAAAGAAGTTGACAGCTTAAAGAAGTGCATAGCGACGGTAGGAAACAATTCTGAAGGTTTCAAATTTTTATCGATGCCTGCTCGTTCCGTTCTGAAACTATCTACATATGATGGGAAGACCTCCTGGCAGGTGTATAGGACACAATTTTCTATCATTGCGGATGCGAATGGATGGGATTCCCAAGCTAAGGCCTGTCATCTCGCCGCTTCTATGAGAGCAGACGCAGCGGATATCCTGCAGACGCTTCCCGAAAATCAAAGGCTAGATTTCGAAGCTCTATCCGGCGCTTTGGAGCTGCGCTTCGGCGAGAAATGTTTAAAAGACTACAGCAGGCTCCAATTAAAATCTCGTCAACAGAAGCTCACCGAAACGCTTCAGGAGCTCGCCACGGATGTTGAAAGGCTGTCACATCACGCCTTTTCGGAGTGCCCGACAGAAACAAGGGAAATCCTGTCCCTGCAATATTTCATCGATAGCATCCGGGACCCTGAAATACAGAAAGCACTGCGAATGGCGGATGTTAAAGATCTGAAAAGCGCTTTAGTGTATGCCATGAAATTTGAGGCAGCCCAGCAAGCAACTCTTAGGGATAGCTACCCAGTCAGAGCTGTGCGAGTCCACGACCCAGGGGACCAATTGATGGCTCGTTTAGATGATTTATCCAGACAAGTCGATGCTTTGATACGAAGTAGCAGTGAGAACAAAGTGGCTGTAAGATGTTGGAGATGTGGTTCTGAAGGTCACCTACGACGGCATTGCAGAACACCCCAGGGCACGGATAATAAAACGGATGAGTTGACAAGACCAGTGAATGCTTTAAGACGGAATATTGGTGAAACAAAACCGACCCTAAAGTGCTGGAATTGCGGTGTTGAAGGCCACCTAAGAAGGAACTGCAGAACTCCCCAGAGCACGGAAAATAAGGCATACGATTTAAACAGACAATTAAATGCCACGGAAAGGAAAAGGACTGACAAGAAACCAAAGTGCTGGAACTGTGGAGCTGAAGGCCACGTACGAAAGAATTGCAGAACACCCCAGGGTACGAAAATTGAGATAATTTCTGAGCAACGACGCAGGAAACAAATTAATGACCATATCAAGGAACGGAGGTTGCCAGATAATGAAAAACCCTGTTTTAAAGCGCTTAAGATCTCTATAGTGAGTGGCAACAATAACGGACTGTCCATCAATGGGAATATCGATGGAGTTCCTTGCAATATGATCATTGACACAGGAGCTAATGTTACCATCATTAGGAAAGATTTAGCTGAACAGTTTAAAGATAAACTTATTTGGACGCCATCCTGTGTTACCCTTCAGACTGCGTCTGGTGACAAGATCGACATAACTGGGAAGTTAAATGTGAACATCACGTTTGGAAGTGCCGCCTACCATCACACGGCATATGTGGCGGATATTACAGATCCATGCATACTCGGATTGGGCTTTTTCAGGAAATACAATTTTTCCTTAGATTTCAAAAACAATAAGCTGCTTTCAGGATCTGAAGACATGACTATCCATCCTAAGAAGGGATCCTCACCTGGAAATGCCGACGCTTTGTCCGAAAGAACCAGCTCGAGAAACAGCCGAAATCATGCTAGGGTCGAAAAGAAACACCAGACTACCAGCTATTCTCCCTCTCAGATGCTCTTCGGTCGAGACCTTCGTCTGCCTTGTGACCGCCTGTTTCATCGCCGTACGGATGCGCCTTCATCGCCTGAGGAACACATCAAAGATGTCAAGGCCCGTTTTGAAGTGATGCACCGTTCCGCACGAAAGCGAGTGAACTTGGCGACGGAGAAAGTGAAGACCAGATACAACACGAGAGCTGCTGGACATAGATCCAACGAAGGAGACAAGGTGTGGTTGTGGAACCCCATTCGACGAAAAGGAGTCAGGCCTGATTTACAGTCACCTTGGGATGGTTCGCACACAATCCTAAACAGGCTAAATGACGTCATGGTTCGGATCCGTGAGTCTTCGAACTCTTACGACAGGTTAGCTCATTACTATGGCCATAGTACGTAATGTAAATAATTGTAAATAGTATCAGACCATGGTCCTTTTTGTTTATAAATGTGTATTTAGTATTTGATTTTTATTTAGTATTTGATTTGCATTTAGTATTTGATTTGTATTTAGTATTTGTTTTGTATTTAGTATTTGATAGCATTTGATTTGTTTAAGTTAGTTATTGCATTTATTGTTTATATTGTTTGATATTGTAATGTAATGTTTATGCCTCAGTTGCATTTATGCCACAGTTGTAAGTTTAGCTTCCTGTCCAGGGATTGTACTGCCCGGGACGTGCAGTCCTTGGGAAGGGGACAGTGTTACGAATTTGGTATTTAAAAAGCTAATGTTAGTTCAATTATAAATTAAATGGTTTTATTTCTCGCGCAGTGCAGCGCGTGACCAATATTAAAAGAAAGCTAAGCCGGAAAATTGAAAATACAAGAGCGCGTGCATTAAATAAATAAATATCTCTTTTTGATTTCGAGAAAGTACTGGAAAATTCTAGCGCGTGATTTTAAAATCTTATAAAAGGAGGAAAACATCTCAGTTTGTAGTAGTTGCTTAGTTTATTGTTGTTTAGAAAACTACTGTTGTTGATTGTAGCGAATTCGCGGATTAGCGTTCTTTAGCTGTTTTGAATTACGTTCTATTGGACATTTGAGTAGTTAAAAGATAACTACTGTGAGATATTGTAATACTGCATGATAATTTGAGAAAATTTAAGCATTTTTGTTGTGATAATAATAAATTTTTGTTCATTTTTCATCGGACTTGTGCATTCATTTCATAACGAACCCGTACGCACGCAACAATACTTTGAAAATCACTGCCTGAAAATGTTCATTAAATTAAAAAAACGTATCAGATTATGTTTAATTTTACCTTATTTATTTCAAAGCATCACATACTATCAATCTTATTTAATTTTACTTTACGTTTACGCAAAATTAAGTTCATGAATTTTATGCTTAGAGTTTTTACCGTTTTATCAAAGTAAAGATGTTTGTACAAGAATTACGTGTGAAAAAAAATGCGCGAAATGCAGTAAAAAGTGCTCTAATGAGATGTGTTAAATCCTATTTGAAAAAAACTGTGACTTTCATAATATCATTACTTTACAACGTATCACATTTAATAATTAAAAACAGTTATATGATACAGACGCCATAGGTTTCCGTGTTAAAGTGTTGAAGTAAACCAGATCGGCTTTATTCTTCCTTGCGGACATGTCGGTGACGCGCGCCCCGCCCACTGCGTTAGTATATCTCATATAAGGTCCATGCTACCAGGAACAAAATTGGGTGTGGTTAGAGCACGTCAATCATTCTAAGCCACGACTATTAAATTCATGCTTTCCCCCCTTTTTTGGCTTCACTTGGACTGCGTGGAGGGCATCTAGATGAGTTCTAACCTCCTTGAGCTAGCTTAAACCTTATACGAAAGCTTGCCATGGATAAGCATGCCTTATAAGAGATAGACTAACCCAGTGGGCGGGCCGCGCGTCACCGACATGTCGGCAAGAAAGAGTAGGGACGATCTGGTTTACTTTAACACTGAAACCTATGGCGTTTGTATCACATAACGCTTTTTAACTATTAAATGTGATATAGTGATGAGATTATGAAAGCCACAGTTTTTTCCAAATAAGATTTAATATATTTCATTAAAGCAGTTTTAACTGCATTTCGTGCATTTTTTTCACGCGTTATTTTCTTGTACAAACATCTTTACCTTGGTAAAACGGTAAAAACTCTAAGCACAAAACTTATGAACTTAATTTTGCGTACAAATAACGTAAAATTAAATAAGATTGATAGCTCATGATGCTTTGGAACAAATAAGGTAAAATTAAACAATATCTGATATATATATATATATTTTTAATTTAATGACCATTTTCAGGCAGTGATTTTCAAAACTATAATAACATTACAAAACAATCAGTTTATTTAAAGTGGAAAGTTTCTGGTGAAACAACGTCGCATGGGTGTCGCCATCTATTGGAATTTTGAAATTAGTTTTCCTCTTCTGCGAAATCAAGAGCAATCTTCACCGCTAAGAAAGCGATAGAAAGTTTTTCTGTATTGGATTTGGCGGATTTAATATTAACTGCAACATTGTTCATATCTTGAATGAATTTGAAAACTTTAGGATTTGAAAAAACTTGGGATATTGGATTATCATTATCTGCTGGGATCTTCTGCTGTTTAAGGACGGCGCTGAATGGGATGTTTCTTTGAAGTTCTTTAATTTCAGTTTCAGATTTAGTTGCGAGTGCTGGGAAATCTTTAAGATTTGGAATCTCTTGGGTTTTCTCTGCTGGTTTAGGAGTTTCAAATCGCTTTTAATAAATCGGGCAACCACGGTAGGACGATACATGCTCCCCACGGCAAAAATAGCAGATGGGTTTTTCTTCACGTTTTAAAGAGCAGGTATTAGATCTGTGATTCTGGGAACATTTACAACATATTTCTTTTTTAAAGCAATTCGCCTGTGAATGTCCATAGCTCTGACACTTGAAGCATTGAATTGGTCTTTTAGTTTTAGGTGCATATTTCTCAATAGTGATATTGAAGTTAAACATATTATTTAAATTGTAAATCGCTTCTCCTAATTTATTCCTTTCAAGTTCAATGAAGTAAATGGGTAATTTTATGAAATCACTTTCTATTCTCTTTGTGAACTGTTTAACGTTTAGTACTGGGAATTTTCTAAGTTTTAGGTCTTCAAATATTGCAGTTTCAGAGATGCTTCTGGGCATATTTTTTAGAATAACTTTAATGTTAGTTTTGGAATAAAGTTGATACGTATGGAATTCTATGCAAGATTTCTTTAGAAATTCGATGGCGCTGTTGTAATCCTCTTCGGTGGAAGTATTTAAATAAACTTTTTTGGCTTTCATCTGGGTTTCATATTCGTTTTTTAGGATTTTAGTACTTAAGATTTTCTGTAGATCAATCCAATCTAATTCAACTTGCGTGATGACAATTGGTGGGATTTTTATTTCAGATTTATGATTAGTTTTAACTTCAGTAGTTTCATTATTTTCTTTATCATTTAAGGGCTCGAATCTGTTGTTTTGTTCTATTTCTTCTTTTTCGCTAGGTTTTAGATTAGGTTTGCATGTTTTTGAGGGGATTGACCAATTTTGTTCTGAATTATTATCTGCTTCTGGAGCTGTTAAATTGTTATAAACTTCTTTGATAGAGTTCACTAAATCTTCGTGTTCTTTCACATTTTCTGCGTAATCTTTCTCGTCCATCGATCCGGTGTCCATTAAGTTCGATTGTTCAATCATACGCTCTTGGGATTTATTTAAGATTTCATTTAGGGCTCCGTTTCTGAGTATTTGATATCTGGGATCTTTATCTAATTCAGTTCCGAGTCCTTGAAATAAGTTAGGGAAAATATGTTTATACTTTTCCATGGTGTCGCGAAAATCTTGGGTTTTTGGAGTAGCAGTGCTGGAGGAGCTACTTTTCTTTATTCTTTTAAGCTGCTGCAATTTAGTTTCTAAACTGGAGGGTTTTAGAAAGTCTTTAAGTTTTAATTTTCCGCTATTCTTAGATGAGTTCGAATAATCTGTGTCGTGATCCATGTCGCTGTCGCTTTCATGCCTATTCCAAAAACGATCTGGTGGTTTTTTGGCCGCCATGAGGAGAGAAAGCAAAAAATACTTACAGAAAAATACTTTAGAATTTCGGCACTGGTGATAAAACTGTTATTTTCCGTACAGTGCTCGCTCTGAACTCGTTGAGTTTGTTAATCAAAAATTCGTTATAGTTTTACAAAATATGAAATAGATTAAAACAAATTCGAAATTCAGCCGTCCAGATGCCCATGTTCGGGTGGAGGATTATATTATTCAAAATTTGATGGCTCTAGATGCTGTCATTTTTCTCACAGTGCGAGAAACATACATGTACTCATGCAGATTCTTCATTATTTAATTTCTTTAAATATAATAGAGGACGATAATATTTGGTAACAACAATTTGCAATTAGACACGGACATTTATAGTAAAAGCAAAATGCCACTTCGAAACTAAGAACCTTTTTAGGCTACCGACCCTTTGGGCTAATAAATTAAATTAACAATAAATAATAAAAAAAAAATCTTATGCAGAATTAAAAAGAAATTTAAAAAAATAATCACTAAAAAATACAAGCAAAATTAATTATTATGGTTAAATAAAATTTTAATATTCGAATTAAATGTATAAAAATTTTTAAGGAGTCAAAAGTGTTTATCACTATGATGAATTATGAAATATAATTGAAATAAAATTCCTTTATAGAAATTGTGCTATAATACTCATCTATAATTTTAAAAATGCAGCACAATTTAGAATTTTAAACAAAACTTTCAAAAATTCGTTTTTAAATATTTTACTTATTTACAGCAATAAAAAGCATAAAAATTGCAAGAGAAAATTGCTTGTTTGAAATTTTCTATGAGTTCAGATTTAAAATATTATTTTTAAAAGAAGTAGTTACAAATTTTCTTACAGGATAGGAAAAGCTAAAAAAAAAATCCAGCCCTGAAAGCATGCAGTAGCTTTATAATAATTTGGAACGTTAATTATGCTTGATAAATATGCTAAATTTTTAAAAATCAATCTGAATTTCAAAAATAAAAATATGTAGAAATTCTAATTTATGAAATGAGGCGCTATAACCAGCTTCTTCTTGACAATTATACACGCTGCAATAGGCAACCACTGTTCAATTTCTGCAAGTCGTCCCTACTCCTCCGGATGTGATCAAGATGACAGCCGGGAACGCCTCAGACAAAGGAGAAAATCCATTTGGGTTAGTGTATTTCTGATAAGGTCCATGACAAGGTCCATGTTAGCTACTTGCTAGCGTCATCCTGGCTGGGGTTTGTTCAAGCTCTCTTCTTGATTAAAATATGGAAAAAAGTTTAATTCTTTGAATATTTATTCTTTAACTCATATCTTTAGTGGGAGGCGTGGTCCCAGAGCAGCGTGGGGAGTTGCCCCAACTCTTTGTTACACAAGCCCAAATTCTATTTCTTTTCCGTGAAGAAAACACATAAGGTTCTTTTATGTTAGAATCGCTTCTATTGTTTGCGATTCATATTCATTTGAACACCGATTAAAACCAAGACGAATAAGGTCTTTATGACTGCATCTGAATTCGGACATCCTCCTTCGTTTGTAAAATATTGGACATTCGTTTGTAAAATATTCGACATGTTCATTAGGGAATCGAAAATTATTTAAGCATAATAATCCCGTCAAAATGGAATGTTTTAAGCACTTCATGGCAAAACGTTTGGGGTTTGAATTCGAAAGAACAAGAAATGCTTTAAGTAAAAAAACAGATCTTTCAACTTAAACAGATAGCAGTCTGTTAGTGGCCTTTTGTTTCATAGTAAGACAAAAAGAAAAAATAATACTTGGAGAGAAGAACACATATTTAGGTGCCGCCATCTTTTAATGGCTTGATATTTCATCGTTAAGCAGAAAAATCAGTATTTTGAATATAAAAACCTGTACAATACACAATGCAAATGAAAAAATAAAGCGGCATACGCAAATATAAAAACATACATAAGGCCCAATTTTGTTAACAGAACAAAAGAGGACATGCACTTTGAATGCCAGTAGTCGCCAGTAAATGAATATTGTAGTTGTTTTAAAATTTAAATTTTCGTAATTACGTTTGTGAATGTCTTGAATCTCAGAAGTTTTGTATCCTGTAAGTCGTGCCTATTTGGATTTGAGCGCGCGACCTTGTAGACTGCAGTTTGTAGACAGGTGTGATCTGCGACTAAGATGAGGGTTGCATCAGTTTGGCGATGATTTTGTTCATCCTCACAAAAGTCACAAAGCGGTGTGTTGGCGGTGAATTTCCCGTATATCATAGCAAAAGAACTAACTGAAGTTGAACCATCTGAAGTTAAAAGTAAACTGGAGTCAAAGCAAGACTATTCCTCAACAATATTAATAATTGCATCCTTGTAAAGGGGTTAAACATAAAATCTAAACAATTCAAAATAAAAATGATCATAGTAGTACAAACTCGAAAACTAAAAAGTGGAAAATATATACAAGATAATATAAATATAAAAATTAATCTTCCTTTATTGAAACTCCAGAACTCATCACGGCAATTTTTGTATTTGTCAATATTTTCTGATATTAATATAAATTTTTCTTTGATTTGTTTGGATTTTATTTTTGAAACATAAATAAAAATATTGTGTTATTTTATAAGAAAAGCAGCACAAGAATTGCTTTTCTTGTTTGTTAATTGAAAAGATTTATTTTCAGCTGCCGCTTCATGCATAATTTCTTCTCTAATCCATTTTATTAAATATTTTCCCAATTTAATTAATAGCATTCTTTACATTGCTTAATATTTATATAATGAGCTAACTTTAGGTGTTATATTCTGCAAGCATCATAAACCTCTTTACATATCTGATTTGGAGAGAGTTTGAAAATTTGTGAAAATTTTCTCTTTTGATTGTATAAAAACAATTTAAAAGGAAGCAAATCCTGTTGAAAATAGTAAATATTATTAACAAGTAAACACAAATAATAATACACAGGAAGCTGTATCAGATTTGATAGTTATTGAATTGCATACTTATGAGTGAAAAATAATTACATATTTCTTAAAATCATTTTGAATTATTTACTGTTTCCCATATTTATTTAATATTTAAATCATAATTATAAATAGAATATATAATTATACGTGCATCATTTATAAAAATGTAAAATCACAGGAGGAAAAAAAGTCCTTAAGTGTGCTAAAGCTACTGTTGTGACTTCTATTAAGCTTAGCATTTTCCGTTTATTATTATTTAAGATATTGTTTTGCAATTAAGTTTGATGTATGAATCTGTCAACCAATTTCGAATTTTGTGATCGGGGGAAGCCTCGTTCTTCTAAGCAAGCAGAAGTTAAGTTAGTTACGTTACTGAAATACTGAATGTTTCTTCATCATTAAGATGTATGGATCACTCTATCTTTATACTAAATTCTACATGTAAATAATCGCATTTATATGTATGTGTTCGTAAACGAAATAAATTGGATATAAAGCGAAGTCTGATTTCGAATCAAAACAGCTACATTGGTAGGCGTTGAATATAAAAGTTCATGATGTACCATATGTTATATACATTTTAAATATATTCCTTACTTATTAATTATCTACACATCAATGATGTTTAAAATAATAATAATAATAATAATATTTTGTTAATCACATAGTTTTAGCTTTAAAAAAAACGTAATTATTGTAATAGACATTTATATATAATGAAAGGTTTTCTTAAAAGAAAAGTGATAAAGTTTTCTTCTTTCACTCTAATTTAAAAAGATTTGTGTAACTCTAAAAAGCTGATTTGTTCCATTCCTATTTTTTAATTACAACGGTTTTACATGATTGTGTGCAGATTATGGGATAATTTTAAAAGTTATCTTCCTTAAGAAGTAGGACTGGATTATTTTAATTAGGCAAAGCACAAAAATTCTGTTCACCTAAATCAAGTCGATCAGAGATCCTCAAGTGACAGAAAAACAATGCAATGCAGAGAGATAAGTGTTTCTAAATTAATACTAAATAGGTAAATAATAAATTTAAATATAAAAATTAAATAAAACAACAAAAAATTGAAAGTAAATCACTAAGAAGTCATGATTTAGGTAATACAGTCAATGCGTCGCGTGGACGCATGTGCTTAAGACCTTTACGGCTGCGAATACGCGTGTGCGCGTGCGCAAAATACGTTTACGAATGCGCGTTTAATGTATAACGGACGGTATAAGCTAAGCTAAAATTATCTAATTCAGTTAATGTTGCAGATTGCGTTGTTCCTTAATCTTCTAATTGGATCCGGCTTATTATTTTTTGCAGGCTGTTAGAGCAATTTTATAAAAGTAAGCTTGAACTTTCGATTATGTCAAAAAGAATTTCCGATTCTGGAGCTATCAAAGGATCTAAAAAGCGAAAGCATGTTCCGATGTCCATCAAACAAAAAGTGGAATTGCTGCAAAAAATGGATAAAGGCATATCCTTTGTTTATCTAAACTTTAACGTTTGTTTATCTAAACTTTGTTTATCTTTAACGCCGCGGCGCGATATTAATTGGAAGTTGATCTGTCAGCCCTATCCTTATCTTCAGGGCAGATGTTTTTATTTTATTTGGCTTATAATTCCTTACTAAATGTATTATTTCATTTTGATGTACTCCGTCTTTGATATGATTTAAATTAAATTCCTCGTCATTATAATTCGTTTCCGATAGCGAAGAAAGTAACAGAGGTTATTGAAAACGAAAAAATTTCGATTGATAAATTAGTGGATATTTGCGACACAGCAATTATAGGACTTGAACAGCGGAACTTTGTAACTGAACAAGAAATTATGTCTGTTTATAGAATTAAAGAGAATGTATTATCATATAAAAAACGAAACAACTTACATTGAAAGAAATGTTTAATAAAGTAAACAAATAAATATTGTAAATTTTGATACCCTTTAGATCATCATTGTTCTTTATTTCATAAATTACGGTTTCATATTTTTAATTTTATAATTTCTGCATGCCATCTTACCAGATTTAAACTGATGATCTATAATCCGGAATCGCCGAAGTTCCGACGAGTCCGGATTAACGACTTTTGACTGTATATACATGCATACGTGAACTCTTTTCTACGCCCTTGCTACGCTTCACCTGCCTGGGCTTGCCTGGGACTGTATTACCCTTTGTTACGCTTCACCTGCCTGGGCAACTGTGAAGAGCAGAGAGATCAAAAAGATGCAAATAGTATAAAATAAATTCCTTAGACTAATCACAAATGCACATTTCTTCGTATCGAATGCCATTTTACATAAAGATTTAAAAATCGACTACATCAAGGATCACCTTCTGAAAATTAATGACAACTTCCTTCATAAAGCTTTAAACTGTCCTTTTATGGAAAAGTTTGAAGTTTTCAATTATACCATCCTTGCTGAAGACAAAGATCTGAGACCCTGGGCGGCTCACCTCTGTGACTTAAATTTTCCAACGTAACATATTTTTGTACATTGCTGTAATATATTTACCTTTTACATATTTTGCTTTCAGTATTTAACCCAGATATTCTTTTACAGTATTTGTTTTCGCATTGTAATTGTATACATGTATTATAATTTATTTTGTATTTTCATTTTACCAGGGCCGGATTAAGGGTGTCGTAGGCCCTAGGCACTCCAGCAGCGTAGGCCCCGAAATAATAAACATTTTTTAACTGAAATTGACCGCTAATATTAAGTAATAATTTTGTTGTAGATATAAATCCGAAAATGTGATGATGCGGTAAAATAACATTATTTTATTTTGGGATTTTAATGTTTTTATTTTTCATAGAGCCATTTTCAATAGCCATAATTCCAGAATTGAGTTTATCTGCAACAATGCAACTTTTATATCTACCAAATTCCATGCAGAATTCCAGGGTTTTAGTACATGAACATGACAAGACATTAGCCGCCGGGAAAACCTCTCGGACGGGCACATGCGTTTGACACAGTTGGCCACGTTTCCATGCCCACTACCAAACGCTTGCGCGCGATCGAGAGGTTTTCCCTGCTGCTAAGGTCTTTTGTTTTAGTAGCTCAGTTGTGTAATAAGTTAATATGTAAACACTACGATAGAGCGTGTATGCCTGTGCTTGTATTTAATCACGCTCAACCCAAAGTCAATCTTTAGTTTAAAAACTGGAAGTTAAATTTATTATAAGTAAGGTAAGTAAAGGAAAGTTGTTTTTATACTCTACTTATTTCAACCTAGTTTTTGATTCTGGAATATTGCTTCATTCCGTTATAAATAATAGAATTTTCATTTTATCACTTCTTATTAGTATAATAGTCCGCCGTAGAATGCAGCACAATGCAAGGAACTTTGAGTAGGCCTACTATGGGGTGGTTTGGCCATACTATTGTAAAAAATCTCCAGTAGTAGTCGTAGAAATAGTACAGTCCAAATCACCTTTGGAATAGCTTAATTTTAATCCATACTCGTAAATCCGGGTTTCGTTTTTACAAGTTTAAAATGCATTACTTAACAAATTTAAAATAACTTTTTAGCTTTCTGATAGCATAATAAAAGCGACGGGCGCAAACTAAAATGTATATTTAAAGGTGACGAGAAGATGGAGAAAACAAGTTTAAATTTTAGTTTGTGCGTGCCCATCGCTTTTATTATGGTATATCAGAAAGTTAAAAAATTATTTTAAACTTTTAAGCGCAATTTATAAAAGCTTTTTTTAAATATTTTTTTTTTAGCGAAAAATGTCTGATGGATATAAAAGAAAACACCAAAGTGGACATGAAAAACGCAAAAAGAAAGAGAAAGTGAGTGAGTCGCTTAGTAAAATTAAAGGTTCTTTATTGAAATATGTTAACATTTCTAAGGAGACAGAAGATAATGCAGATGCGGTAGATATTTCCTCGATCGAGGTTAGACCTAAAGAAGCTGAGGCTTGTTGGGACTCGCAAGAATGTTCAACCAATGAAACTGAGAATGTCACAGAAGACGAGGCTGACGGGGGTTTACGAAATTTTAACGACGCTTCCAAGCAGGTGGTGCCTGAATCACTACCAACAACATCAGTAGATAAAAAATGGGGGTTCTGCGACACGCGGTGTGGGCATGGTCAATGACGTCACACAGAGGGCGGGGCCAAAGGGAACGTCATCACACTAGGAGGCGTGGTCACGAGTGGAGTTGAGGTGTTGGTAGATTGCTGGTTGAGTTGTAGACCTCCTGCTTTTCATTTAAAGTTAGTTTTTTTTAAATTGGCAACGGGAAATATTTTCTGCATCTTAATTTTGATGAAATGTCGATGCTGCCCTCTCTTGACGAAAAAGTGAATTATATGTTTTAGAAATATATTTTTTAAGTCTGGTGTTAAAATTATTCAATGCGCGACTCTGAAAACAATGTAAAAGAAACAAATATATATATATATATATATATATATATATAAAAAAAAAAAAGACTTTCCTTTAATGAAACTACAAGATAATTTTCTTTTATTACTCAATTTTATTCTGATACTTTTATTCTTTCTAGTTTTCCATGAAACTTTAACTTATTTCTCAGGTTTTCTGTTCATAATAACATATTTATTTACTGTCATATTTTTTTAATACTTAACGTTTCTAATTTGTAATATTTTATTTAATTTCCACATACTAGTTTTTTTTTTCACACCTTTCATACCATTTCAGCATACCCTGATTTTTAACTTATATATTATATTTCACAAACGTTCCCGCACATGCTGTTTATTTGTTACACTACTTAATTTTAGATGCAATTTCACACTTTTTTTTAACGTTATAATGTTCAATATATTCTGAATTTTAACTTCATTTACTTTTTTTAAACCATTCTAGTATTCTATACACACTTTAACTTAGTGGTTTGAAATTCTATTTAAAAAGAAACGTTTATTTTTCGTGATCTTAGTTCTTTTACTAAATGTTCTACAGAATTTCTAATTTCTTTTACATGTTTAACAATATCTTCCTTACATTACCGAATATTTTTTTTAAAAACTTAAGTCTATAACTGTTAATTGCTTTTCTTACCTTCATGATTTCCCTTCTGTGTTTATATTTCTTAATTCTTATTTAACTTATTTATTATAATGTTTTTATTTCCGTCTCATCACTCGTAATTCCAACATTTTATCCCTTTTTATTCATTTTAACGATATGGATTGTTTTCATTTACTCCATATTCAAATATTTCCTTACAATTTTTAAAATACTTGTTTTATTCTCCTATCATAATAGATCATCTACAGGTTTTACTCAGAAATTTCCATTCACAACTTTACAGTTTAATACCATTTATATCTAAATGTATTTCTTTCTCATATAGATTTACGATCTTCAAAGTTTCTAACATCATGTTTAGTTTTAAATCCCTATTACCTTTATGTGTGTTGATAATTTTCATTTCTAATTTTACAACCACGTTCAGTGTTTCATCCACACATACCAAAATATTTCTTACATCTTCTGGTATTTAGTCTATGACATATTTCAGTACTTCAAATGAATTTACACTGCTCACATTATTATTTTTTCATGTTTTAGAGACACTGACTATACTAATTTTACTACTTTTCATACACTAATTGCATCTATGTCAGCACTCATGATAAAGCAGCAATTGTTTTGCATCACATGCATAAAGAAATTTTTAAAACCAACTTTTTCAATATCGTAGTCAAATTACTGTTTTCCAGATGGGAATTACCAGTAGTCTTTGGTTTTACTCTGTTACATCTTTTTAAATTTTAACATCTAACTTTTAATTCTAATATACATCTTTCGAACAGTTTTTTCTTTTAATGATAGCCTTACCTTATTTGTTCAAATTAATTCTTTAATTCACCTTCTTTACTATCTTTTAATACCTTCATAATTCACTATGCAAACGCAATGTCTTTCACTGACATTCTGTCTGATAATACCACAAGTTTCCTTAATTGACAAAAAGCGAATTATTTCTCATTTCAAAATAGAACTACTATATTTTTGCACAAACATTACCTTCATCCATTCAAGACGCCCCTTAACCTGTAACTGATGTAGCGATAGGAAAAGAGACTCTTATCATATGCTCTTTCGACTTTTGAGGTTTTTAGAACTTCTTTGGCAAGTATATCAGTACCATCAGAAAGTATACTTGACATTTTTACTCAGTTTAAAGGCAACATACTGTTATAAGAATGGTTTTAGTTAAATTTATAACACAAATAAACACATTTTGTGCTTAAACATTTAGATTCAGAATATTTCTTTTTAATCCGATGTAAGACTTGAATTTCATTGATGATACGGATTGTCCCTTGATTTTTTTTTGTTTACCTTACACTAATAGAAAATTTTTATTTTACAAGTTCAGCTTTTAACGAAATAGAAACAAAAACTACGATACACCTGGTGTTTTTAAGAAAAGGAACTTTGATATATTTCTGGAAATGTAAATGCTTTTAGAGTTTTTTTCTTTCAATAATGTTGATTTTCATTACTTTATTAATTTGAATAATTCTCTTATTAGCTAATATGTATGAAAGAAGATTGTCAAAAATGTGACACAGTATAATTCTTACGAACATACGTATTAGAGAACCATTACCAGCATACAGATATTACCGATTGAAATGAAGAAAGATACAGATATTTTACTCCAATCTACATTAAATTAAAAAAATATTTAAACGTTCATACATTCCAAAGAATAAACGAAAACTCAATAGATATTTATTAAATTCGCCAAAGCTCCTTTATTTCTGCATTTTCACACTCACGACACATTTTTAATGTAACTATTGATTACTATTTCAAACACCGATATCATAACTCAGTGTAAAACTACATCATAACTCATTTTTTTCCTACTAACTACAATTTTATATATTCAAGAAGTACATCTAAGATGATCATTTTCTATGTTCTAGCAAATCGATTCAATTGCGAACATACTATTAAGACTTGCGATTTTAGAAGACTTGCATGTATTAACGATGTCAACGTTTCTTCGTTTTTGTAAGATTCGCATCAAACCATGTCGCATTCGAATGTGGTGTAAGAGATCACTTTTTCTTTTAAACACTTGTAAACAATGGATGCAATTTATAAGAAGAGAAGTATCATGCTGTTTCAAAACATCATCATCAGCATATTTCTGTTTCTTTTGACACCAGCAAAATTAAAAAAAAAAAAAAAAAGGTTCGTGAGATTTTCTTCAAATTCTGTTTTACTTGAAAAAATGTCCGAACATTCAATACGATGTAAAGATTCATATTGTTTTAAATTCTTATGCTCACTAAATATTTTTTATCATGATTTACTCTTAAAAGTAACTTTATAAGTTTTCATATCCTTTTTACATGAAAAGAACTTGTGATTATTCACTACAAAATTCTAAGACGAGAAGCTTCGCGACTTTTCAAACTATAAACTTAAATTTCTTAGGACATACACTACATCAGATGTTTCTTTCATGAGATTTCAAATATCTCTTCAGATTACTCGTATTCAAGAAACCTTACAAATATATCACATAAGTTCAGCGAATAATCGCTTCATAAACTCTTAAATTTTCAACACGAGTGAATCACTTGAAGCATATACTGCACTGTAAACATACAATACTTAAAAAAAATTGTTATAAAAAATAAAAATACATTCATTTTACCAAGAAGCTTTTCTATTTAAATACATTTATTTATTTCCAAAGAACAAGTTTCTGTATTACACATAAAATATACTTAGAATTTTCTTACATTAATTAACATCAAATTAACAGCAATATCCATTTACTGACATTTGATATACATGTTTGCTTTAAAATTAAAACTAAAATTTCAATATATTTCTATTAAAAAAACATAAGGAAAAAAACATAGTCATAACATCAAACAAACACAGAAATTTAAATAGAATAGCTGTACTTATATTAATGCATTTTTATAATCTTCATAACATTTCAATTCAAAAAACCTATCACAAAATAAATGAAAAATTTTTTTCTGCCTTAAAGAATCTCTTATATTTTTAAAATTAATACATAAAAATATATCTTCACCAATATATTTAATTCTATTATCAACATTTATTATAATGCAATCATGTCTTGTTTGTGAAGGATGATTTACAATGCAACCTTCGCATTTAAATAGTTTTTTAATCACTGAATTTAATTCAGTTTTGATAGAGTTTATGAGTTCTTTAAAAAGTTCATCATCATCACTTACCATATCCGAACAATTGTTTTTACATTTGATTTGCAACGGTAAAATAATTTCAAAAATACTTTTATATAAAGTATTAGATACATCAGGAATAATTTCTTTCAATTTTTTTTTAAATATCACAGTTTACTTTTAGGTATGTAGGTTTTAGTTTAAAAGAATTTTCATCTTGTTTAAAAATTTGTTGAAAATTACACTCACCTTCTTTGTTGAAAACTACCAACTCATTATTGCAAATGATGCTGGCACTCGTATAGAGAAGATTAAATTCATATATTTTTGAGGAAAATTCTTGCCATGTTGCAGGAGTTATAACAACAGCGCGTGTAGTAGGGTATAATATTTTATTTTGTTCACACATTCACGTAGATGAATGTTCATTCTGTTTTCAAACTGATTTATGGACACAAAATATCCCCAACCAAGAGTCCACTGTGCAATCAACTTCGAACTTTCTTTTTTCTGTTCTCGATTATTCGGCATGAAGATATTTTCAGGAACAGATTTCATATAGTGGGCAAACCAATCATCCTCTGGAAGTTCATCCTCATTATCTTCCAAGCGTCGTTTTTTAATTTTCGAAATTTGTATGTTTCTGAATGTGATACTAATTCTAGGATCTTTAACGTCAGGTTGAGAGGGTATTCCATGCATCCAAAATTGATTCGTTGAGGGTTTCATTACAAGGAGAGTTCCATGAGTTAAGTCCACGCTTCGAGATGTGAAATTTCGCCTGGTAAATACCATTTGACGTTTTGCACCTAAACTGATGATAGGTATATCTCTTTCAGGTTCGAGACAAGTTTCATTGTCTTTATGCGTTGAAATTTTCGCCACTCCGTCAGGATAATAGTTCAATAAAGCAAAATTATATTTTTTGCCAGTTATCGTTTCAACATAATCTTTTACATTTAGAAGAGTTTGAGTCCATGGTTCTGCACAAATGCTCGTTCCAGAGAATTCATAACTAAGTCCTTCATCACCAAAACCGAGTACTTTTCTTCGTGGAACATACTGAGTCCCATTAATTTCAAAACTAATATTTTTAAAATCATAATTTGATAGTTCATCTAGCAAAATATCAGCTTCATTTCGTGAATAAAATTCTTCGTATAATTCCACAATTAACTCTGTATCACATATATTCCTCATATTCGCTTTTGAATCTAACGACAATTCTGAATGATATAGAAATACGTAGCATTCTTAAATAGCAAAAATTATCTATAAAATACATTAACGAAATGATTTCATCAACACTTATCGTAATACATTCTTGTCATGTCTTGTTTGTGAAGCCAGTCTTTCCGGCGTCATATGTGTAAAAATAATCACGATAGGATAGTGGGAAAGAGTTATAGTGTCCTAATGTTGTTATTCTGAACCTCGATATTACATATATGCATAAGGAGAATCTTAAAAGCATCATCCACTTATCATGATAGAGTAATGGAAAATTTCTAAAACTCTGATAAACATACGCGAAAGAATGTATTATCTTAAGGTTGTTGTTGCTATTCCAAGTTTGACAGTACATACAGAAGTGAAGGAACATCCTTGATAAGCGCTGTAGACTTCACGTTATCATGATAACGTGCAGCGCTTATCAAGGGTCTTCCTTCACTTCTGTATGTATTGTCAAACTTGGAATAGTAACAACAACCTTAAGATAATACATTCTTTCGCGTATGATTATCAGAGTTTTAGAAATTTTCCATTACTCTATCATGATAAGTGGATGATGCTTTTAAGATTCTCCTTATGCATATATGTAATATCGAGGTTCAGAATAACAACATTAGGACACTACAACTCTTTCCCACTATCCTATCATGATTATTTTTACACATATGACGCCGGAAAGACTGGCTTCACAAACAAGATATGACAAGAATGTATTACGATAAGTGTTGATGAAATCATTTCGTTAATGTATTTTATAGATAATTTTTGCTATTTAACAATGCTACGTATTTCTATATCATTCAGAATTGTCGTTAGATTCAAAAGCGAATATGAGGAATATATGTGATACAGAGTTAATTGTGGAATTATACGAAGAATTTTATTCACGAAATGAAGCTGATATTTTGCTAGATGAACTATCAAATTATGATTTTAAAAATATTAGTTTTGAAATTAATGGGACTCAGTATGTTCCACGAAGAAAAGTACTCGGTTTTGGTGATGAAGGACTTAGTTACGAATTCTCTGGAACGAGCATTTGTGCAGAACCATGGACTCAAACTCTTCTAAATGTAAAAGATTATGTTGAAACGATAACTGGCAAAAAATATAATTTTGCTTTATTGAACTATTATCCTGACGGAGTGGCGAAAATTTCAACGCATAAAGACAATGAAACTTGTCTCGAACCTGAAAGAGATATACCTATCATCAGTTTAGGTGCAAAACGTCAAATGGTATTTACCAGGCGAAATTTCACATCTCGAAGCGTGGACTTAACTCATGGAACTCTCCTTGTAATGAAACCCCCAACGAATCAATTTTGGATGCATGGAATACCCTCTCAACCTGACGTTAAAGATCCTAGAATTAGTATCACATTCCGAAACATACAAATTTCGAAAATTAAAAAACGACGCTTGGAAGATAATGAGGATGAACTTCCAGAGGATGATTGGTTTGCCCACTATATGAAATCTGTTCCTGAAAATATCTTCATGCCGAATAATCGAGAACAGAAAAAAAGAAAGTTCGAAGTTGATTGCACAGTGGACTCTTGGTTGGGGATATTTTGTGTCCATAAATCAGTTTGAAAACAGAATGAACATTCATCTACGTGAATGTGTGGAACAAAATAAATATTATACCCTACTACACGCGCTGTTGTTATAACTCCTGCAACATGGCAAGAATTTTCCTCAAAAATATATGAATTTAATCTTCTCTATACGAGTGCCAGCATCATTTGCAATAATGAGTTGGTAGTTTTCAACAAAGAAGGTGAGTGTATTTTTCAACAAGTTTTTGAACAAGATGAAAATTCTTTTAAACTAAAACCTACATACCTAAAAGTAAACTGTGATATTTTAAAAAAAATTGAAAGAAATTATTCCTGATGTATCTAATACTTTATATAAAAGTATTTTTGAAATTATTTTACCGTTGCAAATCAAATGTAAAAACAATTGTTCGGATATGGTAAGTGATGATGATGAACTTTCTAAAGAACTCATAAACTCTATCAAAACTGAATTAAATTCAGTGATTAAAAAGCTATTTAAATGCGAAGGTTGCATTGTAAATCATCCTTCACAAACAAGACATGATTGCATTATAATAAATGTTGATAATAGAATTAAATATATTGGTGAAGATATATTTTTATGTATTAATTTTAAAAATATAAGAGATTCTTTAAGGCAGAAAAAAATTTTTCATTTATTTTGTGATAGGTTTTTTGAATTGAAATGTTATGAAGATTATAAAAATGCATTAATATAAGTACAGCTATTCTATTTAAATTTCTGTGTTTGTTTGATGTTATGACTATGTTTTTTTCCTTATGTTTTTTTTAATAGAAATATATTGAAATTTTAGTTTTAATTTTAAAGCAAACATGTATATCAAATGTCAGTAAATGGATATTGCTGTTAATTTGATGTTAATTAATGTAAGAAAATTCTAAGTATATTTTATGTGTAATACAGAAACTGGTTCTTTGGAAATAAATAAATGTATTTAAATAGAAAAGCTTCTTGGTGAAATGAATGTATTTTTATTTTTTATAACAATTTTTTTTAAGTATTGTATGTTTACAGTGCAGTATATGCTTCAAGTGATTCACTCGTGTTGAAAATTTAAGAGTTTATGAAGCGATTATTCGCTGAACTTATGTGATATATTTGTAAGGTTTCTTGAATACGAGTAATCTGAAGAGATATTTGACATCTCATGAAAGAAACATCAGATGCAGTGTATGTCCTAAGAAATTTAAGTTTATAGTTTGAAAAGTTTCGAAGCTTCTCGTCTTAGAATTTTGTAGTGAATAATCACAAGTTCTTTTCATGTAAAAAGGATATGAAAGCTTATAAAGTTACTTTTAAGAGTAAATCATGATAAAAAATATTTAGTGAGCATAAGAATTTAAAACAATATGAATCTTTACATCGTATTGAATGTTCGGACATTTTTTCAAGTAAAACAGAATTTGAAGAAAATCTCACGAACCTTTTTTTTTTTTTTTTTTTTTTAATTTTGCTGGTGTCAAAAGAAACAGAAATATGCTGATGATGATGTTTTGAAACAGCATGATACTTCTCTTCTTATAAATTGCATCCATTGTTTACAAGTGTTTAAAAGAAAAAGTGATCTCTAACACCACATTCGAATGCGACATGGTTTGATGCGAATCTTACAAAAACGAAGAAACGTTGACATCGTTAATACATGCAAGTCTTCTAAAATCGCAAGTCTTAATAGTATGTTCGCAATTGAATCGATTTTCTAGAACATAGAAAATGATCATCTTAGATGTACTTCTTGAATATATAAAATTGTAGTTAGTAGGAAAAAAATGAGTTATGATGTAGTTTTACACTGAGTTATGATATCGGTGTTTGAAATGGTAATCAATAGTTACATTTAAAATGTGTCGTGAGTGTGAAAATGCAGAAATAAAAGAGCTTTGGCGAATTTAATAAATATCTATTGAGTTTTCGTTTATTCTTTGGAATGTATGAACGTTTAAATATTTTTTTAATTTAATGTAGATTGGAGTAAAATATCTGTATCTTTCTTCATTTCAATCGGTAATATCTGTATGCTGGTAAAGGTACGTATGTTCGTAAGAATTATACTGTATCACATTTTTGACAATCTACTTTCATTCATATTAGCTAATAAGAGAATTATTCAAATTAATAAAGTAATGAAAATCAACACTATTGAAAGAAAAAAAACTCTAAAAGCATTTACATTTCCAGAAATATATCAAAGTTCCTTTTCTTAAAAACACCAGGTGTATCGTAGTTTTTGTTTCTATTTCGTTAAAAGCTGAACTTGTAAAATAAAAATTTTCTATTAGTGTAAGGTAAACAAAAAAAAATCAAGAGACAATCCGTATCATGAATGAAATTCAAGTCTTACATCGGATTAAAAAGAAATATTCTGAATCTAAATGTTTAAGCACAAAATGTGTTTATTTGTGTTATAAATTTAACTAAAACCATTCTTATAACAGTATGTTGCCTTTAAACTGAGTAAAAATGTCAAGTATACTTTCTGATGGTACTGATATACTTGCCAAAGAAGTTCTAAAAACCTCAAAAGTCGAAAGAGCATATGATAAGAGTCTCTTTTCCTATCGCTACATCAGTTACAGGTTAAGGGGCGTCTTGAATGGATGAAGGTAATGTTTGTGCAAAAATATAGTAGTTCTATTTTGAAATGAGAAATAATTCGCTTTTTGTCAATTAAGGAAACTTGTGGTATTATCAGACAGAATGTCAGTGAAAGACATTGCGTTTGCATAGTGAATTATGAAGGTATTATAAGATAGTAAAGAAGGTGAATTAAAGAATTAATTTGAACAAATAAGGTAAGGCTATCATTAAAAGAAAAAACTGTTCGAAAGATGTATATTAGAATTAAAAGTTAGATGTTAAAATTTAAAAAGATGTAACAGAGTAAAACCAAAGACTACTGGTAATTCCCATCTGGAAAACAGTAATTTGACTACGATATTGAAAAAGTTGGTTTTAAAAATTTCTTTATGCATGTGATGCAAAACAATTGCTGCTTTATCATGAGTGCTGACATAGATGCAATTAGTGTATGAAAAGTAGTAAAATTAGTATAGTCAGTGTCTCTAAACCATGAAAAAATAATAATGTGAGCAGTGTAAATTCATTTGAAGTACTGAAATATGACATAGACTAAATACCAGAAGATGTAAGAAATATTTTGGTATGTGTGGATGAAACACTGAACGTGGTTGTAAAATTAGAAATGAAAATTATCAACACACATAAAGGTAATAGGGACTTAAAACTAAACATGATGTTAGAAACTTTGAAGATCGTAAAGCTATATGAGAAAGAAATACATTTAGATATAAATGGTATTAAACTGTAAAGTTGTGAATGGAAATTTGAGTAAAACCTGTAGATGATCTATTATGATCGGATAATAAAACAAGTATTTTAAAAATTGTAAGGAAATATTTGAATATGGAGTAAATGAAAACAATCCATATCGTTAAAATGAATAAAAAGAGATAAAATGTTGGAATTACGAGTGATGAGACGGAAATAAAAACATTATAATAAATAAGTTAAATAAGAATTAAGAAATATAAACACAGAAGGGAAATCATGAAGGTAAGAAAAGCAATTAACAGTTATAGACTTAAGTTTTTTAAAAAAAATATTCGGTAATGTAAGGAAGATATTGTTAAACATGTAAAAGAAATTAGAAATTCTGTAGAACATTTAGTAAAAGAACTAAGATCACGAAAAATAAACGTTTCTTTTTAAATAGAATTTCAAACCACTAAGTTAAAGTGTGTATAGAATACTAGAATGGTTTAAAAAAAGTAAATGAAGTTAAAATTCAGAATATATTGAACATTATAACGTTAAAAAAAAGTGTGAAATTGCATCTAAAATTAAGTAGTGTAACAAATAAACAGCATGTGCGGGAACGTTTGTGAAATATAATATATAAGTTAAAAATCAGGGTATGCTGAAACGGTATGAAAGGTATGAAAAAAAAAACTAGTATGTGGAAATTAAATAAAATATTACAAATTAGAAACGTTAAGTATTAAAAAAATATGACAGTAAATAAATATGTTATTATGAACAGAAAACCTGAGAAATAAGTTAAAGTTTCATGAAAAACTAGAAAGAATAAAAGTATCAGAATAAAATTGAGTAATAAAAGAAAATTATCTTGTAGTTTCATTAAAGGAAAGTCTTTTTTTTTTTTTATATATATATATATATATTTGTTTCTTTTACATTGTTTTCAGAGTCGCGCATTGAATAATTTTAACACCAGACTTAAAAAATATATTTCTAAAACATATAATTCACTTTTTCGTCAAGAGAGGGCAGCATCGACATTTCATCAAAATTAAGATGCAGAAAATATTTCCCGTTGCCAATTTAAAAAAAACTAACTTTAAATGAAAAGCAGGAGGTCTACAACTCAACCAGCAATCTACCAACACCTCAACTCCACTCGTGACCACGCCTCCTAGTGTGATGACGTTCCCTTTGGCCCCGCCCTCTGTGTGACGTCATTGACCACGCCCACACCGCACACCGCGTGTCGCAGAACCCCCATTTTTCATCTACTAACATCAGCCTCAAGTATTTTCAGTTGTGATCCAGCACGGTGGACAACCGTAAGCGCAGTTCTTATCGATTACTTCTCTCGTAATCACCCTGTGCAGAAATTGGATATAAATTTTAAGTTATACGCCACTAAATTTGGCGAAATAATGAGATGTCCATCACAAGATTATTTTTTCAGAAAACTGAACAACAATGATATTATAAAAAGGGACTGGTTGATATTTTCCGAATCTACTGGCAAGTTTTTTTGTTATAAATGTATTTTGTTCAAATCGGACCTACCTGGAAATCCAAACCTGTGTAACCAATTCCTTACAGGCTTTAATGACTGGAAAAACGCACATTCGAGAATTTCAAGTCATGAAGTGTCAAAAGAACATTTTGCATCTATTTCTGCTTTAGTGAACTACCAACAAACTAGAAAAATTGATGAGACGTTTGATATTGTCAAGGAAAAAGAAAGCACATATTGGACAACGGTTTTAAGAAGAGTAGTGGAAGTAATTAAGTTTTTGGCCGAAAGGGGACTAGCGTTTAGAGGCGATAATGAAATACGTGGTGATCCTAGTAATGGGAATTTTCTTGGGTGTATCGATCTCTTAGCTAAATTTGATCCATTTCTAGAAGAACATGTAAGAAGATACGGTAACCCAGGCCGCGTAAAAGTATCATATTTATCCTCCACAACGTATGAAGAACTAATAATTTTACTGGGGTCAAAAGTATTGGAAAAAATAGTTACAGAAATCAAAGAAGCCAAGTATTATGGAATCACTGTGGATTCTACACCTGACGTTAGCCATACGGATCAACTCTCCATAGTTATTAGATATGTCTCAAAAACTGGAGATATATATGAAAGATTTTTTATGTTTGTTAAAATAGAAAAACATGATGCCAAGTATCTTTTTGACACTCTAATTTCAGTTTTAGAAAATCAGGGAATAGACCCAAAATTTTGCAGATGTCAGTCTTATGACAATGCGGCTAATATGAGCGGAGTGTATTCGGGAGTACAAACTAGATTTAGGGAAATCAACAGCGCAGCCACTTGGGTACCATGTGGAGCTCATAGTCTTAATCTAGTTGGCACAGCGGCGGCAGAAAGCTGCTTAGAAGCTGTAAAATTTTTTGAAATTTTGCAATCGCTCTACAATTTCTTTGCAGCGTCCCCTCAAAGATGGTCTAAACTAAGGTCTTTGGGAAGTAAAATTTCTGTAAAAAGACTTTCAGAGACCAGATGGTCAGCACGTTATGAGGCTGTAAAAACATTATGTGCCCATTATGATGATATACGTGGTATTCTTACAAATATTTCAACTAGTGAAGGTATGAAACCTACAACAGTGATTGAGGCACAAACCTTAATCCATCAAATGAATACTTTGGAGATGGTATTACTCACAGTTATTTGGGAAGATCTACTAAAACACGTCGATATTGTAAATAAATCTCTTCAAGAACCTGGCATCGAGTTTAACACGATGGTGCGACTTTACGACAGTTTAATTCAATATTTATCTCACTGCAGAACTGAGGACATGTATAATAGCTATTATCTTAAGGCAAAAGCCCTTGCACCAGATTCAGAATTTAAAGAATCCGAAACTAGAGTTCGTAAGAGAAAACGACAGTTCGATGAAGGGCCAGATGAGACTCCCTCTCGCAGTGCCAAAGATTCCTTTAAGATTAATGTTTTTTTTATTGTTCTGGATGTGCTTTGCGCTGAAATGACAAAGAGACGCACTGCGTATACCAGCCTTTATGACACATTTAGTTTTCTTACGGATAATACACTGACCGAGGACATTATCAAGGTTAAGGCTCAAGCTCTGGTAAAAATGTATCCGTCTGACTTAGAAGAAAACTTTGTTGATGAGTATTTGATTTTTTCAAATTTGTACTCCAAAACCACCTCTATAACGGATCTCATCAAATTACAAATAAAGGATAAACTTGTGTCAAGTTTCCCAAATGTTAATATTGCATTGCGCATATACCTTTCGATATTGGGTTCGAATGCAGAAGGAGAAAGATAATTCTCCAAGTTGAAGCTTATAAAAAATTTTATGCGTTCAACTATGGGTCAAGAGAGAACTTCGTCACTGGGCCTTCTGTGTATTGAAAGTGATGTCGCTCGCGGCATTAATTTTGAAGATATAATGATTTTACAGGAACTGTTCGTTAAAAAAATTACTCTGCTTATTTTTGTACCATACTTGTACATATGTATCATAACCTAACTTTTCATTACTTTTCAGGAACTATTCATCTTGAATTACTGGCATCTATATTTAACCAATTTCATATTTAACCCAGATTTTTATTTATTTATGCAAGAATTATTTTATATATCCTTATGTTTTATATATCCTCGGTCTTTGAAATGCACATGTTAGAGTAGACGACTTTGTATTCAAAGCTTAGTATCTCCAGTTGCTACCGTGCTTCACTACTGTGAGCCGAATACAAACAGAAAGAGATGGAATATTTATCTTTTAGTGAATGACATAATATACCCTGCTCTCATACAAGGAGCAAGGAGTCCTTTGCTGTAATTGGGCAACAGCTCTAAATCTTACTAACCCATCTTCTTAATCTTAATAGAGACAATTTGCCCAGAAGAACTATTAATTTCGTTTTGGCATTTTACGTTGATTCACTTTCTGCGTTGTTTCACTTTTCAAATTGTTGCCACCAAATATTAAACAATATATTTATTATTGTATTATATTTAAAGGAATTAAACAATGAAGAATCTGCATAAATATATGTATGTTTCTCGCATTGTGATAAAACAACGGTACCTAAAGGCCATCCAATTTTGAATAACGTAATCTTTCAGCGAATATGGGCATCTGGTAGCCCTAATTTGGAATTTGGAATAGGTTTTATTATCGGTTTTATATTTTGTAAAACTTTAAAGAATTTTTGATTAAAAAACTCAAGGATTTCAAAGCGAGCGAGCAATGACCACGTTGTACAGAAAAAACATTTTTATCTCCAGCGCGCGAGACTGTGTATCCGAAATTCTAAAGATATGCTCATTGCTACATCTAAACTCTGCACAACCAGCGCCGTTACACCTAAACTCTAGAATAGTCGTGAAAAAAATGTACATAGAACTCTGATTTGCATTGAACTAGAACTAGAACAAGAACTAGAAAGATCGTATGAAGGAAAGCGCGCAATGTCCATGTAACATAATTAATTGTGTATATAAATGTAATATATTCTTTCTTTATATTTACCAGACGTGGCAGTGTGAACTATTTCACCAATGTTTAAATTAGTTTCGTTCAGAATAGAATGGAGTAATCTCGGCCACCCGGAAAACAGAAAAGGTAAGAGATTCCTTTAGAATTTAATTTTGGTTGCCAACCTACACTCATTTAAAAATTATTTTGAGATATTGCTGTGGAAGTGTATTTTATGGTTTAAGTGCGAAGAACATGATATTTAATGAATAAAAGTAACACACAAAACGTTAAAAGAACGTCTTCTTGGACGTAATTTAAAGTCTGAAAACTTTCATATTTTTTTATTTAAATTTTTTATTGATTTATTTATTTTTACAGAATGCAACCAATGAATTACGTCAAACAAGAGGTTTAACGGTCTGAATTAAAACGTGAAAAAAATGGCCACTTTTAGCTAATTTACCATCTAATTAAACTGACGCCTTTTGAAATATTGTTTTAATATATGCGAAATCAGTCGAAATTATTTACTCAGGAATTCAGGTCAGTGTGAGAAATTATGTAATAAATTATATATTCAAGACCATTTTATTTGTTTCTTTTGTCAATAGATGGAGCAAGCTGTCAAACATATGTGTGCTGAATTAAGAAATAAGAGTTCATTTTGGTAACAAAAACGTCGTAGTTGGCTCTGCTGAAGTTAACAAGGAGACGAATTGCTGAAATGATATTACCCAGCATCATGGATTCCAAATTAAATGGAAAAGTGAAACTGGAAAATCTTGCTGATAAAAATAAAAGGTTGAAACTATTTATTGTTTTAAGAAATTTAACGTCATACGTTTTTCCGCTACTTTAACTGCCTTGAAATATATGCTATGCCAATGCCAATGCCAATGATTATTACAATGATTATTATAAACCGTATACCTTCATATCATAAAAATATCTAAGTAGTGAGCAGAAATAGGAAAAATGTATAAATAGTTACCATGATGCATACTAGAAGGAGCCACATTAGCTCGAGAAAGTTTAGGTATAGGAAAAATCAAGTTTTGATTTTTTTGGTTTTAAACTTTTTTTTGTATTTTTAAATTTTATTTATTTATTTATTTATTTTTTGTATTTTTTATATTTTTATAACATATAAATGCAACACTAAAGCCAAAAGCGAATATGAAAGATTGGCTAGTCTTTAGAATATGGTAACAGGTAGTCTGGCGACATTTTGGTAAGGCGGTAATGTTTACTACCTAGGACTTTAGCAATAATCTGAGAAGTACACAGTTCGAATCACAGATTATTTTGTCTCAGAGAAATGAGACATCATGAGACATGTCATGTGGCATTTTCCGGAAAATTCCGATCGTGATTCTAGCTAATAAACACTTAGAAACAATTTCGCTGCTAAAGTGCAGAATCGCCGACTTATTTGTTTGGCGCTTTTTACAAGAGTAAGAAGAATTGGATTTTTGTCAATTTTCTTTGACTTTTTAAGTGAAAATAAGTCGATGTGTACATAGATAAAGTCCGAAACAAAACTAGCAGTTTGCTGTAGCAGGGTTGGTCGCCAAAGTTTCGCCAAAAAATCGCCAAGTTACCATAATGTAAAGATTCACCGAAAGATTTTACAGATTAGTAGGCTTATTGGCATATGGTACTAATCATAGTGAAGTTAAATATTAAATTTTCGCGTGGAAAGATCCAGGGCAGATATGTTAGGATATAAACTTGTAAAACTTCTGTGTGCATTTTATTTTACAAGTACATTCTTGTAAAATAAAATGCATAGATAGTACCATGAAGCGGAAATTGATGAATTGAAAATAAAAATAAATTCTTAACACATCTTAAGCAAGACATACTTATATACATACGTAAGCAAGAGCAAAATGAATAAATAGAAAGTAAAACGCAGTCTAATTGCACGCTGAAATCCAATTGCATGCTGAAAGCAATGTAACATTTTGTTTCAGCACCTAACGGAATAACTGATGAGCTTCTTAAAAGTCAAATAAAGATTTCATTGGAGATATATAATTTGAAAAACAGTTCTATCCGTTACAGCATCACACTCCAGCTCAATACTACAGTTTCTTTCTTGATACATTTTTCACACACCTACAAAATGGTAAACTTTCAAAATAACTTTTTCAAACATTTTCTGACGTTGCTCAGTAACGGTTACAGGATACAAAATATTATGTTGCCACTCCAATATCCAGGATAACAAATATAATTATTTGTTAAATAATCAAATATTACAGTAGAAACAAGCTGTGGTGATAATTCATAATAAATTTTAAAAATAATTCGTTTAAAATTCATCCCATATTCAATTCGGAATAAGCATATGCAAAAACCAAATACCAGAAGCAGAAAACTGCAAAGAAAGGATGCAGGAAAAAGGGGGCAAAAAAAAAAAAAAAAAAAGGACAAGACCAAAAAAATGAAACAGCTTTTGCCGCGAAAGGGCAAATAAACCAACCTGCTTATGATCCAATAAAAACAAATATGGAGATTTCCGGTTATGTTTTTACCACCAATCCTCGAATTCCATATCACAGATTATGTTCTTACTGCATTAATATAATATTAACAAGACATAGTGCACAATAAAAATTAAGCTTTATTTAGGAACTTCGCGCACACTGCCCGACAGCCTGCCTGTTTCGCTCTGCTCGCTACTCGTAAGAAACTTCTCCTCTAGGGTTGCCACACTTATCGGAGGGCGCAAGTCGCGCTCCTTATCGCCATCACCACAGAGTTTCCCCCCAGTTCCTTAAATGGCTATTCAAAGGAACGACATAGGTTAAGAAATTATCTCAGAGGATCCGTACTGTCGGGTATTTTTTTTATGATTACAAAATTATAATATAAAATTAGAAAAGATCAAAATGCAGTTCAGTATATAACAAGGGAATGACACATATAATAAACATGAAATAACAAAAAATATGTTACAATATGACTTTAAAATTGTTATGTAAGAAGCAAGTTTCTTAGGGAAGTGAACGTGTCTTCCGATCTGGTGACAGTTTGTGTCTTAGAGAGTTCGTTTGCAGATTTATTCTGCTGAACTGTCTTTAAGTCTTTATTTGTTTTCAGTTCAGTCAAATTAGAGTCCGAAAGCAAATGGGCTGGTTTCACGCGGTCTATAGACACAGTAGATTTCAGACCGTTAATATCAATTGTGAAAGTTTTGTCCGTTCTAGAAAGAACTTTATGCGGACCTGTATATGGTTGGCACAGAGGTGGCTTTACTCGATCGACACGTAAGTATACATGCGTACACGACTTTAAGGTAGCACTTACGTAACATTTTTCTTGGCAATGTGCAGATGTTGCTATTGGATTCAACTGTTGCATTCTATGCCGAAGATTCGTGATAAATTGTGTGTCATACGGAGATATCTTAGATGACGTTATCATATCACTAGGCAGCTTGAGAGTTGTGCCGTACACCAGTTCAGCACAAGATGACTGTAGATCTTCCTTTGCGGCTGTCCGAATACCAAGCATAACAACTGGTAGTGTTTCAGTCCAGTTATTGGTCTCGTGAGCCTTGAGAGAAGATTTTAAATGTCGATGAAATCGTTCAACAATGCCGTTTGACATTGGATGATAGGCTGTTGTTGTGATTCTGTTCGTACCCAAAATGCGCGTAAATTCTGCAAAAAGTGCGGATCTCATTTGAGAACCTTGGTCTGTTGTTATGATCGATGGGCAGCCAAAACGAGATATCCAACAGTTGAAGATGGCTCTGCAAATGGTTTCCGTTTTCATATCCGGGATGGGAATGGTTTCAGGCCATCTGGAGAATCTATCTATTAGAGTCAAAAGGTACACATTGCCTTCTGATGGAGGTAACGGTCCGACGATATCCATATGGATTTCTGAAAAACGTGCATCAGGAAGAGAGAATGTGCCCAGTGGTGCTTTAGTATGCCTAGTAATTTTCGATTTTTGGCAAGATTCACAGGATTTCACCCAATTTTTGATATGACGTTTCATATCGGGCCATACATAACGAGAACAAATAAGCTTCGTAGTAGCTGCAATTCCTGGATGTGACAGATTATGCAGATGATTAAAGATGAGTCTGCGAAAGGAATTTGGAACAAATGGACGAGGAATGTCTGTTGATATGTCACAAAGAATATTACCATCAGAATATTGGCACGGTTTAAATTCCAGTTTCAAAGATGATGTGTTGTTTTTGAGAAGGTTTTGTACCTCCGGGTCATGCCTTTGAGCTTCCAAAAATTTTTTAAAATCCAAAAATGGAGATTTTGTTATGGAATCAATTTCGATTCTTGAAAGAGCGTCAGCAACGACGTTTTTTGAACCTTGCACATGCCTAATATCAGTAGAGTACTGAGAAATAAAATCTAAATGTCGCAATTGTCGAGGTGAACATTTATGAGGGTTCTGTTTAAAAGCGTATATTAACGGTTTTTGATCCGTATAAATTATAAAATTTCTGCCCTCTAACATGTGTCGGAATTTCTTAATTGCAGAATAAATAGAAAATAATTCCCTATCGTACGCGGACCATTTCTGTTGACTTTTATTGAGTTTCATAGAGAAAAATGCTATAGGTTCCCATGTTTGTTGAGACAACTGCATAAGTGTGCCGCCGATTGCGACGTCTGAGGCATCTACCCAGATGCTTAGCTGAGCTCCGGGAATAGGGTGTCTCAAAAGCGTAGCCTGAGCAATGGCATTTTTGGCAGCAATAAAGGCTTGTTCAGCATTCTCGTTCCAATTTAATTGTGGGGATGAATCCTGAACACGAGAACGAGATTTCTTTTTATTAATATAGCCTTCTAACAATTTTATTAAAGGAGAAAGAATATGTGCTGCTTTAGGTATGAAACATCTATAAAAGTTAAACATGCCTAAAAATCGGCGAAGCTGAGTGAGAGTGGTAGGTTGAAGAAAATCTAAAATACATTTGACTTTGTCAGGAAGAGGTTCAATTCCGTTTTCACTAAGGTGAAAACCTAAGAAATCAATAGATGTTTGACCAAAGGTGCATTTTGAAACATTTATGCAAAGTCCATATTCCTGAAGTTTGGAAAATAAAGCTTTCAAATGCCTGCAATGTTCCTCAGAATCTTTAGAGGCTATGAGCAAGTCATCGACAAAAGCGTAAACGCCTTCTAAACCCCGCGTGACTTCATCTATAAAACGTTGAAAAGTCGCAGATGCATTGCATAAGCCGAATTGCATACGGATACTTTCGAATAAACCGAATGGTGTGCATATGGCGGTTTTGTGGATGTCGGCTGGGTTAATTGGTATTTGATGGTATGCCTTAATCAGGTCGACATGACTAAAAATTTTAGTACCGTGCAATGCAGCAGTAAAATCGGCTAAGCATGGAATAGGGTATTTGTCTTTTATTGTTTGAGCATTCAATGCTCGATAATCTCCTACAGGTCTCCATTCCAGACTTCCCTTTTTTGGAACCATGTGAAGTGGGGATGCATAATTGCTGCTCGAAGGTCTCAAATGCCCCAATTGCATCATAGTTTGAAATTCTTGTTTTGCTATTTTTAAGCGATCTGGAGCTAACCGACGAGGTTTTGCAACCACAGGTGGACCTTTAGTTATGATATAATGAACGGTGTTATGTTTAACAGGTTGGTTAGGATCTGGTAATCTAGTAACTGAAGGAAATTCTTTTAAAATTTTGTGATATGGTGTATCACTAAATACAGTTTTTACTGAATAAATGCTTGCATTTTTCACGCAACCGACGGTTTTAAAATGCGTTTTTAAATCTTTGAGACATTTGTTTCTGAGATCAGGCACAAGAAATGGAGAAAATCTGCTCCAAGAATGGGTTTACTAACATTTGCTATAAGAAAAGTCCATGTAAACTGTCATCTTAATTTGAAATCCAAAGAAAGTGTTTTTTGACCATAAACATGAATAGTGGAAGAATTAACAGCGAAAAGTGTTTGTTGGTGAGAATTCCGTTTTTGAGAATTATTTGCTGGAAGTAAAGACACGTCAGAGCCGGTATCGACCAAGAATGAAAGGTTTGTTCTACGGTCACGAACGAACAGGCGACGTGAAACTTGAGACAAAGAATAAGTCGCCTCTATTCTTTGCTGGTTTCGTTTCCCTGCCATGAACAAGGTTTTGTACATTTGTCTTCTGTACACTTTTTCCCGAAACGTCTATGATACCAGCAAACAGAATAATCTCTCCTTTTCGAATTGCTTCTTTCTTTATTGCGATCTCCGCGATTGGCGAGCGACCACGAGAAAGAGAAATGCGATCAATACGTTTGTTTAATTTTTCTATTTGTTTAAATAATTTATCCTCAAAAGACTGATCGACTGTGCAAGAAACAGAACAAGTCCCTTAGGTTGGATTTACTTCTAAAATTCTGTCGGCAATTTCTGCAGCTTTATCTACAGTTAAATTGGAAACCGCTGCCAAAATAGACTGAACAGTCGAAGGCAAACGTTGAAGGAATAATTCTAACATTAAGTTATCAGGAACATTTAAAGATTCTGCTCGACGTTTCATATTTCTAAGCAAATCGGAAGGTTTTCGAGAACCTAATTCTTCTCCAGATAATAATTGGCGAATTTCTTGCTAAGAAGATTCTCCTGAACGATTTATTAACTCAGTTTTAAGCTTTGCATATGGATCAATAGGGTCTGGTTTCATAAGTAAATCCCGTACTAGTGATGCGATATCTGGAGGAAGATGAGAAACTACATAATTATATTTAGTAATGGATTCTGTGATAGGTTTGGGGGTGGCAAGAGCAAAAGTACTTTCACACATAATAAAGATGGGTCTGATCGGTTATAAACCGGAATTTGGACGGCATGAACATCAGACATTGTGCAAGGTTTTTAAGCCAAAATAAAAGCAAAAATTTAACTAAAGAAAATTAAATTAAATGATAAGTAGAAAACAGAATTATAAAATGATCTATAATTAGTACTCATCTGTGATTCGGAGGATGAAAACCGATGTAATCCATTACTTCTGGTTTGGAGATCTTGAGTGATGGCTTGTAGTCAAAACCGAAAGTGCTTGAGAACTGTTCATACGATTTAACACAGTCCGGGTTACCATTATGGAGATTTCCGCTTATGTTTTTACCACCAATCCTCGAATTCCATATCACAGATTATGTTCTTACTGCATTAATATAATATTAACAAGACATAGTGCACAATAAAAATTAAGCTTTATTTAGGAACTTCGCGCACACTGCCCGACAGCCTGCCTGTTTCGCTCTGCTCGCTACTCGTAAGAAACTTCTCCTCTAGGGTTGCCACACTTATCGGAGGGCGCAAGTCGCGCTCCTTATCGCCATCACCACACAAACAATTTAAAGCTCAAAATAATCTCAGGAAAACAATCAAAATCTGTGTCTTTATCAATCCAACCCTTACAGGCGAAGAAAGCAGTGCAAACAATTGCAAAACTATAGCATCAAAATGGGGGAAAAAATAAAATAAAATAAATAAATAAATAAAAATCTGAAATGTTTCAGATTTTAAATTACGTCTAAAGGGGCGTTTTTTAACATTTTGTGTGTTACCTTTCTTTATTAAATATCATGTTCCTCGCACTTAAACCATAAGATCCAGTGCAACAGCAATATCGCAAAATAGTTTTAAAACGAGCATATCTTTAGAATTTCCGATACAGAGACTCACGCGCTGGAGATAAAAATGTTTTTTCTGCACAACGTTGCCATTGCTCGCTTTGAAATCCTTGAGTTTGTTAATCAAAAATTCGTCAAAATTTTAAAAAATAGGAAATCGATCATAAAACAAATTTCAAATTTCAAATTTGGTCTTCCACATGCTCATATTCGTTGGAGGATTACGTTATTCAAAATTCGATGACTCTATGTACCGTTATTTTATGACAATGTGAGAAATATACATACATTTACGCAGATTTTCATTATTTAATTTCTTCAAATATAATGCAGGACTTTAACATTTTATGGCAACAGTTTGAAAAGTGAACCGACATTTATCCGTCCAACGCAAAATGCCAAAACGAAAGTAATAGTCCTTCGGGACTCAAGTCCCTTTGGACTAATAAAAAGGTTAAAGATTTTGAGCAGATTAAATTTAAAAACAACACGTTCAAATATTATTTAAGCAACTACTTATACGATGTGTAGTAATAAGTATGATAATCACTTATCATATTTAAGTAATATACACTTAATTACTTACCATACTTAAGCAATATATACCTTACCCGCTGTTGTAAAGAGAGAAGTAGAGGGCGCTGCTTGGCAGTAGCCTAATGCATGTAAATAGAAACGAAATATCGTTTGATTAGGCAACATGATTTCTGTGAAGGTAGTCCACCTAACAATAGGACAGTTGTAAATATGTAAATATAATGGATAATAAATAGTATTAGAAAAACTGAACCACCGGATGTTTTGTGATTGCTCTACGGGCCGCCAGGGATAAATGCAGGTTCGTCACACCCGCATACTCAATTATAACACTGCAGCCGTTCTTCTATAAATGCAAACTTAGCTCTAAAAGTATTTATTAATGGAGCACAGACACATTTATAAAGAGAATGTACATCAAAACTGAACATACACGAAAACGGAACACATTTAGAATTAACTCCGGCCGTTTAAAAGGGGGAGTAGGGTTTGGCAGGTGTTGTCATTAAACATGGATTCTAAGGTTTTTTTAATGTTCTTACTAAATTTATTATTTGAGGGAATTTAGCACAACCTCTGTATGAAGCTAGATGGGAACTTAGGCGGTGACAGCATTTTGGAATACCAAATTTCCTTTTATGTGGGCAAAACTGAGTTCTGTACACGCCTGCACATTTATTTTCTCCTTCCTTCCTGCATGCTTTCGTGGTGTAGCGGTAGCACACTCGGCGCTCATTCGAGAGGTCCAGGTTCGGGTCCCGGCGACGGCACTGAACATTTTTCATATCTCCAACATAAAAAGAAATCGTAATGACTCGACAGCCTAAACATGCGATCCGTTTTCATTTGTACTAAAATAAAGAAGGGAAAATAATTTTGATTCGCAAAGGTCATTTCTAGTTTATTAAAATGAATTTAAAAAATCTGATGTGTACACCACATGATTTCCTTGTACGGAATATTAAATTATACGCATTTTTTCTTGCATTTCATTTAAACTTATTGGATTGAATTAAATCTACTTCGCCGACAGCGCATAAACCACAATAGAATAAATGCATTCTTTAAAATTCCCTCTAGTATTTGTTTACCATAGCGACACTCTGGCGCTAGATTCACTTTACAGTATTAATAATTGTAAGACAGTTAACTTATATAATAATTATATAACGGAAACTAAGTTAGCTGTTATATGATCCAATAATTATATAACAGTTAACTTATATATTTCGTTCATATTATAACTCCTAATGCACAAAATTTATATCATTCAAAGAATAGAATTATCTAATCGTTGCCACATGTTCTATTCAAATACTATAATAAAGCTAGAATGATGTATAAAAGAAATTAAGCAAACAAAACAAAAAAAAGAAACAGTTTTTCACAGACGATTGAGTATTTCTCATTTAATTAATTCAGTTCTCACTTAGCGAGAAGGCAAAAATGCATAAAAACTCAAAATATCTCTATTAAAAATTACGAAGTAAATCTTAAACACTTATTTCCTCGAAAAAATTCCAGAAAGAATTAAGCATGATTTAATTGGCAATAATAAATGAATGCGCTATCTTTGTTGTTGGGAAGCTAAGTTTCTCTAGATTGGCAACAAATCCACTAGTCTCTGTTTCAAATGTAAACATCAATGGCCGCCATATAAAAAAGGCTTAGCGGCACTTAGACTACTTTAAAATTGTTGATAATTCTCAAAATATTGCATACAGATTTCCTAAAGGCATAAAAACCTTAACCGGAAGATAAAAACAACATAATACAATCATTTTTAAAGCAAAAAATGTACAATTTACAAACATATAAGAGTAAAGAAACTGAGATCACTGAGTCAGGTAACAGAGTGGATATATATATAAATATATTTATATACGTTTGGTGCGGCCGATCGCAACCAAAATTCGAGGTGCACATCTACATGTTATAGCACTCCTATATACAAAATTTCAAAGTTCTGAGGTTACTCGTTTTTGAGTTATGCCAGATACGTACGTACATACGTTCGTACAGACGCCACGAAAAATTCTCTTCAGAATTAATTTTAAAGCAGTTTTATATTTTTTTTTGAAGGAAAAGAGTATTTTATTCTCTCCTTACCTACAGATATCACGCAAAAACATCGTTAAATTGCATTCGATAGCGGTCAAAACGGATATTTTCGTTGAAATATGCTGCCTGAAACTTAGGAAGTAAAAAGAGATTATTTTTTATTCGCTCAAGTATGTTTCCACTAAGATTGAAGGGAATCAAACAAAGCAATTGTTTTTTATTTGAGCAAAACAATATTCTTAAAGTTCTATTCCATTTAAATTAAGAAAGTGATTACTCAAATCAGCAGAGAAACTTAAAATTAGTAAAGAATCTACCTTTGGCGTATCTGGCATAGATTTAGACAAAAAACTCAGTCTATTTCGAGGGCATCTAGAATCCTTTTGAACGGTGACTAGTATAAGAGTACTAAACAATGCAGATAATGTAGATGACATTAATGCGATTAGTTTTTAAAGCGATGCAGTTTAGATTACAGGAAGGAGATGCAGGCAAAATAAAATGAGCATTTTTTTTAATTTCATAATTTTTATATTACTTTTTATCTTGTTATGTATAGTTACTACATATCTATAAAACATATCTGCATTCTTTAACGCTACTCAGATATAATGCAAATATAAAATAAAACTAAACAAGCAAAAGAAAAACTTATAACAAAATAAACACTATATTATTCGTTGAGCAAATTAATAGTATAGCAAATTATAAATGAAGTTTTAATTTTTTTAATTAATTATTTTTTAAAATTAAACCTAAAAATTGAGTCAAAATATGTAATTGCATTATCCTTACAAAGGTAGAAATTATTAATAGCAGAAAAAACTGTGTTGTTACCTTCAGGCTTTTATGTTGTCAAGAGCAGGTAAAAACCTTCTTATCATAACATATTTTTCCAAGCTGATTTATTCTGTTTCCGTAAGATTGAAATTATCCTAAGCACTGAATTAATTACAAATTTCGTAAAACTTCACTCAAAATTAAAAATTCCTCTTGTACAGAACAAATCTAGCTCACTCAAAAAGAACATATTCTTACGAATTTGGTGCTTAAATCGGTAGTTTTAGTAGAATAACAATTAAAATTGTATTTTCTGTGCACTGTAGTGCGAGACAAATATTAAAAGAAAGCTATGGGGAAAAGCAAGAGTACAGGGGCATGTGCAATTAGCATTTTGTAAATGGGTATCTCGGTTAATTTGGCGAGATTTCGCCAAGCTAATAACGGTTTTAACGACTTATTTTTGTCACCAAATTTGGCGACATTTGGGTTCAGTCCCTGTATCACCGTAATAAGTATTGAAATTGAATAAATGTAATTGACCACTATATTAGCTGTAACCGTAATTCTACCCTCGTATTACTTTCCAGCAATTTCAAGAATCAGAAAGTGCTAGAAATATCTCGCGGCCGGTTGAAAACTATTTACTATTTAAGGCCGAATAGAGAGCAGCTGCTGTGAGTTGTTTAGTTAGCTGCTGTTGTTATTGTTCGGATTAACTTTTTCTTTAGATGGTCTTTGTATTGCATTGTGTTTAACGATCTTAGTTATTTGAAGTGTAACTACTGATTATACTGTGAACACTTGTACGAATATTTCTGTGGAAATTTCCAGAGTTCTGAAATATTTATTTTAATAAAAATAAATTTTATTAACCTATTATAGGACTTTTGCATTCAATATTTACGAACGCTTCGATACGCACGCAACAACATTGTTAGGACTTTTGAGCATCAATAGATGAGTTTAATGCAATTATATGTGAAATTGTTGTCTTTTCTGTCTAATGTAACATAAGAAAAACCTAAAAGAGAGAAGCTATGCCGCAAAAGTAGGAATACAGGGGAAAGTGCATTTAACATTGAGTAAATGAATATCTCGGTAATTTGGCGAGATAGTGCCAAGCTGACAGTTGCCAAACATGGCGACCATTTGGTAACATTTTGCTCCGGTGACTGTATCACCGTAATTTGTACTGTAATTGAATAAATGTAATGATCAATGTATTTCGCCCCTCATATTGCCTTCCAGTAATTTCGAGAAGCAGAAAGTTCTAGAAATATCTCGGTGGCCGGGTGAAATCTATATAAGGCCGCAGAGGGCATCTACTCTCAGTTGTTTAGTAGTTGTTGTTGTTGTTGCGAGTTGTTAGTTCAGTGTGCGTGAACTGAAATATCTGCGGGTTAGCTTTCTCTTTAGATGCGCTCTACATTGCGTTGTGTTTAACGTTCTTAGTTGTTTGAAGTGTAACTGCTGAATGTAGGTAGAGTGCATCTAAATGAAGTACAATATTTCTTTAGTAAAAAAAAAATTATCTTACTTTGCAGCTATTGCGCAAGTATTTGGAAATTTATTTCGATTTCAATGAATTTAATTTCATTAATTTAATATATATATATATATATATATGTGTGTGTGTGTGTGTGTATATATACTTTTGGTGCGGCCTATTGCAACCAAAACGGGAGGTGCACAAAGACATATTACAGTAGTCATATCTACAAAATTGCAACGTTCTGGGGCTACTCGTTTTTGAGTTATGCGAAATACATTCATACGTACGTACGTAGAAGCCAGGAGAAAAAAAAAAAAAAAAAAAAAAAAAAAAAACCTTTTCTGAACCCATTTTAAATCAGCTTTATATTTCGTTTTGGAAAAAAGGGGTCCTTCATTCTGTCATTCCTAACAGATGTCACGCCAAAACATCATTCATTTGCATTCCATACCGGCCAAAATGGATATTTTCGTTGAAATATTATACCCGGAATTTTTCGTGATTACAAAACTTCCTTAGTACAAGGAAGTAAAAATTACTAAAATTATGAAAATGAATGAAGAATTTAACATAAATGCTTGAAAAGATTCGTGATATTTACAGAAAAGTAGCACTTTATAAGTCTCCTCTACCTGAAGAACAATTTGCCAGACGTTACAGAAACCAAATATGGCACCAGGTCCTACCTCTTACATTTCAACCATAAAAGACTTAAAAGTATCTCCACTTTTCAACAGAAATCACCATCTTAATCTCGGCTGCATAACGAAGGAATACCCATCACTTCGATTAAGGGCTAGGGGAAAAGGAAAATTTTGAGCATAGAGTCCATTAACAGCTTTTCCCAAAAGTCAGAAAAGTGCTCCCTGAAGCCCATTACCTGCCGGATCCTCGGTCAGGAAGATCCGACCAAATGAGATCAGAAAGAGAGAAACCTTTTAATGTCTTTTAAGGCCTCCACCGACTCAGGTAAGAGTCGACCCGATCGCGATTTAGGGGACGGTTGACTCGATATTTGAAACGATTCGTTTAAGGAACGGGGAGAAGATTCTTGGAATATGCAGATGGACAAGCCGTTCGCTTGTTAATGTGGCTGCGGTTACGTCTGCCAAAGAATCGTATTAGGAGGAATCGAATGATTAAATTAGGTAGGAAAAGGGAATCGATGCAAATGTGGGAAGATGGAAATACTGCAAATGATGGGGAAATGAGCTTATGAGGCTGCATCTATCCTGAATCTTCTAGACTTCTAGAAAACATGTCTTTCTCTATAGTTTTGATTAATTTGCAAAATAATCGCTTTAACTAACTTTTACTTAGTCTGTGATGAAAATGAGCTGAGGAAACCACAGCTGACATCTATCCTGAATCCTCCAGGCTTCTACAAAACATGTCTTTCTTTATAGTTTTGATTAATTTGCGAAATAATCACTTTAACTAATTTTACTTAGTCTGTGATGAAAAGGAGCTGAGGAAGCCACAGCTGACATCTAGTATCTTGAATCTTCTAGACTTCTAGAAAACATGTCTTTCTCTATAGTTTTGATTAATTTGCAAAATAATCGCTTTAACTAACTTTTACTTAGTCTGTGATGAAAAGGAGCTGAGGAAACCACAGCTGACATCTATCCTGAATCCTCCAGGCTTCTACAAAACATGTCTTTCTTTATAGTTTTGATTAATTTGCGAAATAATCACTTTAACTAATTTTACTTAGTCTGTGATGAAAAGGAGCTGAAGAAGCCACAGCTGACATCTAGTATCCTGAATCTTCTAGACTTCTAGAAAACATGTCTTTCTCTATAGTTTTGATTAATTTGCAAAATAATCGCTTTAACTAACTTTTACTTAGTCTGTGATGAAAAGGAGCTGAGGAAGCCACAGCTGACATCTATCCTGAATCCTCCAGGCTTCTACAAAACATGTCTTTCTTTATAGTTTTGATTAATTTGCGAAATAATCACTTTAACTAATTTTACTTAGTCTGTGATGAAAAGGAGCTGAGGAAGCCACAGCTGACATCTAGTATCTTGAATCTTCTAGACTTCTAGAAAACATGTCTTTCTCTATAGTTTTGATTAATTTGCAAAATAATCGCTTTAACTAACTTTTACTTAGTCTGTGATGAAAATGAGCTGAGGAAGCCACAGCTGACATCTATCCTGAATTTTCTAGACCTCTAGAAAACATGTCTTTCTTTATAGTTTTGATTAATTTGCGGAATAATCACTTTAACTAACTTTTAAAAAGTCTGTGATGAAAACCACTTTACTCTATTTCTTCCGGAACGAATCTATTTCCTGTTAAATTGGTTAAACTCTTTCTGCGCTATTTTTGTTTGAACTCTGATATCCGAGATATTTTGAAACATGTACTACTTTATAATTTTGTTTAATTTACAAAGACAATCACTTTAAATAACTTTTACTTGCTCTGTGATGAAAACCGTTTTACTTTAGTTCGCCTGGAATAAATCATTTTCTATTAAGTATGTAAAACTCTTTCTGCGCCATTTTTGTTTGAACTCTGATATCCGGAACATTTTGAATTATTCTAAGGCGCAAAGGGCTATGTAATCGTAAAACCTAGCTGGAACTTTCAGGATAAACAACTTCGAGGTTATTTTCGACGGCATCATATCATCCCATTCTTTGCTCTGTATTTTACAAAATGGTACTAAATTATGCATTGAAGTACTTCACCTTAATTGCGATATTATACGGTGATCAAAGATTACATAATATTGTGAGGAATTCGATTAAGTAGACATTGTTGCAGATATGCAGTAACTTTGTTGATGCCTCTCTCCACAGGTAAGGTTGAAGCAACCGAACTGTGACCATGAGTTTTATCGACGCATTAATGATGCTTTTCCATTCGAGCAAAAGGCTTTAAGATTTCAGATCTATTATTTTAAAGCAAAAGCTTCTTTTAATAAGTAACTGGGACGATATAACGTAGCCATGCGTAAAAACACCTCAGCTTTTTTTCACGTGGGAACTGAGATTAGAATTACCGGTAGAGTGAAACAGCATTTTCTTCCAATTTAAATCCCTGCCGATGACCTTCTGTAGATGTTAAATGAAGGCTGTCAAAAGTTTTTTAATGTTTGTGGTTCTGACTGAGTTTAACATTTCAAAAATGATGCAACAGTTATCTCCTTAACAGTTTACATAATAATTCAAATGAGGCCTTTTCAGTCAAAAGACATAAATTTTTTTTAAAATTTTTTAATAAAGTTTTGTACAACAAAAATTTATATTGTACAAAACTGTTAATTGTTTTGCACAAAAATTTATATTGAGTAGCTTCTTTATCTTTCATAATGTTTTCTGCAATAAAAATTTATATTGCACAAAAATTTTTATAAATTTTCACAAATTTTATTGTACAAAACTTATTAAAAGTTTCGTACAATATAAATTTTTATTGACACTATTACTGTAATATGTATTGAAATTGCAGAAATGTAATTGATCACTATGCTAGTTGTAACCGTAGTTCAACCCTTGTACTGTTTTCTGGTAATTTCGAGAAGCAGAAAGTACTAGAAATATCTCGCCGTCGGTTAAAAACTATTTAATACCTAAGAGAGGGCATCTGCTCTCAGTTACCATTGTTAGCAATTGAGCAGCTGCTCTCAGCTGCTGTTGTTATTGCTGCGAGTTCAGCGTGAGATCTGATTAGCTTTCTCTTTAGATGTGCTTTGCATTGCGTTGTGTTTAACGTTCTTAGTAGTTTGAAGTGTAACTACCAATTATACTACGTGATATTCTGAACACTTGCACTGATATTTCTGAGGAAAATTACAGAGTTCTGAAAGATTTCTTTTGATAAAAATAAATTTTATTAACCTTTTATCGGACTTGTGTATTATTGTGACGTATTCAAACTTCAGCTTTCGTCTCGTTAGCCAGTCATTAATTGTTATCTACAGTATTTGTAGCCAGTCTTTAAATGGTATCTACAGTATTTGAAATTTTACAATTATGACTTTAGATAGATTGAAATGTTGATCTGTTTATAATCACTCGTGACTTAATCTTCAACTAATATACCTGAAACTTTGGAGTAATATTATTTGCGTAATGTAGCTCCCTGTTTACTCAGTCCAGAAATGAAAGACTTATTCATTAAATTTGCCTTCTCTGGCCATGCCACCATTTCGTTAAATTCATTCCAGAACACCGAAGTGACGGTTGCAGTCTCTTTCATACAAACGATAACAAACACACTCCCAGAAAAACTCCACGCGTCAGACCACCAATGACAGGCCACTAACACCGGAAGCACGTACAACTCTTAACTGCAACCGAGATGGCACGGCAGGAACCATAATCGAAATTCACATTTTTACCGGATGGGGGAATGCAAAGGGGAAGGCAAGAAATTCTTCGGAACTCGGAAATACAAGTGGAGTAGGCGCATATCCAGTCGCACACAATCTAATGGGCACAAGCTCATTATTTGGCCATTACAGCCCTCCCGTCCATGCCTCCCCCCCCATCCCCCAAGTATATTTACCGCTCACTTGGACCTGAACCTCTTAAATTTAGAGAGAAATTTCTCCCGAGAACGTTAGGATGTCGAAATGTGTCCCTGTTAATGGCATTTCAGGGAAAACTCGTCCATCCAATTGATGAATTAAGAGAAATGGCTTTCCGAAAAGAGAGACATATTCCCTAACGCTGTTGTTGCAGTTTTCCCTTTCGAGGACATCCGAGAAATAGGCTCAGAATTCTTTGCAAAAAGAAGCTGACAGAGCTTATAGTCAAGTTCTAAACAGGTATTATGGTGTGGAGAAATCGCTGAAGTTCAAACAGTATGAAGTTAAAAGCTACTTTTAAGCTCTCCATTAACGAGATTTCAGCCACAGTCACCCCTCTAATGAACAAAAATATAAAATGAAATAAATCTGGCAACGGTGTGTTCACGTTTTACTTACAGTCATCACTTTAAGGAAATGTAGCCTAAAATAAACGTGAAAAATATGAAGCTTGTGATATGAAGCTAAAATAAATGTGAAAAAAAATGTTAAAATTTTTTTTTTAAAAATCTGAAAGCTTTCAGATTTTACACTACGCATTTTAACGCTTTGTGCGTTACCGTTATTTACTAAATATCATATTTTTCGCACTTAAACCATAAAATTTAATTCAAAAGCAATATCTCAAAATAATTTTAAAATGAATGTATCTTTAGAATTTCCGATACAGAGTCTCGCGCGCTGGAGATAAAAATTCCCCCCCCCTAAGTACAATGTTGCCATTTCTCCTTTTGAAATCGTTCAGTTTTTTAATCAAAATTTCGTTGAAGTTTAACAAAATATGAAATTGATAATAAAACCAGTTCCAAATTCCAAATTTGGGCTTCCAGATGCCCATATTCGAGTGGAAACGTACGTTATTCAAAATTGGATGGCTCTAGGTACTGTTCTTTTATCACAGCACGAGAAACATACATATATTGTGCAGATTCTTCATTATTTAATTTCTTTAAATATAATACAGGGCTCTAATATTTGCTGGCAACAATTTGATTAAGTGAACCAACATTTATAGATTACCAAAGCAAAATGCCAAAACGAAATAATAGTCCTTCTGGGGAAACGCCCTTTGGGCTAAAAATGTGAAAAAGGCAAGTTAAACTTTAATATTCTCTTTTTTTAAAAAAAAGGAGAGTTATGACAAGTTCTATTTGGTGCTTCATTCTTTGCGGACCTAGAAGCAGTTTCATGCGGCCCGCAAATATATTTTAATTACCGCATATTTTGGTGTATAACTCGCACATATAATTTAAAATTACATATTTAGGTCTATTCCCCTTATAACGCGCACCCTTTTCTTTACGAAGAAACCTAAAAGGATAACATGTGCAATGGTTTTATCTTTTGAAGTCATTTAGTCGAAGATTTTTCCCAGGCTTTCGAACGTTGGTATAATGAAATGAAAAGCAGTTCAGCTTTTATTTCAAATAGTCGATTGACTCAAACTACAGGCTCGCTGGCCACTTGCAGCCCCAGAAACAGTTTCATACGGCCCGCAAATGTATTTTAAATACCGAATATACCCGAGTATAACTCGCACGTGTAATTTCAAATTAGATTTTTTAATATTTAGGTATATTCACTATATAACGCGCACCCTTTTCCTTACGAAGAAGCCTGAAAGGATAACATGCGCAATGGTTTTATCTTTTGAAGTCATTTAATCGAAGATTTTTCCCAGGCTTTCGAACATTGGTATAACGAAATGAAAACCGATAAGGGCGGGGAGTGCTTGAGGGAGTAAATAATTCTGCATGGGTTGTATTGAATGCAGTTGTGCACAAGAATGTTATTCTAGAATTTCGAGAAAAGGGGAACATAATTTGGGATACGAACGTACTTCCGACCCGAATGAATCTGAGGAATTACGAGTGAAATGTTTTCGCTTTCTGCAATGATTTTATAACTGGATTTTGAAGTGAACATTGAAGGCTTTAGCAAATTGCACTTGCTTTAGTTGAAATACATTTGTTCTTTCTGAAAAAGACAAGGGAGGGATATTTACTCCTGTAGTAAAAAGATTAGGGGACTACATGCTCCTCGCGCCATAAATGGCGGCACTACATGGCCAACAAACCCTTGGAACAATTTTGTGCGTTCAACCCCCCTTCCACGCACCTTGGTGATTATTGGCACCAATCGCCATACGGCGATGACAGTTATCTATTTGCTACCTGCCAGTCGCTCAGGCTGCCCGTCGCAATTGACAATTAAGAGCGGGATCCGGACACCCTGGTGGCTTACACAAACTAGACGGATATCATGGGAATCCCGCAACTGCCCAGAACGTCAACCTAAAACAGAAAGGTTGAATATTGCCATACAAGGTATACAAGAGCTGGTTGCATCGTACATAAAAACTTTTGTTGATACTTGCTCACATACATGAGACGAAGGATAATCGATACACATATTAGATAAACATACTAATTCATAATGAATAAACATACATGATACATAATCATACAACTGAACTGTTCCGTGCTATATATACACACATTTACTGTCTTACACAATTTCTGAATTACATACAAATACTGAATTGTACACATCAAGCTTAGTGTGTTGTGTGTATGATCTGATCACTTTGTGTGTAATTTGAACGTGGCGTGTGTTAGTTCACACTGAACAGGTCATACTTTACTTATATACATGATACATATGATAATAGATAAACATACTGATTCATAATAAGGATACATAATACGTAAAAGATAAACATACTGATTCACAATAAACATACACATAATACATAATAGATAAACATATGATTCATATTAAACATACACATAATACATAATAGATAAACATATGATTCATATTTAACATATACATAATGCATAATAGATAAACATACTGATTTATAATAGATAAACATACATGATACATAATCATACAACTGAATTCCTTCGTGGCATACACACGATTACTGATACTGATTCAAAATACAAAAACATACATGACACATAATCATACTACTGAACTGTTCCGTGCTATACATACACACATTTACTCTCTTACACAATTTCTTAGTTACATACAAATACTGAATTGTAAGCATCAAGCTTAGTGTGTTGTGTGTATGATCTGATCACGTTGTGTGTAATTTGAACGGGGCGTGTGTTAGTTCACACTGAACAGGTCATACTTTACTTATATACATGATGCATATGATAATAGATAAACATACTGATTCTTAATAAGGATACATAATACGTAATAGATAAACATACTGATTCATAATAAGGATACATAATACGTAATAGATAAACATACTGATTCATAATAAGGATACATAATACGTAATAGATAAACATACTGATTCATATTAAACATATACATAATACATAATAGATAAACGTACTGATTTATAATAGATAAACATACATGATAAATAATCATACAACTGAATTCCTTCGTGGCATACACACGATTACTGATACTGATTCATAATACAAAAACATACATGACACATAATCATACTACTGAACTGTTCCGTGCTATACATACACACATTTACTGTCTTACGCAATTTCTGAGTTACATACAAATACTGAATTGTACACATCAAGCTTAGTGTGTTGTGTGTATGATCTGATCACTTTGTGTGTAATTTGAACGTGGCGTGTGTTAGTTCACACTGAACAGGTCATACTTTACTTATATAGATGATACATATGATAATAGATAAACATACTGATTCATAATAAGGATACATAATACGTAAAAGATAAACATACTGATTCACAATAAACATACACATAATACATAATAGATAAACATATGATTCATATTAAACATACACATAATACATAATAGATAAACATATGATTCATATTTAACATATACATAATGCATAATAGATAAACATACTGATTTATAATAGATAAACATACATGATACATAATCATACAACTGAATTCCTTCGTGGCATACACACGATTACTGATACTGATTCAAAATACAAAAACATACATGACACATAATCATACTACTGAACTGTTCCGTGCTATACATACACACATTTACTGTCTTACACAATTTCTTAGTTACATACAAATACTGAATTGTAAGCATCAAGCTTAGTGTGTTGTGTGTATGATCTGATCACGTTGTGTGTAATTTGAACGGGGCGTGTGTTAGTTCACACTGAACAGGTCATACTTTACTTATATACATGATACATATGATAATAGATAAACATACTGATTCTTAATAAGGATACATAATACGTAATAGATAAACATACTGATTCATAATAAGGATACATAATACGTAATGGATAAACGTACTGATTCATAATAAACATACACATTATACATAATAGATAAACATACTGATTCATATTAAACATATACATAATACATAATAGATAAACATACTGATTTATAATAGATAAACATACATGATACATAATCATACAACTGAATTCCTTCGTGCCATACACACGATTACTGATACTGATTCATAATACAAAAACATATATGTAGAATTTGACTTAATTCACAGCATGAGAGCACGAAGTAATATTTAAATGGTTTATTTAATAGAAAGAAATAAAAGTAATTAAGAAAAGTATATAAAGATGAAGTTAACGGTATGCAGGATTAACATAATGATGCAGTCCTTTTACACAAACATTCGAGCATAGCTTTAAATAGTATGATAATCTAAAATCATCACAGCTAAAGGCATAACATCAAAAGCACAATCTAAGTTCATAAACTCTTGAAGACGCGTGAGCCGTCTGCTCACGTCTGCCATCCGCTCTCGACCAGGTCTCAGCGCTGTCTGAGATGATTCTTACTGCGCTGGGCTATGACGTCAATACGGGCAATTCTAATTCAGCATTGGACGTTATGATTTCCCACATACATGACACATAATCATACTACTAAATTGTTCCGTGCTATACATCCACACATTTACTGTCTTACACAATAGATAAAGATACATAATAACATACATAATAGATAAATATACATAATCGTACAACTAGATTGTTCCATGTACATACAATTACTGATACTGGCTGCCCGTCGCAGAGGGATATTACCCAGCGAACCCGGGTTACTAGAGCCACTCTGCTCTAGAACTCGCCAAACCACTGGGCCGGCCAATGCGTGACCGTTCTGGGGCCTACACCGTTAGGTACATGCATTTTATACCTCGTGGCCGAGACTGCCTAGGTACATATCCTAGCCAGTAGCTTTGCAGAGTTCTCTACGTAAACCTGCGTGCAATGTTGCCATTTCTCCCTTTGAAATCGCTTAGTTTTTTAATCAAAATTTCTTTGAAGTTTTACAAAATATGAAACTGATAATAAAACCAGTTCCAAATTCCAAATTTGGGCGATTTGGGGGGTACTCGTGTAGTAAATATGGCGCCTGCCAAACGAAACAAACACGTGCTGGTTTTAAAGTCATTCAGCTTGAGAAAAAAAATGGAAATACTATTGCGATTGCAACAAGGATGTTTGACGTTTTGCTAAAAGCTCCCTAGGGGATGCAAGAGAAGTAAAGTCACAAAATTGAAATACCAACGAATAAATATGTTTTGCGTAAAGGAGTAATGAAATGGCCTATCCTAGAAGAAAGTGTTACGAACTTGCTCCCAGAAAGTCGACTGAATCGGCAGAAGCAGCATTTAGATACTTGTAGAAATCTAATTTTTGTACGCTCATCTTTTCCTTGTTTTAAAATCTATCATTTTTATATCCGCAGTAAAACGGGCGCCCGTAAATTTTGATCTCTCTCTCTCTCTCTCTCTCTTTTTTTTTTTTTTTTTTTTTTGTATTAAAAGTACTCATCATACACCGGTCGAAAGTAAGTTATTTAGTAGCTAATTCAACTTACTTAAGTTTTATACTAAACTTAGTTAACTTTAATTCCACTAAAATCATTCTTAACTTTTCTTCGGTTTTTCTAATTCGAATTTTTAAAACTTTTCCTCTTAATCAAAATTGTTCAACCACAATTAACGATTTTAATTCGAATCCAGTTTCTTACCGAAATTTTAAAATGTCTTAATTGATAATTTCATAGACCTATCATTTAAATTTTGCTCAACAGATAGCGCTGCAATTGATACTTCCCTTTTTTTAATACTTCTTTACACTTAAATGACGTATCTCTGGCTAAACGAGAAAATGATTTCGCAACTCTACAAATTTTTCAGATATACGGGCACAGTTACCGGTGTCAATATAGAGCTGAGTTTTATTTATTTTAACATTTCAAATTGATATCCTTTTACGTTATATAATATAATATAACGAGATTAAAACGTAATAACTGTACCATCCAAAAGGTTTCAGAACAAAAATCATTAAAAAGAATTTTTATCCCAAAGGGCGTTAGCCCAGAAGGTCTATTAACTTCGTTTTGGCATTTTCGATTGGTTCACTTTTCAAATTGTTGCCTTCCCTGCATTTTATTTAAAGATATTAAATAATGAAAAATCTGCACAAATGTATGCATGTTTGTCGCATTGTCATAAAACAACTGTACCTAGAGCCATCCAATTTTGAATAACGTAATCTCCCATAGAATATGGGAGATTCTATGGAAGTCGACAATTCAAATTCGGCATCTGGAAGCCGAAATTTGAATTGTGGAATTTGTTTTATTGTCGATTTCATATTTTGTAAAACTTTAGCGAATTTTTGATTAACAAATTCACCGATTTCAAATCGAGCAATGGCAATACTTTACGGGAAAAAAAAAAAATAATAATAATAATATCTCCAGCGTGCGGGACTGTGTATCGGAAATTCTAAAATTATGCTGCTTATAAGTATTTTGTGATATTGCTGTTCAATTGAATTTTATGGTTTAAGTGCGAAGAACATGATATTTAATAAATAAAGGTAACACATAAAACGTTAAAATAACGCCCCTTTGGACGTAAAAAAAATATAAAAACCTTTCAGATTTTTTTTTTTTTTTTTTTTTTTTTAAGTTTGTCGCTCAAATTTTTATGTCCCTTCAATATTCTCTCCCATAAATGATGCCAACTTAACTCTGGTCCTTAATAATCCCCGGGCCGTGTTTTGTTTTTCCAGTCAGCATCTTTGACAGTCGGAAATAGTAGTGTTCAGTTACAGGAAATTTCGATAGTAATCGTTGGGAAAAATCCATTTTCAAAACCCTCCAAAATTGTATTTGAAAACTCCAAATCGCCCGGACAGATCTGATTCTCCGAGTGCACCTGATTAAGCAGAAAGGCACCAGCCGTTCAATATTGAACAGGGAAAATGTCTGTCACGCTGTAGGGAACAAAGTCAAGAAACTCTTACAAAATTCCTAGGGAATGAAGCCAGGAAGTTGCCCTAAAAATAAGAAAAGCGTAAAATGTAAAAATGGCGAAAGGAAGAAAACACCTACCACTTTCTTAGTAATTAACTATTAACCCAAAGGGACAGTTTGCCCAGAAGACTTATTAATTTTGTTTTGGCATTTTGCGTTGGTTCACTATAAACGGCATTTCACTTTTCAAATTGTTGACACCAAATATTATCAACCTGTATTATACTTAAAAGAAATTAAATAATGAAGAATACGCATGTATGTATGTATGTTTCTCGCATTGTGAAGAAACAACGATATCTAGAGACATCAAATTTTGAATAACGCAGTCCTCCACTTGAATGTGGGCATCTGGAAGGTCAAAGTTGGAATTTGTTTTGTTATCCATTTCATATTTTGTAAAACTTTAACGAATTTTTGATTAGCAAATTGAACGATTTCAAAGCCAGCAATGGCAATACTGTGCGAAAAAAAAAGCATTTTCGTCTCCAGTGCGTGAGACTGTGTATTGGAAATTCTACGATGCACAGTAAGATACGCTCATTTTAAAATTATTTTCAGATATTACTCTTGAACTAAATTTTATGGTTTAAGTGCGAAGAACAGTACATTTAATAAATAAAGGTAACACACAAAACGTTTAAAAAAACGCTCATTTTGGTGTAAAGTAAAATCTGAAAGCTTTCAGGTTTTTTATTTATTAATTATTTCAAAATAATGTTTTTATTAACTATCGTTTTGAACCTACAGAAGCTTAAGTTAAACAGATCGTTCGGTAAAACCATCGAAACTAGTCCTGTGAAAATTTGCAAATATAACGCTGATTTTTGTTGTTCGACTTCAAATTTAATATTTGCTCGGCGTGTTATCTTAATCTAAACTACAGAAGTGTTTTAAATCTTTACAATAATGTTTATATATTCATTGAAAAGTGAAATTTTTGAGCGGATTTTTATGCAATATAAAAATTCTGTAACATAATATTTGATGTTTTTTTTTTTTTTTTTTTTTTTTTTTTTTTTTTTTTTTTTGTTACAGAAATGACCACAGTAATCTGATACCCCAAGATGGATTCCTCCAGAAGTGACGAAACTTAGATCAGAACTTGAACTGGGAAATGACACTTCTCAGACTTTTCTGGAGCCCCGTAGACCTGTGAACTTGTTTGGGAAAAATATCAACTCAGATCTTATTCAGTGTTGTTTGAAAATCGAACATCTCAAGATACTTCAAAAATTTTGGTCCTTGAGTCCTAAAATTTTTGGTCCTTGAGTCCTAGATCAGTCCTTTAGTGGGTCCTAAATATTTTCGTCCTTGAGTCCTAAAATTTTTAGTCCTTGAGTCCTAGACCAAAGTTCTTTAGTGGGTCCTAAAATTTTTGGGCTTTGAGTTCTAGACCAAAGTCCTTTAGTGGGTCCTAAAACTTTTGGTCCTTGAGTCCTAAAATTTTTTGTCCTTGAGTCCTAGACAAAAGTCCTTTAGTGGGTCCTAAAAATTTTGGTCCTTGAATCATACACACACTTTATCCTGAATCTGACTGATTTCACACATATGCAGACGATTCATTCAGTTCATTCACTGAAGGATTTTTCCTTGCCCAAAAGCAGGAGCAAGGAATTCTTTCCGCCCAGTTTCATTCTACATACCCTTGACCCCTGGGTACGCGAGGAACTGCTTTCGATCGCGAGGTAATGGCTCTTTGTATGACCCTTTAAACAGGTCACGTGTTTTTCTTAATAAATTAACTTAATTCAACTTAACGCCGTGGAGACAATTACTTAAATTCATTTTTTTTTTCATTTTATACACCAACGGTTGAGCGGTGAAATCGTCGAACACTGGTAGTTCGGTCCGAGGTTCGACTCCCGCGAACGGGCTCCTTGTAGGCCTCCACGAAGACATCCCTCTCCTTAGGCAGATAGCCCTCAATGCTTTGCTATAATCACATAAACCAAAACACGCCATTTTATATCTGACTAGCCGCTAAGTGGCCAGCCTTCGTCTGGCTTTTAAATGTACCTGGAAAATGCTTAAAGGGAACACCAAACATTAAATTTAAAAGCTGCACAGTATTTTACTCTGCAGAACAACTTTATATATATATATATATATATAAAAAAAAAATTAAAAAAAAAAAGACAGAATTTTCAATAAAAATATATTACATATAAAAAAATTACAATGAAATAAGCAATACCCCTTAATACAAATAATAATTATCCTAATCAATAAATTAACCAACTTCCCGTTGCCTTCTGTCGACAAACGTTCAATATCCAAGAGAAAAATTAAATTTAAAAATTGCGCAGAATTAGCGTCCGCAAGTTTCCAAGTGGCAATAGTGCTGATTTTCAACAGTCAGCAGTCCAGTATACAAAGCATTGAATGAAAAACTGTTGTCTTTTGCGATATTTTTGTTCTAGTCCGCATACATAGCTGGTTTCTCTTCATGAATCTTGAACACCGTGATGTTGATCCAGTAAAATTGGATCTCTATCAGTCGCTATCGCTTTCGCTTGATGAGTAATCATTTTCTTGGAGACTGAAAAGTCCCGCTTTTCTGGGATCTAAAATCCAAGTACTCAGCCCTGCCTCAAGTTCAGGCCACTACGCGTTTTTTTTTTTTTTTTTTTTTTTTTTTTTTTTAGTTATGTATACTGTGAGTTCTCTTTTTTTTAGATCCTCTTCCTGATTCTGCAAAGTTCTTATAATTTTCTCAATTGGGGTGGTCCAAAATGCCTCTCTGCAACCCAGCTTCCATGTTCTTTAGAATACGCAATCGCACGTAGCTATGTAATAACAATGCCAACGTTGTTTTTGAGTCATAACTTGCCAAAAAATTTAAGAAAATTGAACAGGTTCAGGTTCAGGTGGAAATGTAGTGGGACACCCAATGTTTACTATAAGTAATGTAGGTATAGTCCCACTACACTTCGGTTTATTTTTAAAGTAATATTCAAAATAGTACATAGTATAATATAACACATAATATAACAGTATAAACAGTATGTCAATATTTTGATTGATATATGTATTAGATATAATTATAGTAGTTATAATAGGTGTAATAATAGTAGGCTAACAGTCATAATTTATAACAGTTCATAATAGTTCCTTGAGATAAAGTTTATTATATGAATCTGTATCTTCTTCCTCTTTTTCTTCTTTTTTACTATATCATTATTATTGCAAGAAGTTGTCTTTAAGATAATTAGATAATAAATGTTTTAGATGAATTGCAGCTTGAAAATTAGTTTTGACATTAATTACTTTAGTGCTCACATAAATTTTTGCCTATTGAAGATAGATATTTGATTGTATTTTCTATTTGATTTTTTAAATGTTTGTTGGTAATTGCAAAACGAAGGAAGGCATTGATATTTGAATTAGACAATTTAATATGAGTTGACTTTGTTAAGGGACATTGAGTAATATAATGGATTGGATCACCTTTATTTCCACATACACATTGCTCAGAGTTTGAGATGTTGAATCTGAAGAAGTATGTGGGAAATGGCCCATGTCCAGTTAAAAAGCGGTTTATATAACCATTGACCATTGTGCATGTATCATTTAGAAAATTGAACGGTAGAAGTTTCACACACTTAAAAATCGTTCACAAAAATTGAAAAGTTTAAACGAAACCAGCTGTCATCGTCCATGACAGCGCATGCGCTTTCGCTGAACTCTACGTAACTGCAATATTCCCACAGCAAGGAAACAAGAAAAAAATCACATAATTCCGATTAGAGGAAATTTCCAGAAATTCATATAATCGAAAACTAAATATCGACGTCTAAGACGCACACTATTTTTCAAACCTATTTTCAAAGAAAAAACATTAGTCTTATACGCCGGCATATACGGTACATAAAATCTCCAACCATTTTTATTGACTATAAAACTATAAAAACCTTAAACACCGAATACATTTAGAAACAGTTTTGGCAATTACTGTTTCTACGCAAGAATAAGTAATTGGCACAAAGGGCGAGAAGATAAAATTTTCGGTACATCAAATTTCTAGTTTACTTCCACAAATATAGTTAAATTTATAGTTCACTGCGCAAAAACACACTGAAATTGTTGGGCTAACTCACTTAATGGAGCTCCAAATGGACCCCATGCTGGGCTTAGCTCCACTTTTAAATCTTTGTTAATTTTACATTTTACTTTGCAACTAAAGGTATAAAAATCTTATCCGAAACATAAGAACAACATAATCACTTTTAAAGCAAAAAATGCACGAAGAATAAAAAAAACAGAGCTCACCTAACAGAATGGATATATATATATTTGTAATAATAAAATTCCATAGTCAAAAACACACTTAAAATTTTAACTGTATGTTCTTTTCGTTTTTAATGGCGATGTTCTCTTATTTGAAAGTACGTGGAATTAAATTCACAGCCCCGTAGTCAAGTTGTTTTTCCCGCCTTTTCTACACGTACAGTTATAGAATGTTCTGGAAATATTTAAAGCGAACTGGATTGGCTGACGAGGCTGACGTCATTTCTTGGAAGCTCCGCCTTTCCAGAGCCTATAAAAGGACTCGCAAAAGAATATCGGGGTCTTTTTCTTTAATGTAACGATGCAGTAAACTTCATACAAAAAGTTATTAGCAATTTTTTTTTATTTACTCCGGATATCTGATTTTCTAACTACTATTTTCTCCTGAAATATAATAAATGGATCCTGTTTTTAAAACTTATCGTCTGATGATTTAAGTTACGACAAAAGCTGGTACATCACATATATATAAACGTATGTATATACGTTTGGTGCAACCGAAATGGAATTAAAAATGGCAGGCTCACAAATAGGTATTATTGAAGTCCCATACACAAAATACAACGTTCTACGGCTAATTGTTTTTACGTACAGACGTTACGAAAAATCCTCTCTGAATCAATTTTAAATCGATATTACAATTCCTTTTGAAAAAGACAGTCGTTTATTCTGTCCGCAGGTTCAAATGTCACACCAAGAAATTGTCCAGTTGGATTCTAGAGTGGTCAAAATGGATATTTTTGTTGAAACATGATACCCGAAATATCTCGCGATTACCATATTCTCTTTACATCGTACAAGGAAGTAAAAAGAAGTTGAGTGCCATTTTGAATGCCTTTTTTTACTTCCTTGCACGAAGTAAAGAGGAAGAATTGTAATCGCGAAAAGTTTCAGGCATCATACTTAAACGCAAATACCCATTTTCCCCGCTTTCGAATGCAATTTAACGATGCTTTTGCGTGACATCTGTACGTAAGGACAAGATAAAGGACTCTTTTACTCCAAAAACTATAAAACTGCTTTAAAATGTATTCTGAAGAGAATTTTTTATGGTGTCTGTACGTATGTATGTATCTCGCATAATTCAAAAACGAGTAGCCTCAGAACGTTGAAATTTTGTATATAGGACTGCTATAACATGCAGATGTGCACGTCGCATTTTGGTTGCAATCGGCCGCACCAAACGTACATAAATATTATTTATATATATATTCACTGTGTTACCCGGCTCAGTGATCTCAGTTTCTTTACTCTTATATGTTTGTAAATTGTGCATTTTTTGCTTTAAAAATGATTGAATTATGTTTTTCTTATCTTCCGGTTAAGGGTTTTATGCCTTTAGTAAATATGCATGCAATGTGGAGGTATCAACAATTTAAAAGTTGTTTAAGTGCAGCTAAGCCTAATTAATTTTGCGATGGCGGACATTCACACTTGGCAAAACAGCGGATTTATTGCCAATCTAGAGAAAGTAAACTTCGCAATAACAAACATAATTCCTTCTTTTATTATTGCGAATTAAATCATGCTTGATCCATTCTGGAATTTATTCGAGGAAATAAGTGTTTAAGATTTACTTCATAATTTTTCAATACAGATATTTTGAGTTTTAATGTATTTTTGCCTTGTCGCGAAGTGAGAACTGAATGAATTGAATGAGAGATACTGAATCGCCTGTGAAATTGTTCTTTGCTTAATTTCTTTTATACATTGTTTTAGATTTATTATAGTATTTGAATAGAACATGTGGCAATGATTAGATAATTCTTCAAATGGTATAAATTTTGTACATTCTGAGTTATAATATGAACGAAACATAACTCTGTTAAGTGAACCTAACGCCAGAGTGTCGCTATGGTAAACAAATAAAGGGAATTTAAAAGAGTGCATTTATTCTGTTGTGGTTTATGCGCTATCGACGAAGTAGATCTAATTCAATCCGATCAGTTAAAATGAAATGCAAGAAAAAAATGCGTATAATTTAATATTCCGTGCAAGGAAGTTATGTGGTGCACACATCAGATTTTTTAATCCTATATTAGATATCATTATATTTGAAGAGACTGTGCCTGTAACTAAAGGTAACCTTGCGACAAATCCTTCAACAGACATGTAAGCGACTTATATCTAAGATGAAACAGGACTTAAGAAGGGTTAAAAAGACCCTTATTCAAGGCTCAAGATAATTTACCAGAAGGCATTTCTTGTGCTTACAAACCAGCCAGCACTTACGGCGTAACTTAAAATAGATTCAAATTAAGTAGTAAGTTAGCCAAAGGCTACGCAGAAATGATTAACGCACAACTTGGTTCAAGCCTAAGCCAGAGTGACAAGCATTATTGGCAAGAACAACACAAGGCCGAAGACAGACTGTTGTCGAAGAATTACAATTAGAAACGTGGCCTTCTGCAGGCGAAACACGCTCTGATTCTACAATCTAAAAACGTCCCCTTAAATGCTATCTCTTTCTACCTCATTTGAATACACGCAAACTAAAATGATCATTCTGGAAAACGGAAGATGACAGTAAAGCTACTGAACAAGAAATAACTCTCAGATAAAAATAAAAAAACTGAAAGGTTTCAGATTTTAAATTACGTCCAAAGGGACATTTTTTAAAAACATTTTGTGTGTTGCCTTTATTTATTAAATATCATGTTCTTCGCACTTTAACCATAAAATTCAGTTAATAAAGTTGATAAAATAAGTTAACAAAATTTATTCTTATCACAAGAAATAAAACAAAATGTTGAAATTTTTCCTCACAGGTATTCGTACGATATCACAATATCAAGCGGTAATTATATTTAAACTACTAAAATGTTAAATAGAACGCAATTCAAAGCCCAGAGAAAGTTAATTCGATCTCAAAATTACAGCAGCTGAGTAAACAACAACAACTCAGTAAACAACTGAACTGAGATGTCTCTGTCCGGCTTTTTAAAGCTTTTTAATCAGTCACGAAAAGCTTCTGGTAATTTCCGTTTTCTCGAGGTTTCTGGAAAGCAAAAGAGAAGAATTACGAGATATCTATTAAATGTTAAATGCGCGTGCTTCTGCATTTTAATTTTTCCGGCGTAGCTTTTTCTTAAAATATGTCTCGTGCTGCATTGCACGGGGATATAAAACAATTTTAATTACAATTCTACTAAAAATGGCTAAATAAATACAAAATTCGTAACAATATCCAGTTTTCTACATGTTTGTGCATTTGGATGATTTTAACCTTTTGAAGACGGGATGGCCATTATAGTGGCCATAGAGTCCTCTCTTTGAAAAGACGGAGTTGTCCACTTTAATGGCCATGTCTTCCCCCCCCCCATTTTCCAGGCTGAAAAGTGGGGTGAAATGTCAAATTTGACTTCCCTGAGGTTTTAATCACTTATCTCTTTCAAAGATCTCCTTTTTGCGACATGGATGCACCCCTCTGAGAATCCATTAAACTGCACACAAGAATCTTTGTTTGAATATAGGAGGTGATTTCTTAAAGAGGTGAAAGCATTCGGTTCAAGATTCCACGTCCTTTGGTAGCTTTTACTGCTACCAAAGCCCCGGCCTCAAAAGGCTAATGCAATAAGAGATTCTTTGAAGTCCAAAAGAAGTTTTATACTGAAGTCAATATCGACATATACTTGATAGACAGACTTGGTGTGGTTTGGTTTGGCTTATCTCATTACGGCAAATCCAGGAGGGCTATCTGTCTAAGGGGAGGGATGCCTTCGTGGAGGACTTTCTAAGAGAGAGACCGACCTGGACATGCAACTCCTAACGTATAAACACCCTAGATGCATCTCATAAGCCCGCAGAAACCTGCTATATTTCCACAGCCAGTATTTTAGCAGAACGTTAACAGGCTTCTGTTTGTTTTAATTGTTTCACTTTTTATGATTGTTAATGCCTCCTTTTTTTAATAATCATCTTCCAAGATGGGAATCCTAGTTTGGGTAATTTTATATAAATTTTCATATAAACCTTTTATATAAATTTTATTTGTACCTTTTACATAATTTTTCAAATCAATCATTCTATTCTCCTTCGATATCAAATTCCACTATTTCTTCAAAGGGATTCTGTATTTCCTGTTTCTTATTAAAGTGAAACATTCCATTCTAAGCTGTCTTAACTCAGCATAAATCAATTTTAGAAGAGAATATGCTATATTAATGCGAGATAGCGTAAGTCAAGGCAACACAATTTCGGGTATTCCCATGCAAGTCTTTTAAAATTAAATAATAATTATTATTAGTCTCTAAAAACTGCACGTTATCGTGTGTCCTGCGAAACAATGTTGGGCAACAGAAGTCTTCTGTTGCCCAACATTGTTGGTCCGAAAATCACACTTATTCATAAACTATTCATTAATTATTCAAAAAACATCTTCCATTGGTGAACTGGATTTTCTAGAGGCATTTCACATTCAAAAGAAATCTTTCTGTTCTAGTTAACTCTTTTTTGCATACAAGTAATTTAGAGAAGTTAAACGAAAATGTTTGTATTTTTTCTACTTAAAATAATCTTAGTAATAATAAAAAAGTAATTTTTATTCAAATTTCGTTTTAAATAATAAACACAGTTTGTTCACTTCAGTGGACAGCATGCATATACGTGCGTGCATACAAATCTTTTCCCAACGATTTACGGTCATTGCATTTGAAATCATTTCCTGCCTTGTTTGCAGTGATCATTACCATCTTCTAAATGGTAAATCTACAACTGACATGTACATACAGTTCCTCAAAATGCCTTCATTTCGTCGATTGTGATTGAATACATTTTGCTACGGTTTTGTAACCTGTACCTATTGGATTCATATGTCAAATGTTCTAGAAATTCCTTGCCAAACATAAACATTTCCAGTGGTGTTTTGGCTTGATAAGCAGTAGATTTGGATTTCAGTTCACTCTTTTCGATAGATCTTTATCTACCCACTCCATAATTTTCTCAAACTGACATTTAAAATAAAATGTCTAAAATTACTAATTATGAATAAAAATGACAGTATAAGAAAATGTAAGCAATATTATATAATGTTTACTATGAGAAATTGTACTAACTTGGAAACAGAAGTAGCAGCCATTTTCCAAATAGCAATGTTTTACTTAGTGATCCTATACAGCCATCTATGATCGACAGTTGAAAGTTCTAATAATATAGAATGAATAAACACAGGAATGGAATCTGTTAAGGCATTTACAGAAGAATAAACAAATTTAAACTTTTGTCTACTAGAGTGGACATGATGCAACAAAGGGTCACCAATCCTAATTCCAATCCATCATTGCCTTCATCCTTTAAAGAAATTATGTTTTAGTTCTGGTTTCATCAACAGATGGCACCAGTAGCTTATCTCCTGTCCAGGCTTTCTTATCTTATCTTATCATTATTGCGCTTTTGCAGCTGAGGATGATGGTTCGGTAAAACCATGGAAACTAGTCCTGTGAAAATTTGAAAATATAACGCTGATTTTTGTTGTTGGACTTCTAAATTAATAATGATATAATTTGAATCATTTTATTTTTATGATACCGAATGAATTTAACCCTTAAATGCATGTGATT